>NC_136433.1:226818190-227243190 GCF_052849685.1 Lactuca virosa | reverse complement strand
ATTACCTTTTTTGCTCAATTTCTTCTCCAACAAAGGTAAACCTAATATTTTTTTTTCTTATAGTTCTTCTACTTTGCTCTGTCATATCCTCCGACATCACATCCTCTCTTGCACCCCTCTTTGTTCGATTTCTTCTCCCACAAGGTAAAACACAAGATTTGTCTAACAGATTTGCATTATAGGCAGAAATCTGGAACATATACTTGCATATCTCCTTCTCTCTCTGTCTCTCTTTCTCCCTCTCTCTCTATCTCTCTCTCTTTAGACGGACCACCATTTCCACCCCCATGCTCGATTTGTAGGTGAAGCAATTCGACCACCATTACAACTCTCCAAGATCGATTTGAATATGAAAAAGTCAATTCTTTTTCATATTTCCATTAGTTTATGTTCGAATTTTTATCCGGTTGCATTAATTTTGCCATTATTTTGCAGCTTTCTCTTCTGTTTTATATTTTCACTTTTTGAAAATTGAAAATTTGGGCTTAATGGTGGCTGATTTGGAGTTGGGGATGAATTTTGAGGTTATGATTTGAACATGTAATGGACCATGTTTTGCAACATAAGTATTTGTAATTTGTGAAGTCATTAATTCTACAAGTTGATTTCAGTTTTAGCATTTGATTCAAATGGGTTATTAATTATTGACTTATCTTTACACAAAAACGGAAAAACAACTTCTGAATCAATTTCCATCTAAACCATGCCCATGCCCATTAACTTGATGCATCCCAAATGAATTCGTACATGGTTTACTAGTTTTCAATTAAGCTATTAAGCACTTAAGTTGTTAAGTTGTTCAACATTTTCCAATTATGACTGAAGAAGCATATCCACAGGTGGAAGGAGGAAACGTTGTTCTTTCCGTTCGTCTTCTCTCTTCATTCATGTCACACCCCAAAACCGGAACGGCGGAAACGTTCGAGGGTGGAGGATGTCATGTTTAGTATCACAAGTCATGCATCATAGTAATCAAAGTAACAAACAACCATTTCATTAGAAAGAAAGTGTTTACAAAGTATGTGGTTCACATAACATAGAATACGAAGTAAATAACAAAACAAGACATGAAGCTATTATGCTCCATCTTCTGAATCCCTGTGCGCGTACCTGTCTACTAGTCTCCTGAGAATACAAGTTATTTTTGAAAGAGTAGATCAGCATTTAAGCTGGTGAGTTCATAAGATTTTAGTGATGTAAGTAAGTTGTAAGTTCTTTTAGAAAAGTTCGTCTGTTCCTCCAGAAAATCCTATATTTCCTGCTTTGATGAAAGATAAGTAAAAATGACTCTACAATCCTTTCTATGAGTACTAAATGGATACAAGTTATATAAAACCCAAAGTAAACAAATAATCGATTGTGTGTATCTTGCACACCCCCAAACCGGAACGGCGGAAACGTTCGGGGGTGGTTGACGTCATGTGTAGTATCACAACAATTGTATCATATCAAGCATAGTAAACACAACCAAACATTGAATACATATATGAAAAAGGTTTACATTTGTCTTAATACATAATTTCGTTCATATCAAAAGTAAAGAAAAAGGCGTGACTCTAACGCTCCGATTTCGCCAACTCCTGGAAGTACTTGTCTACTCATTCCCTGAGAATACAAGCAGTTTTGAAAGAATATCAGCATAAAGCTGGTGAGTTCATAAGCATTTAGTTTTGGTGGAAAAATGTTCTTTGATTCTTTTGAAGAGTGTTTCTCAAGAAAATCCTATATTTTCTTATGAAAGCATGTTTGAAAACCCATTCCTTCCATGACTTCCCGGTTCGTACTAAATACGCACAATCCAAGGAGTCATGGAATGAATACGAACGTCCATTAGTAGAAAATAAACCATCAGTCTTAGAAATGCCAGTGTTATCCTGGGAAAATCCTATATTTTCTCTAAAAGCAGGTTATCTGTCCTAGAGGTAGAGATGTCAGTTTAGAAATCCATGATTACTATCAGTATATATGAAAGTAGTTTTATTACTCAAAATAAAACAAATGAAGAATAGAATCCGTAAAACCAAAGTTAGTTTATACTTACTTGCGAGTCGTATAACCATACTTGATATGACCTAGAGACCTTTATAACGTTCTTCAGGCGTTTAAGCTAAATGACATTTGTCCACCACATGCATGCCTGCCTAACTGTAGCTAGCAGTTCTGGTGTGGGATTGTCAGTCCCGAATAGATCTATTCACAAATCTCACGCTCTCCCTCCAGGAGACTCTGGTTATACTATGATAGGATTTAGTTCCGTACACTAAAGGGTACAGTATTGAAGTAGAGCCTCACAATTCTGTATAATCTAGTTTACTAGCCAGAAACAATATAAAACAATAATTAACCTTGAATAATAGTACTTTATACTCCTGAGAAAATATATAACATAAATTAAATCTGCCAAAGTTTATACATATTTATTCATGAAATCTGATTTGGTGAAAACTGCCTAGAGGGTTATCCCAAACTATACCCATTATAGTTTAATAGAATTGATATGAAAATGCTTTGTAAAAACCTTTCTGAAAGCTATGAAATTAGATTTCCAATATAAAAGTTTCCCTTGTGCTCAACATATTAAAAAGGGATAAAATATCCGAATATGTTATTAAACGTAGAAATCGTTGGATTGTATTAATAAGTTTAAAACTTAATAAAATACTTTGGGTTTGGCTTGTATTCCCCCCTGAAAACATTAAAAACACGGAAAATGTAGGGGTATGAACTCACCTGTATTGAGTGGTTCTGACGTGTGGTTGGAAGAGGAGTGCAGAGTGTCAGGTGTAACCTTGAGCACATAACGACCCTAATAGACACATATTGACATGTATGTGTATGAATTTAGTGTATAGACGACTAAATAAGAAGGGTAACACCCTTATTGGCTAGGAAACTCTAAGATTTATGGGATACTATAACATATGATTGAATAACTAGGGTATATGGCCACCCTATAGAGTTTACGGTCAAAGAGGTATGACCATTGGAGTTCACGGTCCAAGTGTTTACGGTCTTAGTGTTTACGGTCCAATGACCTTACGGTCATGGAGTTCACGGTCTAATGACCTTACGGTCATAAGGTTTACGGTCCATGGGTTTACGGTTCCATGGGTTCACAGTCCATGGGTTTACGGTTCATGGGTTTACGGCCCATGAATATACGGTCATTGAAGGGTGTACGGTCTAAGGAGATACAACCGTAAACTCATCAATCTTGCACAAATGATGGTTTTCAAGGGCTTCATTCAAAGGCATCGGATTCTAGGGACCATGCTTAGCCTTAGGAAGGGTAAAGGCAATAAGAACACCCTTTATAAGGGTTTACGGTCTATGAAGATTCATAGGACCTTAAACTCTTTTGTTCATGCAAAGAGTGATGATCTTAAGTCCAAAATGAAGGATTGTAACTAGATAGATGTAAAGGAGGATGGTACTTACGATTTGGAGGCAAATGGGGGTGTTTTCGGCCCAAAAACACTTAAGTGTTCTTGATGTTCTTGAGGATCTTGAAGATCTAGACACAAAAGATGAAATTTGTGGATGAATTCAAGAGTGAATCAAGAAGAAGAGATGTATTAACTCAAAAAGGGAAGGAAACACTTACATTTTCGGGGATTTGCAAGAAGATCCTATGATACTTGAGAGAGTTTTCAAGATTCTAGGGTTCAAATGGAAGAAATGATCAAAAATGATCATGAAATATATATATATATATATATATATATATATATATATATATATATATATATATATATATATATATATATATATATATATATATATATATATATATATATATATAGGAGGGAGTTTACGGTCACCCTGACCGTCAACTCAAGGGTCCTGACCGTAAACGGGTTTACGGTCTACACGAGTTTACGGTCGTAAACTCGTCCTAACCGTGAATTCGATGATTTTCGAGGAAGTTTCAAGTTTTTTGCGTGATTCCCGGTTTATTGCGAATCGTATAAAATACATATTATTTATTTAAAACTTAAGGTCCTTCCCAAATTAAGAAATTTGACGGAATTAAATAAAAACCCAAATGTTATTAACGGAAACTGGGTAAGGATAACGGGAAAAGTTTCGGGTTGTCACATCATCCCCCCGTTAGAGGGAATTTCGTCCCGAAATTCAAGAATAGAGTATAATCGTGAACTTAGAAAAGAAGAGGGTACTTCTGTTTTATTGAATCCTTGCACTTCCAAGTGAATTCAGGTTCCCGCTTGGCATTCCAGTGGGCCTTCACTATCGGGATGTTACGTTACTTCGTTTGTTTGATCTCTCTATCCATGATTTCGACCGGTTCTTCCACAAAGTTTAGGTTCTCGTTGATTTCAATCTCCTCGAGAGGGATCACAAGGATCTCGTCGGATAAACACTTTTTAAGGTTCGAGACGTGGAAGACGGGATGAATGTTGCTAAGTTCTTGAGGTAAACGAAGTCTGTAGGCTACGGGACCGATCCTAGCGAGGATCTCGGACGGTCCAGCGTGTCGCCCACCTCAGCCCAGCACAGAGGGGATCTATACTTACGGCCATAGAGGGCTTCGAACGGTGTAGCCTTGATGCTGGAAAGGTCGCCGTTGTTGCAAGAAAGTTCCACTAAGGTAGATGAGTGTCCCACGACGTATCTACAATTGTCCGGATTGTTCCCTTACTTTTTCCATTTCTTTGTGGATGATGCTCTTCACATGCATACTTTCGGGTTTCGAAGAGAGATGAATTTTCGAAGTTTGCATCTAGTTTGTCGTTACGAGCGACGAGAGTTTTGCGATTGAACGATTTAAGACAAAAGGGTTTGGTATAACATAGACTCAGTCGAACTAAACGGGATGACATTGTAGAATCGCGCGTTAAGTTAGTTTGGAAGGATCGTTTTGTTAGAACATTGATGCCCTAGATGAATGTCTTTGGTGTTTTATGTGTTTGACTCGAAGTTAACAGGTACTACTAACACGAGGGTTCTGATGTTTTGAAACTATGAACTTTCATGAAATGGTTCTTACTAGATCTCTCTATGATCGTTTGGTGTACACAAGTCGTGTATAACTATAACTGACCCTAGCGTATTCACTAAGCTATCATAATTTGCTCATTAGGGCTTTAAACCTTATAAGGATTTCGTGATTTAATTTGGACGAGGAAGTAATCACGATTATGAGCAATTTTTGGGGTTTTCGAAAACGTACCAAAACATAGCAGGGTGCTTTGATGCTTCCTCATTCCCTGAGGTCAGACTCCTCCTGTTTCCTCATTGTTCTTCTCTATTGGGCAGTCTATTTTGATATGTCCCATTTCTCCACATGTACATCACACTTGAACTATGCTAGCGTCGGTAATGGAAGTGATGTGTTGAGTCGGGGTCTTTACGAAGCGATCTTCCTGGCCATCCTTAGCCCTTGGACAATTTCTTTTGAAATGTCCGGGTTCGCCACAATTTTAGCAAACCTGACCCATCTTTACACCGGTAATCGAGGTGTTTGGCTGTGCCGATGCCCTGTAGTAACGAGTGGCGTGTCCTTGCCTGTTGCAGTTCTTACATCGCGATTCGCAACATTTTCCTATGTGGTGGAAGTTGTATTCCTCACAATTTGGAAGTTTTCCAGCATATCGCCGCACTGGCGTTGGCACTGGTCTGGCGGATGTTGTGGTTGTAGGAGTTATCACGGGTTGTTGTCTCTTGGCACGTTTCTGAGACAACTTGCGCTCCCTCTTGTTCCAGAATTTTCGTTTAGCGCTCTTAGGGTTGGGAGTTGGAGTGCCCTCCTGAATAAGCCCTTGTTGGTTTCCTGGTGTGATGCTACAGTTCGAGGTGTAGAAACTGTTCCCATTTCCATTTGGGTTGTTAGCGTTAAGAACAGCTAGGGCGGCTGCTACAGCTGCTGTGACAGTAGCTTGGAACGTGGCTGAGTCCATCTGGAGTACTGGTGTCTTACTGCTGGGTTGGTTACGTTCCTTCGGAGACATGATCTGCTACATGTCAAGAGAAGAAGTTTGTGAGCAACAATGGTTGCCTCTGTATGTATCCTAAATGTTTATCTATGCATTGGGATTTCCCGTTTTGCTATCTGACTCTCATTGATTCGACCCACATCCCCATGATGTGGTCTTAGCAAGAATAGAAAAGATCTGAACACAATAGAATTCACATATAATAAATTTACGAACTCCTGGTTGCTTAGCTCATTGAGCTGGCTGGATAACTTCCCCCATTTTCTCCGGCTCTAGATGATATGAAGGGTTAGCTACAAGGGTAGCTCCGGGGATCAAGTCGACACAGGATTCAACTTGACGCTCGGGAGGAATTCCTGGAATGTCTTTGGGAAAGACATCAGGAAAGTTGCAGACTTCGTAGATGCTCTCGAGGTCTTTAACTTTTTGCGTCTCATCGACTACATGAGCCAGGAATGCATGGCATCCCTTTCGCAGATACTTCTGTGCTTTGACGCAGGAAATGATACGAAGTTTCGAACAAATTTTATCACTATAACCAGTGAGGACTTCGTCAGATGGAAGGATTGAGACGAATCGTCCTCTTGAAGCAAAGGACATCAGCACGATTTGGGGCTCAACCTTCTCATGCCGATTAGGACATCGAAGTTTTTCATGAAGACTGATATGAAATCGATGGGGAAAAGGAATGATCGTCTAAGTACATCCTATGATACATGTTTTGAAGACAAAACAGTGATAGGACCTTGATAAAGTTGCTTAATTTGCATGCTACCGATCTAAGGTATACTTTTGACAATGATAATCTTTAACTGAAATATAATTGTTGCCAACATAACTGAAACTGAGATTACACATATTTCAGAAACCTTGACCTAAAAGTAGGTCTAAGTCATACTAATAGAGAGAAAATCTTGGCAACATGATAGACAGAGATGTTTACGGAAAGAGCTACTCAGAATATAGATATAAAAGTTATTCCTTAGACCAAAAAGGAAGGATGAGTAGAGTATCCCCCTATCGGCGACGGGTACTCCTCAAGTGAAACCTTAATTCGGCCAGTTGACGCTCCACACCAAGCAGGCGTCTCTTATACTCAGTTTGGCGTGCGCGGAGCCCTATGACTTCGGCTCGGGTTGTAGCTAACTCTTGCTGCAGAGCTTCAGTGTTCCTTGCAGCTCTCGCATTAGAAATCTCGAGGTGACGAATGCGATCTGTGCTGGTGTTCGAATCCGCTTCGAGCTCCATGGTTCGCTGAAGGATTGCCATACCTAGCTCGACATTGCGAGCCACTCGGCGTATCAGGATTGGAAGGGCCCTGTCTGCGGGGCCTCCTTCGTTCAGATTGTAGAAGTTGCGGTTTCCGTTGTATGAGAGGGGTTGGTCTTGCTCGTGGCTCGATCCATCCATCATCTCCTTGATTAGGAAAGTATGGGTTGCCAGGAAGATGGAATCCAGCCATGCTATCTATGTGAGGTGATGGTAAAGGGATAGTTAATAGGCATCGAATCTATAATACTTCCAATGTATTATAGTTACATGATTGATTCTTGAAGAATGGATTTTTGGGTAAGTTTCCGTTTTGGTCATTATAGCACCCTAAAATACTCCTATAGTATTTTAATCCTTATGTTCAGTTCTAGAACTCTGTGACAACCCGAAATTTCTAACTTGTGCATCCTTCATTTTTATTAAAGTTAGCCTCGTTTTTGCTATTTTATAATGAAGTTTTGGGTCTATATAAGTACATTAGGCTTAGTATAATCAAGATATGAGTCTTAGGAAGGGTTAGAATGTGTGTAGCATCACAAAATCGGTCCAAACACACCAAACAAGGTGTGTGCGGCCGCACACCTGAGTGTGCGGCCAGCCAGCCGCACACAGCCGACCACACACCCTCCTAGCCTCACACTCCAGCCTATATAAAGGCCCCTAAGTCAACCTTACACCTTTTTCCCACTCCTTCAAAGCTGGAACATTTTCTCTCTAGGATTCTTCAAGTTTTCCTCTCCAATCGGCAATACAAGTAAGTAAACACCCTTAGATCCTTACTACAACACATTATAACGCCTTTTCCTCGAGTTTGATCCATGAAATCATCATTCTAGATGATCTTCATGTGTGTACGGCCGCACACACATCATGTGTGACCGCACACACATCTTTTGGTCCTAAAATGGGCTTAAACACTCATCCAAGCTTAGCATCGACCAAAACACCTTCTTAGGATCATCACAAAGCATTGGAAAATCGATTTGGACACATTTGTAGGAGTGTGTACAGCCGCACATAGGCCTGGCCGCACACACCTGGCCGCACACGCCATGTGCAACCGCACACACCCTTTTAAGGGTACAAGGTGGCCACAAACTTCCATTCCGGCTAAGAAATGGTCAAAGCACCTTCACTAGAACATTCCTAAGGCTTGGAAACACGTTTTTTGACACACTTCATAGTGAGTGTATGGCCGCACACACACTTGGCCGCACACTCTGGCCGCACACACACAAAACCCATGCTTTTATGGCCTTACACTCCAATATAGGGCCATACACTCCTTATGTGCAACCATATGAGTTGGTAACAATTAATTCTAAGTGTTTTTATGTCCTTAAGACATGTCCCTATCACCATTAGTGGTTATATCTACTAATATCTTCACATATATGTAATTATATGTTAAATAGGATTCGTTTGTGCTCGAGACTCCATTTGACACCCAACAATCCTATATCGATCTTCCATTCGAGTTACTCACTGCAGGTGAGTTCATACCCCTTAATTAACCTTTGAAATGATTTTAAATGCTTTTATGGGGGGGGGGGGGAATACAAGTTGAACATTTCTAGTTATTGCTTTAATCACATGTGATTAATAACTAGAATAAACAGAAAGATTTTCTTTTGCTTTCAAATTACTATCAGACCTATGGATTTTCAAGTGTTTCAAACCTTTTATTAAACTCTTTAAATGCTAAAAATGTTTTCAAACTCTTTTAACCTTACATTATTTTCAAACCCATATCTACACCAATATATTTATATAAGTAAGGCTTGAAGGACTTAGGACTGATAGCTCACCTTATTTCCTTTTCCTTGTTTGGTTGTGGACTTAGGGTATTCTGTTATTTGTCCAAATGTCGTTGAATTCTTAGTTATATATCATATATATACGTGTTGGATATAAAAGTTTTCACTTCAGTTCAGTACCTTTGTGTAACAAAGGCATACCTACAACATTACTATTTAACTATAATAGGTATAGTTAAGGTTTTACTACTCACTACTACTATTACAACGACACATACAAGAGCCAGTACAGTTATGAGTCAATACACGCTATATACTATACAAGAGAACATACTATACACTATACAAGAAAACATACTATACACTAGTACAGAGAAAACATTACTACACTATGACATACTACATAAACATTTGAATACTATAAATAGAATGTGACATACTACTTCTCGATACGACACTTTATTGTGCTATCACTTTGTAACCAGAGTCTCCTGGAGGGAGAGCGGGCATTGTGTGTATAGATCTATATGGGACAGACACTCCCACATCCTGACTGCTAGCTACAGTCCCAGCCGAAAGGCCAAGGGGTGACAGAATGCTACCTCACTACATATGACCTGGAGGGTCACCAGATAATCAGTCGTCGATCAGCATGGTTACATATGAGTTCACATTCAAACCTTTAATTAACCAATTAAGAATTAAGGGCAAAAATAGACTTTTCGAGGCATATTGCTCATTTAATACCACCTGGAGTCTACATATTTCTACTTTAGACTCTCCGAGGCGTATTGTACATTTAGTACCACCTGGAGTCTGTATTTCATTACTTTGTGATTTCATCACATACTCGTTTAAGTAAACTATATTTTCATACAGATAGTTTCACTGGGGAAAAACCCTTACATTTACAAAAGAACAAACATAAAAACAATCGGGTCTTGGTAGAAGACTACTTTTCACTGGAAGATATAGGATTTTCTAGGGGGTATACTATTTACAAACATTTGAAATCAGTTACTACATTACATTGTTACAAACATTTTTATACAAGCAATGACACTAAATACTTATGAACTCACCAACTTTATGCTGATAAACTCTTTCAAAATAACTTGTATTCTCAGGTCATCAGTAGACAGGTACAGATGAAGCGTTTGAGAAGATGGAGCACATACAAGACTCATCTTTTATTTTTTATTATACTTTTGGTGTCTTACAAACTATACAGAACACGCTTGTATTACAATTATTATATTAATGCAATAGATGTTGTTGCTTGTCTTTACTATTATGCATTGTTGTGATACTGTACATGACGTCCTCCACCCCAGAACGTTTCCGCCGTTCTTGGTTTTGGGGTGTGACAGATTGGTATCAGAGCACTGTTTATAGTGAATCAAGTATATCAACCCATAAAAGATATACAAACTATAAACACATCGGGATTAAAACACTCTGACCAAGAATATATACTTTTAAATAATAAAATATTTAACTAAGTATATATATACATCTATTCGTACCAGGGTCAGTATCATACTAGAACAGAACAAAAGTATTATGATTGTTGAACATCACAATTAGGTTTAGAGACATATAGTAAAACCTAAGGGGATATAGCCTGATCAACTATATTTTCTAAGGAGTGACTAGCATGTGCCTAAGAATGATTGTAATGTTGCAACAAGTCTAAAAACTTACCAACACTACTACAACAAGAACATTAGAACATAATACTATAGGAGTATTCTACGTTACAAAAAATTACATATGTGAGAACTAAAAAGGTCGTTACTAGAGGGGCAATAGTTGCTAAGTAGATACACTAAGGTTACATGTGACTAAGGCGCTATAGACTTAGAATCTGTGATCTTTGCTTTACTTCCTGTTCCTTGTTTGGTTGTGGATTTAGAGTTAGGGTCACTTATTCGAAGGTCTATCCTGAATTGGTTGCATGTAATTGGTATGCACTATGCAAGTATTGAGTCAACTAATAACGATCATCTTATAAGTATCTTAGATTAGTACGTCTATTAACTATTCTTTTCCCCCTATTCTTGCATAGATACCATGGCTGACTTAAGGGTTCGCCCAAGGGGTGCCTATCGCCAGTAGAGGATTGTCTGCTCATCCTTTCTCTTCTTAAAAGAATAGCCTTTCTCTTCAGTATCTCTGTTTCACTTGTTTGTAAACATTCATAACCTTGAAAGTACTCTAACTAGACTTCTAAACTGCCAACAGTTTCCCTTATGGTTTGATGTAAGACCTACTATTAGGTCATTTTTCCTGAACTCATTCTACATCATTAATACCAGTAATATTGACAATTGTCTACTCTATGGGAAAGTCTGTACTCTTATGTTTCCCTACTCTATTGTTATGACCCTATCTGATATTCGGACTATGGCGATTTAGTCCATGGAACACTCTCATCATACTTACGATCGATTCTTACTATTATCATCATGAACTTTCAGTAAAAGATGCCGCCCCGAAAGCGTCCGACCAGAAACACGCCTGCAAATCAAACTCCACCACCACCACCCCCGCCGCAGTTCGACGCGGTGATGTTTCAGGCAGCTGTGACCGCCGCCATGGCCCAATTAAACTCTGGCGGCGTTAGTGGAACGGGGACTGGCACTAACTCTAGCCATGGTGAAATCCATCCACGTGCACGGGAGTGTACTTATAAGGATTTCATCAGCTGCAAACCTACATACTTCAACGGAACCGGAGGGATTCTTGCACTGTCCCAATGGATCGAGAGAACAGAAGCAATCTTCGAGATGTGCTCATGCCCTGAGGGGAGCAAGATAAAGTTCGCTGCTTGCACCTTCACCCAAAGGGCCCTGATGTGGTGGAATGGCCATGTCAAATCACTCTCACTGGTTACAGCTAACGCCATGGGTTGGAACAAACTGAAGGACCTTATGACAAGGGAGTACTGCCCGAGGGGCGAAATGCAGAAGCTCGAGGAGGAACTATGGAACCTCAAAATGCAGGGTTCCGACATAGTGGCTTATACAGCCAGGTTCTGCGACCTGGTGGCTCTATGTCCTAACATGGTTCCCACCGAAAGCAAGAAAATCGAAAGATACATCTAGGGTCTGGTACCCCCATATCGAGGGAACGTTCTAGCCTCACACCCTGCAGCCTTTGATAGTGCCAAGGAATTGGCCCAAAGGCTCATCGATCATGAGGTTCCTTCTACTCCATCAACAACTACAACCACTACCCCAGCACCAACCAACACGACCGACAACAAAAGGAAGCGTGGGGACCGAAGGAAGGGCAAATCAAATCAACCCTCTTCAAAGAACCAACAGACGGTGGCTGTCCATGCTGCCACTACTCCTGCTGCCCCTGTACCGGCCAAAACATATGCAAGGAACTTACCCAAGTGCACCAAGTTCTCCTTCCATCATAACGGCCCCTGCCGTGAAATGCACTGCACTAACTGCGACCGGAAGGGCCATACCGACCAGTTTTGCAGATCTCAACCCAAACCCATCACTCAGATCCCTAGTACCGGAGTGAGTCAAGCCTGCTACGGGTGCGGCGAGACAGGGCACTTCAAAAGAAACTGTCCGAAAGCTGGGAATGCGGGAGGAGCGGGAAGACTACTTGCTATTGGCCACAATGAAGCCGTAGCAGACCCCACAGTAGTCACGGGTACGTTCCTTCTCGATAACTCTTATGCTTGTATCATATTCGATAGTGGGGCAGAAAGGAGCTTCGTAAACCAAAAATTTAAACACTTACTTAATCAAGCACCACAAGCACTAAAAGACACCTTCGTCGTAGAAATGGCCAACGGAAAAATAGAGAATTCTAACGAGAATTACATAGGTTGTACCCTCACGCTAGATAATCGTTCATTCCCAATCGACCTCATACCAGTAGCTATCCAGAGTTTCGACGTCATTATAGGCATGGACTGGCTGAGTCTCTATCGTGCCGACATTCTGTGCTTCGAAAAAGCAGTCCGCCTGAAACTACCGAATCATGAAACCTTGCTGATCTACGGAGACAAACCCAGTACGAGCCTTCGTATCATCTCGAGTATTCAAGCCCAGAAGTACTTGCGTAAGGAATATCGTGCTTTCCTTGCACACATTGTCGACCCGAGACAGAAAACAAAAGACCTAAAAGACCTCCCCGTAGTATGCGATTTTCCCGACGTCTTTCCGGAAGAACTCCCAGGATTACCCCCGCAACGAGAAGTCGAGTTCCGAATCGACTTAATTCCAGGAGCGACCCCCGTAGCCAAATCGCCCTATCGCCTAGCACATGCTGAGATGCAAGAACTATCCGGTCAACTTAACGAACTGCTCAGCAAGGGCTTTATAAGACCAAGCTTCTCACCCTGGGGAGCACCGGTCTTGTTCGTGAAGAAGAAAGACGGATCGTTCCGTATGTGAATCGATTACAGGGAGCTCAACAAGCTTACAATCAAAAATCGTTACCCTCTTCCTCGCATAGACGATTTATTCGACCAGCTACAAGGGGCGAGCTACTTTTCCAAGATTGATCTGAGGTCTGGGTATCATCAGTTACAAGTGCTTGAGGAGGATGTTCCGAAGACAGCATTCTGAACTCGTTACGGACACTACGAGTTCGTAGTGATGCCCTTCGGACTGACCAATGCTCCCGCAGTATTCATGGACTTAATAAACAGGGTATGTCGTCCTTACTTGGATCAGTTCGTCATCGTTTTTATCGATGACATACTTATCTACTCTCGAAGTAAGGAGGAACATAGCGATCATGTACGACAAGTCCTAGGAACCTTATGATCAGAGAAACTTTATGCGAATTTCTCTAAATGTGAATTTTGGATCCGAAGAGTCGAATTCTTAGGACATGTGGTTAGCGAAGAGGGAATCGATGTGGACCCTTCCAAAATTAAAGCCATAGAGAACTGGTCAGCACCGAAGACGCCTACAGAAATTTGTCAATTTCTAGGCCTCGCTGGCTACTACCGCAGATTTATACAGAACTTCTCTCGTATTGCGAAACCGCTCACTACATTGACCCAGAAGGGCGTGGCCTTTGACTGGGAAGAGAAACAGGAGAAAGCGTTCCAAACGCTAAAGCGAGCTTTATGCACCGCACCGATACTGTCCCTCCCCGAAGGAACAGAAGACTTCGTGGTCTATTGCGATGCGTCAAACCAAGGGCTCGGCTGTGTTCTGATGCAACAAGGTAAGGTCATCGCCTACGCCTCAAGACAGCTGAACACACACGAGGTCAACTACACGACACACGATCTCGAATTGGGAGCGGTTGTGTTCGCTCTGAAGATCTGGAGACACCACCTGTACGGTACAAAGAGCACTATCTTTACAGACCACAAAAGCCTACAACACATATTCAACCAGAAGGAGCTCAACATGAGACAACGACGGTGGGTCGAGCTACTCAATGACTACGAATGCGAAATTCGTTATCATCCGGGTAAAGCCAACGTAGTAGAAGACGCCCTAAGTCGGAAAGGATATTCTGGCCGAAGAGTCAAGTCAATGACCATGACTATCCATTCGCATCTGTCCGCACAAATTAAGGAGGCTCAGCTCGAAGCCTTGAAACCTGAAAATGTGGCGGGAGAATCCCTGCTTGGAATGGACAAGAACTTGGAAGTCAAGGGTGACGGAGCCTTATATCTCATGGACCGGATCTGGACACCGAGACACGGTGGCTTTAGAGACTTGGTCATGAAGGAAGCACACAACACTCGATATTCCGTCCACCTAGGTTTAGATAAGATGTATCTGGATCTCAAAAAGTCATACCGGTGGCCTAACATGAAAGCAGAAATTGCTACCTTCGTGAGTAAATGCCTTACTTGCGCAAAGGTTAAGGTCGAATACCAGAAACCATCTGGTTTACTACAACAAACAGAGATACCGGAATGGAAGTGGGAGCGGATCACTATGGACTTCATAACCAAGCTACCCAAGACAACGGGTGGACTTGATACCATATGGGTCATCGTCGACAGATTGACCAAGTCCGCACACTTCCTGCCTATCAAAGAAACAGACAAGATGGAGAAGCTTACAAGAACATACATTAGGGAGATCGTACGACTGCATGGTGTTCCTATATCTATTATCTCCGATAGAGATAGTAGATTCACTTTGAGGTTCTGGCGGTCATTACAAAGCTCCTTAGGAATGAGGCTGGACATGAGTACAACCTACCATCCACAGACCGACGGACAAAGTGAGAGGACTATTCAAGAATTAGAAGATATGTTGCGAGCCTGTGTGATCGACTTTGGGAAGGCATGGGATACTCACTTACCCCTTGTTGAATTCTCCTACAACAACAGTTATCACACTAGCATCAAGGCTGCTCCATTTGAAGCCCTCTATGGCCGGAAGTGCAGATCCCCTCTGTGCTGGGCTGACGTGGGTGACACTCAGTTAGCTAAAGGACGAGTTCCTGACAGTGCTCTCACAGGTCCGGAAATCATTCGGGAAACGATAGAGAAGATCGTTTAGATTCGTGAACGATTGAAAGCCTCTAGAGACCGACAGAAAAGCTACGCAGACAAACGGAGGAAACCTTTGGAATTCCAGGTGGGAGACCGAGTCCTTTTGAAGGTCTCACCCTGGAAGGGCTTGATACGCTTCGGAAAGCGTGGAAAGCTAAATCCAAGATACATAGGGCATTTCGAAATTCTCGCTAGAATCGGCCGCGTAGCTTACAAACTCAACTTACCCCGCGAACTTAGTAATGTACATCCTACCTTCCACGTCTCGAACTTACCTTCCACGTCTCGAACTTGAAAAAGTGCCTATCCGATGAGACTCTTGTAATCCCACTCGACGAGATCGAGATCAACGAGAGCATCAACTTCGTGGAAGAACCTGTAGAGGTCATGGACCGAGAGGTCAAACAAACGAAACAAAGCCGCATCCCACTTGTGAAGGTTCGCTGGACCGCCAAGCGAGGACCGGAATTCACTTGGGAGCGTGAGGATCAAATGAAACTTAAATATCATCATCTTTTTACTTAGTTATTTGTATTAACTAAGCTGCTTGAACTCTAATTTCGGGACGAAATTCCCTCTAACGGGGGGATGATGTGACAACCCGAAATTTCTAACTTGTGCATCCTTCATTTTTATTAAAGTTAGCCTCGTTTTTGCTATTTTATAATGAAGTTTTGGGTCTATATAAGTACATTAGGCTTAGTATAATCAAGATATGAGTCTTAGGAAGGGTTAGAATGTGTGTACCATCACAAAATCGGGCCAAACACACCAAACAAGGTGTGTGCGGCCGCACACCCGAGTGTGCGGCCAGCCAACCGCACACAGCCGACCGCACACCCTCCTAGCCTCACACTCCAGCCTATATAAAGGCCCCTAAGTCAACCTTACACCCTTTTCCCACTCCTTCAAAGCTGGAACATTTTCTCTCTAGGATTCTTCATGTTTTCCTCTCCAATCGGCAATACAAGTAAGTAAACACCCTTAGATCCTTACTACAACACATTAGAATGCCTTTTCCTTGAGTTTGATCCATGAAATAATCATTCTAGATGATCTTCATGTGTGTACGGCCGCACACACATCTTTTGGTCCTAAAATGGGCTTAAACACTCATCCAAGCTTAGCATCGACCAAAACACCTTCTTAGGATCATCACAAAGCATTGGAAAATCGATTTGGACACATTTGTAGGAGTGTGTACGGCCGCACATAGGCCTGGCCACACATGCCATGTGCAACCGCACACACCCTTTTAAGGGTCCAAGTTGGCCACAAACTTCCATTCCAGCTAAGAAATGGTCAAAGCACCTTCACTAGAACATTCCTAAGGCTTGGAAACACGTTTTTTGACACACTTCATAGTGAGTGTACGGCCGCACACACACTTGGCCGCACACTCTGGCCGCACACACACAAAACCCATGCTTTTGTGGCCTTACACTCCAATATAAGGCCATACACTCCTTATGTGCAACCATATGAGTTGGTAAAATTAATTCTAAGTGTTTTTATGTCCTTAAGACATGTCCCTATCACCATTAGCTGTTATATCTACTAATGTATTCACATATATGTAATTATATGTTAAATAGGATTAGTTTGTGCTCGAGACTCCATTTGACACCCAACAATCCTATATCGATCTTCCATTCGAGTTACTCACTGCAGGTGAGTTCATACCCTTTAATTAACCTTTGAAATGATTCTAAATGCTTTTATGGGGGGGGGGGGAATACAAGTTGAACATTTCTACTTATTTCTTTAATCACATGTGATTAATAACTAGAATAAACAGAAAGATTTTCTATTGCTTTCAAATTACTATCAGACATATGGATTTTCAAGTGTTTCAAACCTTTTATTAAACTCCATAAATGCTAAAACTGTTTTCAAACTCTTTTAACCTTACATTATTTTCAAACCCATATCTACACCAATATATTTATATAAGTAAGGCTTGAAGGACTTAGGACTGATAGCTCACCTTATTTCATGTTCCTTGTTTGGTTGTGGACTTAGGGTATTTTGTTATTTGTCCGAATGTCATTGAATTCTTAGTTATATATACGTGTTGGATATAAAAGTTTTCACTTCAGTTCAGTACCTTTGTGTAACAAAGGCATACCTACAACATTACTATTTAACTAAAATAGGTATAGTTAAGGTTTTACTACTCACTACTACTATTACAACGACACATACAAGAGCCAGTACAGTTATGAGTCAATACACGCTATATACTATACAAGAGAGAATATTATACACTATACAAGAAACCATACTATACACTAGTACAGAGAAAACATTACTACACTATGACATACTACATAAACATTTGAATACTATAAATAGAATGTGACATACTACTTCTCGATACGACACTTTATTGTGCTATCACTTTGTAACCAGAGTCTCCTGGAGGGAGAGCGGGCATTGTGTGTATAGATCTATACGGGACAGACACTCCCACATCCTGACTGCTAGCTACAGTCCCAGCCGAAAGGCCAAGGGGTGATAGAATGCTACCTCACTACATATGACCTGGAGGGTCACCAGATAATCAGCCGTCGATCAGCATGGTTACATACGAGTTCACATTCAAACCTTTAATTAACCAATTAAGAATTAAAGGCAAAAATAGACTTTTCGAGGCGTATTGTTCATTTAATACCACCTGGAGTCTACATATTTCTACTTTAGACTCTCCGAGGCGTACTGTACATTTAGTACCACCTGGAGTTTGTATTTCATTACTTTGTGATTTCATCACATACTCGTTTAAGTAAACTATATTTTCATACAGATAGTTTCACTGGGGAAAAACCCTTACATTTACAAAAGAACAAACATAAAAACAATCGGGTCTTGGTAGAAGACTACTTTTCACAGGAAAATATAGGATTTTCTGGGGAGTATACTATTTACAAACATTTGAATCAGTTACTACATTACATTGTTACAAACATTTTTATACAAGCAATGACACTAAATACTTATGAACTCACCAGCTTTATGCTGATAAACTCTTTCAAAATAACTTGTATTCTCAGGTCATCAGTAGACAGGTACAGATGAAGCTTTTGAGAAGATGGAGCACATACAAGACTCATCTTTTATTTTTGATTATACTTTTGGTGTCTTACAAACTATACAGAACACGCTTGTATTACAATTATTATATTAATGCAATGGATGTTGTTGCTTGTCTTTACTATTATACATTGTTGTGATACTATACATGATGTCCTCCACCCCAGACATTGTTGTGATACTGTATACTATTTACAAACATTTGAATCAGTTACTACATTACATTGTTACAAACATTTTTATACAAGCAATGACACTAAATACTTATGAACTCACCAGCTTTATGCTGATAAACTCTTTCAAAATAACTTGTATTCTCAGGTCATCAGTAGACAGGTACAGATGAAGCTTTTGAGAAGATGGAGCACATACAAGACTCATCTTTTATTTTTGATTATACTTTTGGTGTCTTACAAACTATACAGAACACGCATGTATTACAATTATTATATTAATGCAATGGATGTTGTTGCTTGTCTTTACTATTATACATTGTTGTGATACTGTACATGACGTCCTCCACCCCAAAACGTTTCCGCCGTTCTTGGTTTTGGGGTGTGACAAACTCTTCTGGAATCTAGGTAAGTTTTAGGCTTGCTGCAACACCGCAGTCACTCCCAAGCACATGTTGGTCATGTCTCGAATGAATATAGTTGATCAGACTATATTGATCCTAGACATGATTAGATAACTGCCCAGGTTTAACCGCGATGTCCAACATCCAAACACTTTTGTTTTGTTCTACTTATGACACTGATTCCGGTACCTAGGTATACTTGTATACTTTTTATAAAAATACTTATATTTTTGAAAGTATACTTTTAGTTTAGAGCACTTAGGCCCCTCAATGTTTATAGTTGTATACCATGTAAGGTTCGGTATACTTAGTTCGCTATAAACAAGGGCTCTGATACCAATCTGTCACATCCCCAAACCGGAACGGCGGAAACGTTCGGGGGTGGTTGACGTCATGTGTAGTATCACAATAATTGTATCATAGCAAGCATAGTAAACCCAACCAAACATTGAATACATATATGAAAAAGGTTTACGTTTGTCTTAATACATAATTTCGTTCATATCAAAAGTAAATAAAAAGGCGTGACTCTAACGCTCCGATTTCGCCAACTCCTGGAAGTACATGTCTACTAATTCCCTGAGAATACAAGCAGTTTTGAAAGAATATCATCATAGAGCTGGTGAGTTCATAAGCATTTAGTTTTGGTGGAAAAATGTTCTTTGATTCTTTTGAAGAGTGTTTCTCAAGAAAATCCTATATTTTCTTATGAAAGTATGTTTGAAAACCCATTCCTTCCATGACTTCCCGGTTCGTACTAAATACGCACAATCCAAGGAGTCATGGAATGAATACGAACGTCCATTAGTAGAAAATAAACCATCAGTTTTAGAAATGCCAGTGTTATCCTGGGAAAATCCTATATTTTCCCTAAAGCAGGTTTTCAGTCCTAGAGGTAGAGATGCCAGTTTAGAAATCCATGATTACTATCAGTATATATGAAAGTAGTTTTATTACTCAAAATAAAACAAATGAAGAATAGAATCCGTAAAACCAAAGTTAGTTTATACTTATTTGCGAGTCGTATAACCATACTTGATATGACCTAGAGACCTTTATAACGTTCTTCAGGCGTTTAAGCTAAATGATATTTGTCCACCACATGCATGTCTGCCTAACTGTAGCTATCCGTTCTGGTGTGGGATTGTCAGTCCCGAATAGATCTATTCACAAATCTCACGCTCTCCCTCCAGGAGGCTCTGGTTATACTATGATAGGATTTAGTTCCGTACACTAAAGGGTACAATATTGAAGTAGAGCCTCACAATTCTGTATAATCTAGTTTACTAGCGAGAAACAGTATAAAACAATAATTAACCTTGGATAATAGTACTTTATACTCCTGAGAAAATATATAACATAAACTAAATCTGCCATAGTTTATACATATTTATTCATGAAATCTGATTCGGTGAAAACTGCCTAGAGGGTTATCCCAAACTATACCCATTATAGTTTAATAGAATTGATATGAAAATGCTTTGTAAAAACCTTTCTGAAAGCTATGAAATTAGATTTCCAATATAAAAGTTTCCCTTATGCTCAACATATTAAAAAGGGATAAAATATCCGAATATGTTATTAAACGTAGAAATCGTTGGATTGTATTAATAAGTTTAAAACTTAATAAAATACTTTGGGTTTGGCTTGTATTCCCCCCCTGAAAACATTAAAAACACGGAAAATGTAGGGGTATGAACTCACCTGTATTGAGTGGTTCTGACGTGTGGTTGGAAGAGGAGTGCAGAGTGTCAGGTGTAACCTTGAGCAAACAACGACCCTAATAGACACATATTGACATGTATGTGTATGAATTTAGTGTATAGACGATTAAATAAGAAGGGTAACACCCTTATTGGCTAGGAAACTCTAAGATTTATGGGATACAATCACATATGATTGCATACCTAGGGTATACGACCACCCTATAGAGTTTACGGTCAAAGAGGTATGACCATTGGAGTTCACGGTCCAAGTGTTTACGGTCTTAGTGTTTACGGTCCAATGACCTTACGGTCATGGAGTTCACGGTCTAATGACCTTACGGTTATAAGGTTTACGGTCCATGGGTTTACGGTTCCATGGGTTCACAGTCCATGGGTTTACGGTTCATGGGTTTACGCCCCATGAATATACGGTCATTGAAGGGTGTACGGTCTAAGGAGATACAACCGTAAACTCATCAATCTTGCACAAATGATGGTTTTCAAGGGCTTCATTCAAAGGCATCGGATTCTAGGGACCATGCTTAGCCTTAGGAAGGGTAAAGGCTATAAGAACACCCTTTATAAGGGTTTACGGTCTATGAAGATTCATAGGACCATAAACTCTTTTGTTCATGCAAAGAGTGATGATCTTAAGTCCAAAATGAAGGATTGTAACTAGATAGATGTAAAGGAGGATGATACTTACGATTTGGAGGCAAATGCGGGTGTTTTCGGCCCAAAAACACTTAAGTGTTCTTGATGTTCTTGAGGATCTTGAAGATCTAGACCCAAAAGATGAGATTTGTGGATGAATTCAAGAGTGAATCAAGAAGAAGAGATGTATTAACTCAAAAAGGGAAGGAAACACTTACATTTTCGGGGATTTGCAAGAAGATCCTATGATTCTTGAGAGAGTTTTCGAGATTCTAGGCTTGAAATGGAAGAAATGATCAAAAATGATCATGAATATATATATATATATATATATATATATATATATATATATATATATATATATATATATATATATATATATATATATATATATATATATATATATATATATATATATATATATATATATATATATATATATATATATATATATAGGAGGGAGTTTACGGTCACCCTGACCGTAAAATCAAGGGTCCTGACCGTAAACGGGTTTACGGTCTACACGAGTTTACGGTCGTAAACTCGTCCTGACCGTGAACTCGGTGATTTTCGAGGAAGTTTCAAGTTTTTCGCGTGATTCCCGGTTTATTCTAAATCGTACAAAATACATATTATTTATTTAAAACTTAAGGTCCTTCCCAAATTAAGAAATTTGACGGAATTAAATAAAAACCCAAATTTTATTAACGGAAACTGGGTAAGGATAACGGGAAAAGTTCGGGTTGTCACGGTATCTGCCCTAAGCCCACAACCAAACTAGGAACTGGGAATAAGGCGGAAGGCACACATCCCATTGTTTGTTAGATCATCGTTGTATATAACCCTGGCGTATTCACTTGGTACTCACGGAGTTAACTGTAATAGTTCCTTTATATTTGATGAAAAGATTCTTTAAGAAAACCCTTATTTCTTTTAGTAAAAATGGTAACCATAATAGTTCCTTCTATAATCACTTAGTTTATACTAGCTATATATAATCTAATATCGAACAGATAGTTAGTTGTGTGAATCTGCCCTAAGCCCACAACCAAACAAGGAACAGTAAGTAAGGCGGAAAGCACACATCGAACTACCTATCGGGTATTAATTATATATAACCCTGATGTATAAACTAAGGTATTATAGAATTAACCACCTAAGGTCCTTTAAGTTATACTGGTTTAAATAAATGGATTAAACCTTTACTGGTAAGTTTCTAGTTTTGTCTACTAAATGTTCTATTTGAAAAGTATGTTTTGTACTAGAAAACGGTGTATTGAATTAGTATACTATGACCTAGCCCATACCTGGTACTCCTTATGATTACTTGGTGTATACGGAATATATATATATATATATATATATATATATAGCTAAGATCGAATAGATAGTAGGTTGGATGAATCTGCTCTAAGCCCACAACCAAACAAGGAACAGGAAATGAAGCGGAAAGCACACATCCTACTACCTGTCGGATCCGATTAATATATATCCGTGATGTATAAACTAAGGAATCATAAAGTTAGCATTATAGGCCCTTTCTAATGAATGTACTAGACTCGACTGTTCTGTTTGTCACTTGTAAAGATGTAAGTTTTCCCTAGTTTATAACTATCTTAACTCGAAAATAGTTTGCATTAACTTTCAAGTGGAAATGTCACAATATGAAAGTAATGGGAAAAATGTAAGTACACAGTTATCTTTTAAATTGACATACTGAAGTACTGACTACCTTAAAACTAGTTTGTTTTATTAAGGTCATAATGTGATGTGGTTGTAACCATACTATACGCTCTCCCTGCAAGAGACTCTGGTTACAAAACGCGACTTTAGCAAAAAAATTGCTAAGCCGTGAAGTAGTCTCACATTAAAGTTATCTTGATCTTGTATACCACATTTATTATCACCATTTGTTTAGAACAATGAGTTAGTGATCATTGGTATAATTTTGTTAATCATGATTTGTTCTTCTGTTATAGTATATAGTATGTTCTTTCTGTTATCGTGTATTGTATCTTCCTCCCTGTTTTTCTTTATAGTACGTTCTCTATGTTATCGTGTATTGTATCTTCCTCCCTGTTTCTCTTTATAGTATGTTCTCTATTTTATCGTGTATTGTATCTACCTCCCTGTTTCTCTTTATAGTATATTCTCTCTGTTCTACTGTAAACTGAACCCCTAAACTATACCTACTATAGTTTACTAGTATGTTTACTTTGAACTGTTATTGACTTGAAGAAAAGACTCATTTATCTGCTAAGTTATGATTGTACTTTAAAAACGGAGTTTTATAAACTATAAAGTAACATAACTTAAAAAGAGTTTTTGAAATGTTTTGATCACTTATAAATACATAAGCAATCTGTTAAAATGATGTTTATAGCATAACATTTACACAATTATCATTGTGTTCAACTTGTATTCCCCCCCCCCCCCCTTAAAAGCATTTAAAACAGTTAAAAGATTGATTATAGGGGTATGAACTCACCTTATGTGGGTGATTCAATTGCAGATTCGTGTAAGGACGAGGAGTTCCACGAATGAAGTCCCGAAACGCAAACGAGTCCTAAATGACATATAATGGCATATATTAGCATGAATTTAGTGTTTAAAAGCAACTAACATGCAAGGAAACACCCTTAGGGACTAGGAAACACTTGGACTAAGTATTAGAATCACATGTGATTCACTAAAGGGGTGTATACGGCCTAACCATGGAGTGTACGGCCATGGGTGTACGGCCATGGAGTATACGGCTGTACACTCATGGTAAAAGATGCACAAGAGGGTGTTTGAACCATGGGGAAGTTAGTGGGTCTATTGCTCATCAAGAATATGAACTAGGTTCTCATTTTGGAGGCCCTTTTGGAGTGTTTTGAAGGGTGTACGGCCATGCAAGGGTGTACGGCCGTACACTCCTTTTGTTCTTGTAAAATGGTCGATTCTAGGGTCTTAAATCAAAGGGGGTCAAGGGTTCAAGAGTTCTAATGGTTATCTAGCACCTAGCAAGTGTTTAAAGCCTTATATTATGGACTTAACAAGGGTGTACGGCAATAGATAGAGTGTACGGCCGTACACTCTTGATGTTCTTGAGTTTTGAAGATGTTTCATAGATGAAATCATGAATCCTTACTAGATAATGAAATGAATCAACTAACAAAGGAAGAGTACTCACTTTCCTTGGAGATCTAGGTGAAAAACTTTATGATAGTTGAGAGAGAATCCGATTTCTTGAGTTGGAAGTTGAAGAATTGGATAAAAATGAAGGGAGGGCTTATATATACGGGTGAGTTCACGACCATCTTGGGTGTACGGCCGTACACCCATGTGTACGGTCGTACACTCCCTTGGATGGAGTGTTCGGCTCGATTGCAACGCGAATAACTTTAGCTGACACATCCCTAAACCCATAGCTTGATTGTACTGAGCTTAGAACCCTTAAACAGACTCTAAACAATGCGAATTGATAGCAGAAACGAGTTTGACACACGGTTGAATTGAATGGCTGGACTTACGAGGCAAAAATTTTCGGGTTCTCACAATTCATCATTTAGAAAATACGATATTTCTCTCTCATCATTATTTTTTAATTAAATTAAAGGGTATAGTTGTCATTATATGGATGAAGGAAAACTATATTTGTAAAAATCATGACCCTACAATGATTCATGATTGGTTAGTTTAACTAGTTGTAAGACCCGTATAATATACGGGTTGGTTAAAACAAAGAATTAAATATGAAGATATATATAAAAATTTAGTTAAATTTAAAATTTTGGATTTGAAATTTAAAATATAAAACTTGAATTTAAAAGAAACCATATTAAATACAATATATGAGTAGTTATATTGTAATTTATTGACTATTTTCAATTAAGGCAATTATTAATTGAGGTGTAATATCATGTACTAATTAAGAAAAGATAAAACAATGATAAAATGACACATTGAAAAGTATTTATTCAAAAACATTAGAAAATGTCATGTGTCCCAATGAAGGAGAGAATGACATGTGGCAAAAATATTTTGATTTATTAGGGAGGATATTTGAACTAACACCTGCATTTAGCGGTTAACACATTTATGATCCAGTCCTATTAAAATTTAAGATTAAAGCCTAGCTAGTACGATATATGTTTAGTTGTAGAAATCCAAAAATTATGCCTTTAAATCATATTTAATAATTATTACATGTACAAACACTTAATACAATTAACCTAAACCTAAAATAGAATCCTTAAACCCGATAAACCTAATCCCAAAAAAGCCTTAAACCCTAAACATTAAACACTAAAACCTAAACCTAATAACCGAAAAACTAAACCCTAAACCCTAATTGGTTGTGTAATTTATCATATGAAGTACCTAATTAATTATTATATCCAATTTTAATGCCATGAGATCTAGAGCAATGTCTAGGTAGTCACGTCCTCGTTGTTGGATTTTCCAAAAGGTTATATACCATATGTATCATATCTATGGACTATCTTCACTTGATGTTCTTTACTTGCTAGTAATCAAACATGTTATAATTGAATTAAAAATATACTAATCCAATAAAAAATCCATGATAATATAAAGGGACCACAAACCATAAACCATAAATTCTAAACACTAAACCATGATGATAGTAAACACTACTAATTTTAATATCTACCTTTAAGAGGATGAAACATTTTTTAGGACACCCCTTGTGATCATTGATGATGATGATGATGAAGATTTTGTAAATGAAAAACTTGATAAATGGGTCGGAAAAAGCAACAAGAGAAAACAAGAGAAAAAACCAGGGAATAAGAGAAGTGAGTATTGGAACCAACATTTTGAGGAAACATATTTATCCCTATCATGCTTGAGTTCGATAAATAGAAAAGAAAGAGGAGAGATACTTGGTGACGCCATAATAGAAAATAAATAGGAGAGATGCTTGATGGAGCTAATAAAAGGTAATGAATGGAGCAGTTAGGGTTTGACTTATTTTTAGTCCATATGAAGTTTTGCGTTGTAAAGATAGGTCAATCAAGTTTTATTAAATGACATTTACAACGAATGAGACTTAAACACGATAATTTTAGTTAAATTATTCCAAAATTATATGGATAAACATTTAATTTTCCAAGGTAATATATAGTAGATCTACATAAAGTCTAGTGATATGGGCATATTTAGTTAAAAAAAAAATCATGCATTATCTTAATACTTTATGTTGATTTTATCTCATTTAATGAAAAAAAGATGCTTAATTAGTTTTAAAATTTCATTTTCAGCAATAAACACACGCTCGGAAGGAAAAGGAAGCGGAATTGGCGATTGGAAACTTGGATCTTGGATTTTGAAGAAAGAAGAATGTTGTTGGACAGCTTGACCCCTCGTCAATATTTTGGCCATATCTCATGAACCGTAACTCCGATTGACAAGATTCAAAATGTTATGAAAACTAGACACAATTTTGGACGAATTTCGTGTTGTGAGAAAATGCTGATTCTAAACGGACTCGACGAGTTGGCCATGAACTAGATCAGAAAGTTCGCAATTCTTGACGCTGACTTGCCGTACACGGGATTTTAATGACCAACTCGAAGAGTTGGGTCACAAACCCGTCGAGTTGGCCCTGTTTTTAGAATTTATATATAGAAACACTTCTCATTCGAACCCTAATTTATTGGGGAAGATTTGGACGAGTTTTGGAGGCCAGAAAGGTTTTAGAGCTGTGGTTTTCGAGATTTCAACTTAGATGTCAATTTGGAAGAAGATCAAAGGCAATAACACATTACTTTTATCTTAATCTTTTTCATGAACCATGTTTCAATCATTAGATTTTGCTTTTAGTTTTTTATTTGTTGTAGATATGAGCTAAAAACCCATTACTTCTTTTTAGACTAGATGAATTTATGAATATGGTGTGATTTTATGGCTTGGATTAATTTGATTTGGTGAATTGTCTTGTTAAGTTTATTAAAGACCCTTATGTGTTAACAATAATTATTTTATGTTAATAATCAAGTTATTGAGTTGCATGAACATCATCTTAATTGCTTGAATCATATGGATTTGTGAAAACAATATTGTATGCCTACAATTAGTGAATATGAACCTAGGATTAACTAAGAAAATAAGTAAGTTAATGTGTAAGCATGTATGATGAACATGTTGGATTAGTGTCTAAGTCCATAACTGTATTTGGTATGTACTTGACCCGGTTATGCATGGTCCTTTTGGGTTGCCTTCACCAAAGCAACTTGACTGGAGGAATAATATAGAAAGAGGTGATTATGATTTATTAATATATTATAAGACTAATATATTAAAAGAGAAATCATATTTGTTTAATTAACATTGGTCAATAATTAATTAAGAATTAGGTTTTGTGATCAAAAGAAGTTAATTGAACTTAAGGAGGTGAACTGTAATTATGTGATAGTTACAAAGTTGGGCAAGGAAACCCTAATAGATAGGGCGGACAAATTCTAGGGATAAAGCCTTAAGAATTTGTCCATGATAGGGATTCTAGAATTATCTTATGGGCTGCTTGGTGGCTAAGTAACCAGATAAGGATAATCACTGAAACCCTAATTCCTACACCTATATAAAGGACCCCTTGGCATAGGAATTTCGGCCACTTGAACCCTAGAAGTCCTAGAGCCGAAATTCTCCTCTCTCCTCTCTCTCTTGCTTCCTCCAATTGCTATTGGTGTTTGTGATTCATTAGAGGCACAACACTTGAGGTGCTAAAAGTTCTCAAGGATTCAAGATCTCCAATCAACAACAAGGTAAATATCTAGATCTGTTTTGTTATATTAATTTCGATTATGTACACTAGATCTAGAGTTAGAAAGTCTTGGATGAATTGCATGTACATTAGAGAAACCTAGATCCAAGCATTAGGGTTTGCATGAGCACATAGGATGTTCTTTTGGCTCAAACCCATCAGTGGTATCAGAGCTTTGTTTGGTTTCTATTGTATTGAGGCCTTGTACGTTCATTCATGCCTTAAAATCATTTTTGGGTCTTCTGTCAGATGAACTCGACGAATTCCATTGAGAACTCGACGAGTTGGATGAACTCGACGAGTTCCAATGAGAACTCGACGAGTTTAGCTGTCTGACAGAGAGATTTTCGAGATTTCTTGCTGATTTGCTTAAGGATAATTACCTAAATCATTTTTGGCTAATATAATTCGAATTTTATTACTGTTTTATGATTAGCCTTACCAAATCAAATGATAATTACCAATTGTTTGAATAATAAATTCCTTATTTGATAATATTTGATTATTTGAATAAATTGTTGAATTATCTTGTAAATAAAATTGATTATGTCAAATTTAGATAGTCATTAAATTAAATGTTTAATTTAAATTATTTGCTATTTGATCATTTGTGTTTTGAAAAGTTCAAAACTTGCCCTCAAGTTTTGAAATTTAAATTTTGATTAAAATTTTAATTTAAACTATTTAAATTTCAAACCCTAGAATTTTACAAGTTTAAAATTCAACCTTATACCTTATAATATTATGAGATTAATATATATATATATATATATATATATATATATATATATATATATATGTATAACTTAAATGCTAGTCTTACCGTTAGTAGGCCTCATTCACAAAGCTGATCTATAAGAGGGGTATAAGGTTATGGCCTATAAAATGGTCGTTTAATGGGTGTCCATTCTCACCCACCGTGTCCTTGATTGATGGAGGGTCGTTAGCCGAACGGGTAGGATAGGGCAACCCTTTCCTCATTAAAAGTATAATGAAATTATAAAAGTAACTAAATGTTTTTTACAAAATTCCCATTCTTAGTTACTTTAGGCAAAAGTGAATTGATGCAATTCCATGAAATTACACTTTGTACCCTTGCTAAGACGTTAGTGGAGCGTGTGTGGTTAACCGGCACACTAATTGGGTTAAAAGTAAGGTGGAAAAGGGTGACTCATTGTTTGTGATAGTTCGATGGAGTGTGTGTGGTTAACCAGCACATCGAATAGGTGACTGTAACATTGAGGGCACCATGTACATTTGCATGGTTATTTACACCCGCTTTGTGATCCTCGGCATCACAGTCACAAACTAGAGGGGCATACCGAGATTTAAACATGCCATTGAAAAGTTCAATGAATCTCAAAAGATCTAGGAGTTTTCAATACATTTAAAACTTAGCTTTAATTTGTTTTTCATGGCGGAAATTAGTGAATTCTCATTCACTTACCTTCAATTTATTTACTTGTTAGATTACGGCATCCCTCTTCTAATTTGTAAATAATGTTGCTGGATCCTAGCCCTAATTTTTCATTTGGGTGTTTAACTGGGGATTCATTTCTAATCATACTTTGTTCTTTTTCCTTTTCAGATGTCGAACGTCAACAACAACGCTTCTGGTTCAACTTCTTCTGGCTCATTCTCACTCATGAACTTGTGTGGGAGAGTGATCTTTAACAGGTCCAATTTCAATGATTGGATCTGCAACATTCGAATGGTCACTCGCTACGAGGACAAAGAGTATGTCCTCGATGAGAAGCTAAAGGAGATTGACATCAACACTGCCTCTACTGAAGAGATCGCGGCCTTTGAGGCCCACGAGCGTGATGCCACGAAAGTCCATTGCATCATGCTAGCGACTATGACTGGAGAACTCCAGAAGTCATATGAGGACATGTACCCCTATGAAATGCATCAGTATCTGCTGGACCAGTACCACCAAAGCGCTAGGCAAGAAAGGTACGAGATCATCACTTCGATGATCACTACCAAAATGGGTAATGGAGAGTCCCTTACTGCTCATCTGCAAAAGATGCAGAGATATGTTGATCACCTGCTAAAGCTAAATGTTAACTTTGATGAAGAGCTGGCAATTGAAATCATCATTCATTCCTTGCCTCCCTGCTATAGGCAGTTCCGCATGACCTACCACATGAACAAGGAGGAGGTCTTTTTGAGCAAGCCTCAGGGCTTGTTGAGGACTGCTGAGAGCAACCTCAAATATAAATCTGTTGCATCAACTCCAACTCCTGCTGCTGCCCCAGTCTTGGCAATTGGGCAAGGAAAGGGGAAGAAGAGGAAGGCTCCCTTAAAGAGCCACCATAAGGGAAAGTCCAAAATGGCTCCTCTTCTAGTGGAACCAAAGTTGGTTCTGCTAAGCCCAACTCCAACCCCAAGAAGGCAGAGTGCCACCACTGCCATGAAATAGGGCATTGGAAACGAAACTGCCCGAAATATCTGCAGGATATCAAGGATGGAAAGATCAAGCCGTCCTACGCAGGTATTTACACTATTAAATCTAATGATTCATCACATGCTATTTCTTGGGTTCTTGATACGGGATGTGGTTTTCACATTTATTCTGATTTGCAGGGCCTAAGAAGAAATAGGGATGTGGAGCATGGGAAGATAAATTTGATCATGGGGAACAGAAGATCGTCGCCTGTCACAAAGATCGGAGTTTACTCTTTAATGCTCAGTAGTGGATTAGGATTAGATTTAAATAATTGTTTCTATTCGCCAGATATGGAAAGAAACATCATTTCATTTCATGGTTTGTATATACAAGGGTTTAGATATTCATTTGATAAAGAAAATGGTTCTATTAATGCTTATCTTAATGGTGTTTTCTATTTTGAAGCATTGCCTAGTAATGGAATATATGAAACTGTGATGGTTGTAGACAATTTAGGAAATGATGTATTGTGTATTGATTCTTCCAATGATTTGGACAAAGCATGCTTGTGGCATTGTCGTCTTGGACATGTCAACAAGAAACGTATAGCCCAACTCCAAAAGGATGGAGTGTTGGAGTGATTCGACCTTAGGGACGATGACATGTGCGAGTCTTGTTTACTTGGAAAGATAACCATGTCACCCTTCACTGGCACTTGTGCGAGGGGTGAGGGTTTATTGGATCTCATACATACCGATGTATGTGGGCCTTTTAGATCCACCACAAGGGATGAATGCCGCTTCTACGTGACTTTAACCGATGATTATAGCAGATATGGCTATATCTACTTATTCAGGCATACGTCAGAAACCTTTGAAAAGTTCAAATAGTTCAAGAAAGAAGTAGAGAATCAGTTGGGCAGGAAAATCAAGATTCTTTGATCCGATCGAGGTGGAGAGTACCTAAGTCTTGAATTCCATGACTACCTCAAGGAATGCGGAATCGTTTCGCAATTGACGTCACCTAGGACACCACAATTGAATGGTGTGGCTGAGAGGCGTAATTGAACATTGCTAGACATGGTTCATTCCATGATGAGTCGTGCTTCGCTACCTATATCATTATGGGGGTATGCCTTAGAGACTGCCGCCCATATCCTTAACTTAGTCCCTACAAAAAAGGTTGCCAAAACACCTCACGAGATGTGGACAGGGAAAGACCCCTCGTTGGCACACATCAAGGTTTGGGGTTGCGAGGCTTTCGTAAGACGAGAGACTCACGACAAGCTCGTATGTAGTAGTGAGCGGTGAATTTTCATGGGCTACCCGCAGAAGTCCTTTGGATATCTCTTCTATAGACCGAGTGACAATGTTGTCTTCGTTGCGAGGAGAGTGGTTTTCCGAGAGCGAGAAATCATAAGCCAAGAGGACAGTGGGAGGAAAATCGATCTTGAAGAGCTTCAAGAGTCGAGCGATGAAGGAACCTCTAACACTGGCACTCAACCCGAGGAGGAAACTCCGATTGAACCGATTGACGAGTCCTTACCTCTTAGACGTTCCTGTAGAGTTAGTGTTCCACCCGTTTTGTATGGTTTTCATATAACGAGTGAGGGTGATATGTTTATTAGTGATAGTATACTAGTGAATTTGGACGAACCTAACAGCTACAAGGAAGCCATGGCAGGCCCGCAGTCTGCAAAATGGAAGGAGGCTATGGACAACGAGATTTAGTCCATGTATGACAACCAAGTTTGGAATTTGGTTGACAATGTACCAGGTAGTAAGATGGTCGGGTGCAAGTGGATCTTCAAGAAGAAGACCGACATAGATGGGAATGTACGCACTTATAAAGCGCGATTGGTTGTGAAGGGTTTCACTCAAACTCCTAGAGTTGACTATGATGAGACCTTCTCACCAGTTGCGAAGATAAAGTCTATCAGGGTAATGCTGGCCATTGCTGCATTTCATGACTATGAAATATGGCAAATGGATGTCAAAAACGCCTTCCTTAATGGGAAGCTGGCTGAGGATGTTTACATGGCTCAGCCAGAGGGTTTTGTTAATGCGAAGCATCCCAATAGAGAGTGTAAGCTTGAGAAGACCATTTATGCACTAAAACAAGCATCTCGCAGATGGAATCTTTGTTTTGATGAGAAAGTCAAAGAGTTTGGTTTTCTGCGAAGCGAGGATGAATCATGTGTATATGTCAAAGCCAGTGGGAGTATAGTAAGCTTCCTCGTATTGTATGTTGATGGCATACTACTCATAAGAAACGACATCCCAACCCTGAAGGAAGTTAAATCCTAGCTTGGGAAGTGCTTCGCTATGAAGGACCTCGAAGAGGCTGCCTATATTTTGGGAATAAGGATAGTGAGAAACAGAAGTAAGAGACTAATAGGACTTATTCAGAATACTTGCTTGGACAAGGTACTAAAACGTTTTAGTATGGAGAATTCAAAGAAGGGGGAGTTACCAATCTAAAGTAATGCCAAGTTGAGTAAGACTCAAAGCCCGAGTACCGAAGTCGAGATAGCAGATATGATCCGAGTTCCATACGCTTCCGTAGTTGGCTCGACTATGTATGTTATGACTTGTACTCACCCTGATGTGGCCTTCGCTTTGAGCATGGTCAGCAGATATCAGGGGACCCCTGGCAAAGCACATTCGACCGCAGTCAAGAATATTCTTAAGTACCTTCGGAGGACCAAGGAATGGTTTATAGTCCTCGGTGGGAGTGACGACTTAAGGGTGCGAGGGTATAGTGACACCAGTTTTCAGACCGACAGGGACAACTACCGTTCGCAGTCGGGCTGGGTCTTTACCCTAAATGGTGGAGCAGTGACTTGGAAAAGTTCCAAACAGGAGACCATAGCTGATTCAATGTGTGAATCAGAATATATAGCGGCAAGCGAAGCGTCAAAGGAGGCAATATGGTTGAAGAACTTGATTGGAGACCTTGGAGTTGTGGCAGCAATAAAGGAGCCCATGGAAATCTTATGTGATAATGAAGGAGCGGTTGCCTTGACTAAGGAACCAAGGGATCATGGAAGATCTCGACATATCGACATAAAATATCACTTTATTCGACATCGGGTGGAAGAAGGACTCCTCGTAGTGAAGAGGGTATCGTCAGAAGATAACCCAGCAGATCCCCTTACGAAGGGACTGAGTAGGCTTAAGCACTTGCAGCACGCTAGGAGCATCGGGCTGAAGGACGATATTAGTTTAGATTAGATAGTTTAGAAAAGTGGAAAAAATAAATGTAATTGACATTTGATGATTAAATAAAAGAGTATTATTTATAAGTAAAGTATTGTCTTATGTTAATTATTTAGCTATTGTTTCATTTTGCATGTTTTGACTTCCTAAATAATAAGATTGTTCGAATGTTCCACAGTCGCTCATACTTTGGGAGTAGGTATGAAAGAAGATTGTCAATTTGTCATGAATTGGTGTGTAGATTGTCTAAAGTGTATTAGACATAGCAAAGGTTGTTGTAACGTTCATAAGTGCTTATGAGTTTGATTTGAGCATTGGATTAGACCCGCGCTTGCTGGAATCACTTCATGGAATTTATCACGAGTCATCGTAAGACGATAATATCATATGGTCTTAAAACCCAGATATATGGTTTATTTTTTGCTAATTGGTTGTGCATTCATAATGCGTAAACGCATCAGTAATTTGATGTTATAAAACGCATTATTATGTATAATTTGATTAGTGGATAGTAAATGCATATAAGTCGAAGTTTATCTGTTCCTTTTATCCTAAGAGGATAAAAGCGATATCAGGGCCCCTCGATGATTTTGTTTTGACTTATGTGTTGGGCCCGGTCAGGACTGAATTGATGTGTTCAATTAAGTTCAGTGTCAGATGAATCAGAGATCGAGAAACTAACTGCTGGACAATAAGTATGACTATGTTCCATTTGTTTGTCTGCACGATATCTAGAACGGAGGACTGTACGATCCCTTATCTTAAGGATAGGTTATTGATAAGATCAAGAGTTTTGAGAACTGCGATTCCTAATCGGATCCAGAAGTTGCATTTGCATTTATAGTTATTAGACTTATCCAAGTGGGAGACTGTTGGACTAGTGTCTAAGTCCATAACTGTATTTTGGTATGTACTTGATCCGGTTGTGCATGGTCGTTTTGGGTTGCCTTCACCAAAGCAACTTGACTGGAGGAATAATATAGAAAGAGGTGATTATGATTTATTAATATATTATAAGACTAATATATTAAAAGAGAAATCATATTTGTTTAATTAACATTGGTCAATAATTAATTAAGAATTAGGTTTTGTGATCAAAAGAAGTTAATTGAACTTAAGGAGCTGAACTATAATTATGTGATAGTTACAAAGTTGGGCAAGGAAACCCTAATAGATAGGGTGGACAAATTCTAGGGATAAAGCCTTAAGAATTCTTCCATGATAGGGATTCTAGAATTATCTTATGGGCTGCTTGGTGGCTAAGTAACCAGATAAGGATAATCACTGAAACCCTAATTCCTACACCTATATAAAGGATCCCTTGGCATAGGAATTTCGGCCACTTGAACCCTAGAAGTCCTAGAGCCGAAATTCTCCTCTATCCTCTTTCTCTTGCTTCCTCCAATTGCTATTGGTGTTTGTGATTCATTAGAGGCACAACACTTGAGGTGCTAAAAGTTCTCAAGGATTCAAGATCTTCAATCAACAACAAGGTAAACATCTAGATCTGTTTTGTTATATTAATTTCGATTATGTACACTAGATCTAGGGTTTGAAAGTCTTGGATGAATTGCATGTACAATAGAGAAACCTAGATCCAAGCATTAGGGTTTGCATGAGCACATAGGATTTTCTTTTGGCTCAAACCCATCAGAAAAACCATACATGAGTTAATTGAATTGATAAATTTAGTTATCTAATACTACAAGTCTTACTTGATCCGAATTGAACAACTAGGAAACTCATTAGTTTATGCAATTGGCCACTGTTTGAATTAACTAGTTTGTTAAGGATTAGCAATAGTGAACATGAATCTAATCACATTAGAAATTGGTAGCCAATGACATATTAATCCATTGCACTTGCCTTGAAATCAACCATAGGAATAAGTGAGTTGAACCTAAACAGAAGTCTCTTTTATAATTGAATCTAGTTACCTTATATTCTGTTTAGTTGTTTAGTTGTCTTTTGTTTTAGTGTTATTTGATTACTTAAGTTTTCTAGTCTTGCAAAACTAGAGAGAAACCCCCATTTTAATTAATTATTTTATTTAGATAATATTAGTATTAATTTTAGCTGTTACCGTTCCCTGTGTTCGATACCCTACTTGCTTAAACTAAACTGCTATCGATAGGTACACTGCCTGCGTGTGTTTGTTTTTATTTGAGTTTGTTTGGATTAAAACTAGTTCGTTTAACACACATCAAGTTTTTGGCGCCGTTGCCGGGGAATAGTTCAAATAGTTAATTTTATTTGCTAATTGATATCGATTTTATTTTATTGATTAATTTTTTTATGTAGTTTAATTTTTATTTTTATTTATTATGTATTTTGCAAATCTCGATGCTCTTGATGCTTTTATTGAGGAAGTAGTAAATGAAATTGAGCAAGAAGATGAGGAGTATGACTCAGATGAAGATTTGATGAAATTAGGAAGATTGTTAGATAACATCTTGTCTAACGAGCAAGAACAATCTGAGTCACAAGAGCTAAAGTTACAAGATGAAGAATTTAATCCAGAAAGAGATTTGGAGGAGCTGGAAAGGTTGCTGGAAGAAGGGTCAGACGAAGAACAAGAACAAGCTGAGTTGCAGGAACCACAACATGGTTTGACCGTTACCACGACGTGCCCCCCTGTATTTTCGGTTTGTGTTTCGAAGCATGGGGTGATGATTCCAACTTTGGAGAAAGTTCTAAAGCACGATCCATTTCTGATTAGTACCCGACCGGTTCCAACCCTTGTCAAGATTCTTGGGTTACATGAATTCAAGATCGTTTGGCCAATTTTTTGAAGCAAAGAGCCAAATTTTACAAATTGGCCCAAAGAAAATATTCAATGCAACTGATGGATTGACATTGATTTTATTGGAAGTTTATTAAGTTGGGAGTCCAGTTCAAGACTCGCACAAAAAGAAGCGCTTGCGGGAGGCAACCCGTCATTAGAGTTTGCTTTTCTTTTTCTTTTTATTTTTATTTTGTGTGTTTAGTTTGGTTTGTTTCTAAACTTCTAGTCTAATAGGGTAATATAGGAATGCTAATTTGATGTTTGTTTTCCTGTTATTATGTAGTTTTTTTTCTTTTATCTTTGCAGAAGTTAGAGTGAGATTAGAGCGATTTCTTAAAGCGTGAGGGAAATAAAGTGAGGGGTCGAGTCGTAGACGAGAAGATTAGAAGACTTTGAGCGATATGTTGAATCCAATGTTTATATTTGCTAAAAGGAGTCTCGTCACTGGAGATTATAAGGAGGTGTATTACACTAATACCCTCCTGAACACCAAATCAGAACTGAAGTAGAAAGAAGAGTTTGTCTGATCATAGCCAAAAACTCGTTGAGTGCATACATACAACTCGACGAGTTCTAGAGGAAAAACGTGATTTCTGCCCAAGTTACGATCCAACACGACGAGTTCTCCACTATCAACTCGGCGTGTTACTCAGTCATTTTATTTTTGAGTCTTCGATTTGATTCCATACGACGCGACCAATGTTTATATTTTGAAGTCCATTTTTGAAGTTTTCCAAGAAGCTTTTTCCAGTATATTTAGAGCTGTCAACCACACGAGACGTATGACACCCAAGGCGTGGATGAGCTGTTCGCATGCCAAAGTCAGCTGAAGATGTCGCTTAAAAAGAAGAAGATCAACCTCGCAACTTCTATCCCAGGGGAGTTTGTTCTAATTCTCTCTTTACTTTTATGTTCTTTATCATGCATAACATGCAATGGGGACATTGCATGAATTAAGTGTGGGATAGGGGGTTGGTTACATTAGTGACATTAGAATCCTAGGTATAATTTTAAAAAATATGCATATAAATTGCTAGGGTTAATTCAGAAAATTATGGTAAAAGCAATTAGGATTCCATGCTAGTATTGTGTTTGATGATTCTTTGAAGACCCAAATGTTTAGTTGAGCCTATACACGTTCTAGTGCATTTGTGGCCCCCTTTATTCTAGTGAAATCATGGAACAAAAACACAACCTTGCTTAGTCTGAGAGACGCAACATGTTTAGCATCGTGTAGTTGAAATGTATCCAGGAAAACTTAAGTAGTCATTACACATATAGACTAATGCCTTTAACCAATAAAGGTTGAAGTTAAGCTCCTTTGCTTAAGCATGTAGGAATTGAGTGAAAAAAGTGAGATATATATATATATATATATATATATATATATATATATAACAGAGAGAAATTACCAAAAAGTTGAAAGAGTTTTGGAGCTATCAAAGTATAAAATTCAAAGATCAAAATTCTGAAGAAATTCAAAAAGTTGAAGATACCAAAAATCAAACAAAAAGGTGGTGAATTCGAAGAAATTGAAGATTAAATATTCAAGGAGGTGAAGAATTCAAAAATAGCTCCATTGTGGTATCAAAAGTTGTAGTTTTTCTAGATTATATATGCTTGGGTAGCTTAACCAAAATACCTTGAGGTTAAGAAAGTTTTCTGCGAATGGATTTAGAGGGATGCATAAAATGAGCGTTGTTCAGAAAAAGTGGGTGAGTGTTTATGAGGATTGTAAGTATTTAGGATTGGGGCGGTCCATAGGAAAATTTTTAGACATAAATGCATGCATTGTGGTCTTGGCATATAGGCTGGGTTTGACTGGGATTGTCTTATGTTATATTGGTGTGTTAAAATTCAGTTTTGTTTGGGGGCAAGTAAAAGTCAAGTGTGGGGTATTTTGATATGAACATATTTAAATAAAAAATTCATGCATTATCTTAATACTTTATGTTTATTTTATCTCATTTAATGAAAAAAAGATGCTTATTTAGTTTGAAAATTTCATTTTCAGCAATAAAGACATGCTCGGAAGGAAAAGGAAGCGAAATTGGCGATTGGAAGTTTGGATCTTGGATTTTGAAGAAAGAAGAATGTTGCTAGACAGCTTGACCCCTCGTCAGTGTTTTGGCCATATCTCATGAACCGTAACTCCGATTGATGAGATTCAAAATGTTCTGAAAAGTAGACACAATTTTGGACGACTTTCCTGTTTTGAGAAAATTCTGATTCTAAACGGACTCGACGAGTTGATCAGAAAGTTCGCGATTCTTGACGCTGACCTGCCGTACACGGGATTTTAATGACCAACTCGACGAGTTGGGTCACAAACTCGTCGAGTTGGCCCTGTTTTTAGAATTTATATATAGAAACGCTTCTCATTCGAACCCTAATTAATTGGGGAATCTTTGGACGATTTTTGGAGGCTAGAAGGGTTCTTAGAGCTGTGGTTTTCGAGATGTTAACTTAGATATCAATTTGGAAGAAGATCAAAGGCAATAACACATTACTTTTATCTTAATCTTTTGCATGAACCATGCTTCAATCATTAGATTTCGTTTTTAGTTTGTAATTTGTTGTAGATATGAGCTAAAAACTCATTACTTCTGTTTAAACTAGATGAATTTATGAATATGGTGTGATTTTATGGCTTGGATTAATTTGATTTGGTGAATTGTCTTGTTAAGCTTGCTAAAGACCCTTATGTGTTAATAATAATTATTTTCTGTTAATAATCAAGTTATTGAGTTGCATGAACATCATCTTAATTGCTTGAATTATATGGATTTGTGAAAACAATATTGTATGCCTAGAATTAATGAATATGAACCTAGGATTAACTAAGAAAATAAGTAAGTTAATGTGTAAGCATGTATGATGAACAACCATACATGAGTTAATTGAATTGACAAATTTAGTTAGCTAATACTACAAGTCTTACTTGATCCGAATTGAACAACTAGGAAACTTGTTAGTTTAATCAATTGGCCACTGTTTGAATTAACTAGTTTGCTAAGGATTAGTAATAGTGAACATGAATCTAATTACATTAGAAATCGGCAGCCAATGACATATTAATCCATTGCACTTGCCTTGAAATCAACCATAGGAATAAGTAAGTCGAACCTAAACAGAAGCCTCTTTTATTATTAAATCTAGTTACCTTCTATTATATTTAGTTGTTTAGTTGTCTTTTGTTTTAGTGTTATTTGCTTACTTAAGTTTTCTAGTCTTGCAAAACTAGAGAAAAACCCCCATTTTAATTAATTATTTTATTTAGATAATATTAGTATTAATTTTAGTTGTTACCGTTCCCTGTGTTCGATACCCTATTTGCTTAAACTAAACTGTTATCGATAGGTACACTGCCTGCGTGTGTTTGTTTTTATTTGAGTTTGTTAGGATTAAAACTAGTTCGTTTAACACCTAGACAACATACACACAATCACAGAGGACTACATCACTACGAATATGAAAATCAATTTTGTCAGATTCATTAATTAGACCAAATTCTTTTATTTTCCTTGGCTATACATCCTATATCATGCTGATCATGTGTCTGTACGTGAGACTGTTTTATACTTTAGCCTAGATTCCATATATCTAGTTGGATAAACTTCACAATCATAACCTAGATGTTGAATGCCATAAGCTTGAATATATGACCCTAGATGTCTAAAACATCTCAAAAATACAGTCCAAAAATTTCGTTTTTAATTATTAAGAAACTCATAGTCATCGGACATCATATAAAAATCATAAGTAGTGTATCACAAAATATCATAACATCTATCAAAACATATATCATAGTATAACATCCCAGGCTAAACAAATGGTGTGTGCATTGCATTCATCCGGAGCTCTTCCCCTTGCTACAAGTACCTAAAACCAAAACTGAAAACTGTAAGCACGAAGCTTTGTGAGTCTGCCCAAACCACCAGATACCATACATATAATCACATAATAACATACATTGGGCCTTGCCCGCTACATCGGGCCGCACCCGACATCGGACGAATCCGGCATCGGTCCCCGCCCGGCATCGGACCGAAGTCCGGTATACATATTAACATATCAACAAAGCATATAACATAAACACATAACATAAACATATAAACATTCCTCGGGCTTGCCCCGACATCAGACCGAAATCTGGTAACATATAACATAAGATATAAGCTAAACATTCCACGGGCTTGCCCCGGCATTGGACCGAAATCTGATAACATATAAGCTAAACATTCCTCGGGATTGCCCCGGAATCAAACCAAAGCCCGGTACATATAAACAAGTACATGCAAGAATCACGAAGACATCAAGCATAGAACCATTCCTCGGGCTTGCCCCGGCATCGGACCGAAGTCCAGAAACATGTAACCTACATCGGGCTAACCCCGACATCGGACCTAAGCCCGAAACATACTAACATACATATACGGGCCATAATTGGTGCCTTCAACCCATTCATACAGGAGGAAACTCACCTCAAATGTCGAGTGAAGTAGTTGAACGTCTCTGCTCCTGCAACCGGCTCTACTCACTCCTTATACAAAACGACCCCTTAGATACCATTCCTTACATCAACACCCCTTCACGAGTCAACCTTGGTCAAATTCCAAGTCAAAGTCAAAGTCAAAGTTCAGTCAAAATCAATGTCAACACTCCGAGTTGACTCAACTCGTCGAGTCATCCCCCTGACTCGCCGAGTTCCCTTGTTACTAGTAAATGTGATAAAATGAGTCAACTCGTCGAGTCCCTTCACAGACTCGTCGAGTTCTACCTTGTATGAAATCGGGACAAATCGACCTAACTCGTCGAGTTTCTCTACGGAATCGACGAGTTCCTTAGTCTGTTTGGGCCATCTTAATGGATTAAGCCCCTACTCTTCAGATCTAAGCTTTATGCTCCTCATATATACTGAAAATGTACTTTTAAGGGTAAAGTTTCCAACTTTATCCATTAATACCTTTACTTAATGGGTTTAGCTCAAACCCTAAGTCTTTAGGACCTAGATCTTGGTCCACAAGCCATCCATACTCCAAACTAAAGCATACAAACAGAGATCTAGACATTAATCACTACATGAACACGTAAAGCTTCCACCTTTCACTCCATGTATGGCCTTTTAGAGCTTAAGAGGCCAAAATGACATCATATGGCTTGCATGGGGCTTCAATGGCCATAAAGTTTGCACCTTTATGCCATGAAAGCCATCCATGATTCCAGATCTGAAGGTATACTCACTTGGGATGTCCATATCCCAAAGATCAAGCTTCTTGGACCAAAAACCCAATAAAATGGTAATAAAGAGATCTAAGAAGTTACTAAGCAAGTTTTAGACTTGCTTACCAGAAAATGATGAGAATGAAATGGAGTCTCTGGATCTACTAGCTTCTTCTTGAATCCCCAAGCTTCTCCTTCCTTCACAAGCTTCAAAACACACCAAGTTCCACTCAAACATGGATCACAAGCTCACAAATGCATTAGGGTTTCTAAATCTAGGGTTTGGGACTTGGAGGTTGGAAATGAGGCCAGCAAGTGGGGATTAGGAAGCTTAAATAAAGTGCAAAACCCTGAAATTAGGGTTTCATTCTGGCAGCCCTACTCGTTGAGTTGAGGGCTCTCAACTCGTCAAGTAGGTTACTTAAATCCCGTGTCAATTATGGTTTCTACTCGACGAGTTTGGGGCTCCCAACTCGTCGAGTTGCTCTACAACAATCAATAAATTATAATTAAATGCGTACCAGGTTCCAGGCGTTACAATGTCGTGTAAGATAGGTTTAATTATATTAGAACCCAAATTTCATATATAAAGCATATATATGTTGGATTAGTGTCTAAGCCCGCAACTATATTTGGTAAGTACTTGACCCGGTTGTGCATGGTCCTTTTGGGTTGCCTTCACCAAAGCAACTGGATAGGATGATTTATGAAGAGAGAGGTTATTATGGTTTATTAATATATTATATGAATAATATATTAAAGGAGAAATCATATAGCTTAATTAATATTAGACAATAACTAATTAAGAATTAATTAGGTGGCTAAAAGGCATTATTTAAATGAAGGGGACTTAAACTGTCAAATGTGTGATAGTTGAGTATTGGGATGAGAAGGTTCATGGACTAGGCTTGGATGAAATTAGGGATGTGATCATCCTAATTTCGGCCATAGAGGCCCTATTCCAGAAGCTTCCTTGGATTGCTTAAGGCCTAAGCTATCCATTAGAGTTTTGACTGAAACCCTAGCAGCACCAGTATAAATAAGACCCCAGGGCATCCAATTTTCGGCCACTTGAAACCCTAGAGAGTTACATAGCCGAAATTGTCCCTCTCCCCTCTCTCCAAATCATCTTCTTACTTCTGTGGTGTTTGTAAGCCATTATAGGAGTGACATTTGTGACTCTAAGCTCCAAGACAAGAAGATTCAAGCCATTGTTGAAGAGGTAATCATCTAGATCTGATTTCTTATGTTAATTTTGAAACATGTATGCTAGATCTAGGGTTTATAAGTCTTGGATGAATTGTATGTGCAATAGAGAAACCTAGATACAGGCTTTAGGGTTTGCATGATCACATAGGATGTTATTTTTTGTAAAACACATCAGTGGTATCAGAGTCTTGATTGGTTTCTATTGTATTGATGTTTTGTGTTATCATTCATGCTTGAAAATCGAATTTTTGGCTTCCTGACTGACAGACTCGGCGAGTCCCATAGTGGGCTCGACGAATAGGATGAACTCTGCGAGTTCCATAGTGGGACTCGGCGAGTCGGACCGTCAAACAGAGGGATTTTCGGGATTATATGCCTATTTTGCTGTGGGATAATTACCAAATCATTTTTAACCAATAAAATATGAATTTTATTAATATTGGGTGATTATCCTTGCCTAAATAAAAGATATTTTCAGATTAATTGATTAATTAATTCCTTATATGATAAATGTTAATTAATTGAATTTATTTGATCATTATCTTGCATAAAATAGAATAGATCAAATTTAGATAATTATTTAATTAAATGTTTAATTTATATTATTTGCTATTTGATCCTATGTGTTTTGAAAAGTTCGAAACTTGCACTCAAGTTTTGAAATTTAAATTTTTAATTAAAAGTTTAATTTGAATTAATTAAAGTTCAAACCCTAGAATTTTACAAGTTTAAAATTCGACCTTATACTTTATTTATTATAAGATTAATATATATATATATATATATATATATATATATATATATATATATATATATATATATATATATATATATATATATATATATATATATATATATATATATATAACTTAAATGCTAGTCTTACCGTTAGTAGGCCTCATTCACGATGCTTGCCGCTTCTACGTGACTTTTACCGATGATTATAGCATATATGGCTATATCTACTTAATCAGGCATAAGTCAGAAACCTTTGAAAAGTTCAAAGAGTTCAAGAAAGAAGTGGAGAATCAGTTGGGCAGGAAAATCAAGATGCTTCGATCTGATCGAGGTGGAGAGTACCTAAGTCTTGAATTCTACGACCACCTCAAGGAATGCGGAATCGTTTCGCAATTGACACCCCCTAGGACACCGCAGTTGAATGGTGTGGCTGAGAGGCGTAATCGTACCTTGCTAGACATGGTTCGTTCCATGATGAGTCATGATTCACTACCTATCTCATTCTGGGGGTATGCCTTAGAGACTGCCGCCCATATCCTTAACTTAGTTCCTATGAAGAAGGTTGCCAAAACACCTCACGAGATGTGGACAGGGAAAGCTCCCTCGTTGGAACACATCAAGGTTTGGGGTTGCGAGGCTTTCGTAAGACGAGAGACTCACGACAAGCTCGAACCTCGTAGTGAGCGGTGTATTTTCATCGGCTACCCGCAGAAGTCCTTTAGTTATCTCTTCTATAGACCGAGTGAAAATGTTGTCTTCATTGCGAGGAGAGGGGTTTTATGAGAGCGAGAACTCATAAGCCAAGGGGACAGTGGGAGGCAAATCGATCTTGAAGAGATTCAAGAGTCGAGCGATGAAGGAACCACCAACGCTGGCGCTCAACCTGAGGAGGAAACTTCGGTTTAACCGATTGACGAGTCCTTAGCTCTTAGATGTTTCAACCCCAGTTTTATGGTTTTCATATTACTACAGAAGGGGATACGTTCATTAGTGATAGTACACTAGTAAATTTCGACGAACCTAATAGCTACAAGGAAGCCATGGCAGGCCCGAAGTCTGCGAAATGGAAAGAGGCTGTGGACAGCGAGATTCAGTCCATGTATGACAACCAAGTTTGGAATTTGGTTGAAAATGTGCCAGGTCGTAAGACGGTCGGGTACAAGTGGATCTTCAAAAAGAAGACCGACATGGATGGGAATGTGCACACTTACAAAGCGTGATTAGTTGCGAAGGGCTTTACTCAAACTCCAGGAGTTGACTATGATGAGACCTTCTCACTGGTTGCGAAGATAAAGTCTATTAGGGTGATGCTGGCCATTGCTGCATTTCATGACTATGAAATATGGCAGATGGATGTCAAAACCGCTTTCCTTAACGGGAAGTTGGTTGAGGATGTTTACATGAGTCAGCGGGAGGGTTTTGTCAATGCAAAGCACCCCAATAGAGTGTGCAAGCTTGAAAAATCCATTTATGGATTGAAGCAAGCATCTCGCAGACGGAATCTTTGTTTCGACGAGAAAGTCAAAGAGTTTGGCTTCCTAGGAAGCGAGGATGAATCATGTGTATATGTCAAAGCCAGTGGGAGTATAGTAAGCTTCCTCGTATTGTATGTTGATGGCATAATACTCATAGGAAACGGCATCCCAACCCTGAAGGAAGTTAAATCCTGGCTTGGGAAGTGCTTCGCTATGAAGGACCTCAAAGAGGCTGCCTATATTTTGGGAATAAGGATAGTGAGAAACAGAAGTAAAAGACTAATAGGACTTATTCATAATACTTACTTGGACAAGGTGCTAAAATGTTTTAGTATGGAGAATTCAAAGAAGGGGGAGTTACCAATCTAAAGTAATGCCAAGTTGAGTAAGACTCAAAGCCCGAGTACTGAAGTCGAGAGAGCAGAGATGAGCCGAGTTCCATACGCTTCCGCAGTTGGCTCGATCATGTATGCTATGACTTGTACTCGCCCTAATGTGGCCTTCGCTTTGAGCATGGTGAGCTGATATCAAGGGAACGCTGGCAAAGCACATTGGACAGTAGTCAAGAATATTCTTGAGTACCTTCGGAGGACCAAGGAATGGTTTCTAGTCCTCGGTGAGAGTGATGACTTAAGGGTGCGAGGGTATAGTGACGCCAATTTTCAGACCGATAGGGACAACTACCGTTCGCAGTCGGGCTGGGTCTTTACCTTTAATAGAGGAGCAGTGACTTGGAAAAGTTCCAAGCAGGAGACCATAGGTGATTCAACGTACGAATCAGAGTACATTGCAGCGAGCGAAGCGTCAAAGGAGGCAATATGGTTGAAGAACTTCATCGGAGACCTTGGAGTTGTGCCAACCATAAAGGAGCCCATGGAAATTTTCTGTGATAATGAAGGACCGGTTGCCTTGACCAAGGAACCGAGGGAACATGGCAGATCTCGACATATCGACAGGAAATATCATTTTATTCGACTCAGGTGGAAGTGGGACTCCTCGTAGTGAAGAGGGTATCGTCAGAGGATAACCTAACAGATCCCCTTATGAAGGGACTGAGTAGGGTTAAACACTTGCAGCACGCTAGGAGCATTGGGCTGAAGGACGATATTAGTTTAGATTAGATAGTTTTTTAAAACGTGTAATAGATAATGATTAAATAAAAGAGTATTATTTATAAGTAATGTTACTGTCTTATGTTAATTATTTACCTATTATTTCACTTTGCATGTTTTGACTTCCTGAATAATAAGATTATTCGAAAGGTCCACAGTCGCTCATACTTTGGGAGTAGGTATGAAAGAAGATTGTCATGAATTGGTGTGTAGATTGTCTAAAGTGTATTAGACATAGCAAAGGTTTGTTGCAACGTTCATGAGTGCTGATGAATTTGATTTGAGCATTGGATTAGACCCGCGCTTGCTGGTATCACTTCATGGAATTTATCTCGAGTGATCGCAAGACGATAATATCATATGGTCTTAAAACCTAGATATATGGTTTATTATTTGCAAGTTGGTTTTGCATTGATAATGTGTAAACGCATCAGTAACTTGATGTTATAAAATGCATTGTTGTGTATGATTTAATGAGTACATGTAAATGCATAAAAGTCGAAGTTTATCTGTTCCTTTTATCCTAAGAGGGTAAAAGTGATTTTTGGGCCCCTCGATGATTTGGTTTGACTTATGTGTCGGGCCCGGTCAGGACTAAATTGATGTGTTCAATTAAGTTCTATGTCAGACGAATCAGAGATCGAGAAAAAAACTGCTAGACAATAAGTATGACTATGTTCCATGTGATTGTCCGCACAATATCTAGAACAGAGGACTCTACGATCCCTTATCTAAAGGACAGGTTACTGATATGATCAGAGTTCGACAACGTCTTTGAGAGCTACGATTGCTAATCGGATTGTACCTACACTATAGTTACTAGACTTATCCAAGTGGGAGACTGTTGGATTAGTGTCTAAGCCCGTAACTATATTTGGTAAGTACTTGACCCGGTTGTGCATGGTCCTTTTGGGTTGCCTTCACCAAAGCAACTGGATAGGATGATTTATGAAGAGAGAGGTTATTATATTTTATTAATATATTATATGAATAATATATTATAGGAGAAATCATATAGTTTAATTAACATTAGACAAGAATTAATTACGAATTAATTTTGTGGCTAAAAGACATTAATTAAATGAAGGGGACTTAAACTGTCAAATGTCTGATAGTTGAGTATTGGGTTGAGAAGGCTCATGGACTAGGCTTGGACGAAATTAGGGATGTGATCATCCTAATTTCGGCCATAGAGGCCCTATTCCGGAAGCTTCCTTGGACTGCTTAAGGCCTAAGCTATCCATTAGGGTTTTGACTGAAACCCAAGCAACACCAGTATAAATAAGACCCCAGGGCATCCAATTTTCGGCCACTTGAAACCCTAGAGAGTTCCATAGCCAAAATTGTGCCCTCCCCTCTCTCCAAATCATCTTCTTGCTTGTGTGGTGTTTGTAAGCCATTAGAGGACTGACATTTGTGACTCTAAGCTCCAAGACAAGAAGATTCAAGCCATTGTTGAAGAGGTAATCATCTAGATTTGATTTCTTATGCTAATTTCGAAACATGTATGCTAGATCTAGGGTTTATAAGTCTTGAATGAATTGTATGTACAATAGAGAAACCTAGATCCAAGCTTTTGGGTTTGCATGAGCACATAGGATGTTAATTTGTGTAAACCCCATCAATATATGCTCTACTTTGAAACATGGGGTTTACCTACGGAAAATAGCTCTCGGAAATTTATGTATGTAATTACCTACGTAATACTTATAGAATTGGATGCACTAATTTACTAACAAAATGATGACGGAATAGCTACAAAATAGAGACGAAAGTAAATATGTAGGTATCTCATTGGTAACTATCTACAGAATATCCGCGGAATAACGATGGAAAAGATTAGCTACAGAATAGCTACGAAATACCAACATGTTTATAATTTTATTATTATTATTATTATTATTATTATTATTATTATCATTATTATTACTAATGTTAGTATTATTATTATTATTATTATTATTATTATTATTATTATTATTATCATCATCATCATCATCATCATCATCATCATCATCAATGTTGTTGTTGTTGTTGTTGTTGTTGTTATTATTATTATTATTATTATTATTATTATTATTATTATTATTATTATTATTATTATTATTATTCAAGTCTGAAAACTTTTTTTGGTTCATTGTTTTTTACATATTTAAGACACGAACAATTAAACATCATACTAATAGTACTAATAATAACAATTGTTATAAACATAATGATAATATAATGGTAACAAATGTGTTTAACACATAAACACACGAAAAAAAACTATCTTTAACATATCAGTAAGGGGAAATAATCTATATTTAATGCACAAATAATAAAAAAGATGATAAAAAGAGGTAATAGGTAAGTATTTATAGATATGTATGTATGTGTGCATGTGTGTATGTATGTATGTATGTACATGTATGTATGTATGTATGTATGTATGTATGTATGTATTTATGTATGTATGCGTGTATGCGTGTATGTGTGTATGTATGTATGTATGTATGTATGTATGTATGTATGTATGTATGTATATGTGTGTATATGTATGTATGTATTTGTATGCACATGTATATATACATATGTGTGTATGTGTGCATGTATGTGTATATGTATATATGTTTGTGTGTGTATATATATGTATGTGTATGTGTGTATGCGTATGTTTATGTATTTGAATGTATATGTGTATGTATATGTTTATTTATGATTCTATGTGTATGTATGTGTGTACGTTTCTATTTGTATGTTTGTATGTGTAAATGTGTTCGTATGTAACTATAGCATACATACAAAAAAAAGTAGCAAAAAAAACAATGTTCGGTGCCCGATATAAAGTTGAAATATCTATGTATCTGTATTATGTGTATATATGTATGTAAATATATGTATGTGTACGTATGTATATATGTGTGTAGGTGTATGTAATTGAATGTGTATTTATGTGTGTATGTGTTTATATGTATGTGTATCAAAAATCACAAGAATTAATAGGCATTACAATGTTAAACAATGAAATGAGTAATGGATCTAGAAGGTGCACACGATTTTATGAATAATATTAATAGCTATAAGTTGGTGAAACTATAGATAATCATGTATAATAGAGGTGTGAAAAATGTCAATTTACAGTTGAAGCAAGTCGACCACCATTGCAGCTCTCTAAGGTCGATTTGCAGGTGAAAAGGTCAATTCTTTTTCATATTTTCTTCAGCTTTTGTTTCAATTTTTATCCAATTGCATTGATTTCGCCATTATTTTATGGGTTTTCTCTTCAGTTTTGAATTTCCCATTTCTGATAATTGAAAATTTGGGCATAATGGTGGCTGATTTGGAGTTAGGGATGAATTTTGAGGTTATGATATGAATAGGTAACGTACCATGTTTTGCAGCATAAGTATTTGTGATTTGTGAAGTCATTAATTCTACATGTTGATTTCAGTTTTAGCATTTGATTCAAATGAGGTATTAATTATTGACTTATCTCTACACAAAACTGAAAAACAATTTCTGAATCAATTTCCCCTCTAAGCCATGCCCATGCCGATTAACTTGAAGTATACCAAATGAATTCTTCCCTGATTTACCAGTTTTCACTTAAGCTATTAAGTTCTTAAGCACTTTCCAATTATGTCTCAAGAAGCATCTGCGTAGAAGGAAAAAGGAAACATTGTTTTTGTCGTTCGTGTTCTCTCTTCGTTCGTAATTTAAAAATTAGGATTTTTCTCTCTCTTCATTATTTTTTAAATTAAAGTAAAGGGTACGGTTGTCATTATAAGTTTTTTCTTCCATGGATGAAGAAAAACTCTATTTTAAGTTTTTTCTTCCATGGATGAAGAAAAACTCTATTTGGAAAAATTAAGACCCTATAATGATATATGATTGGTTAGTTTAATATTTGAACTAACACTTGTATTTAATTGTTAACACATTTATGATCCACTCCTATTAAAATTTAGGATTAAATCCTAGCTAGTACGATATACGTTTAGTTGTAGAAATCCTAAAATTACGCCTCTAAATCATATTCAATAATTATTACATATACAAACAATAAGTATAATTAACCTAAACCTATAAACGAATCCTTAAACCCGATAAACCTAATCCCAAAAATACACTTACACCCTAAACATTAAACCTTATACCGTAAACATTAAACACTAAAACCTAAACCTAAAAACCTAAAAACTAAACCCAAAACCCTAATTGTTCGTGTAATTTATCATATGAACTATGTAATTAACTATTAATTCGAATGTTAATGCCTGTAGATCTAGAGCGGTGTCTAGATAGTGGTTTCCTCAGTGATGGATTTTCCAAAAGGTTATATACCAAAAGCATCATATCTATGGACTGTCTTGATTGAACGTTCTTTACTTGCTAGTGATCAAACATTTTATATTGGAATTAAAAAGATATTGATCGAATACAAAAGGCCTGATAATGATAATATAAAGGGACCACAAACCATAAACCACAAACTCTAAACACTAAAGTCTGATGATAGTAAACACTATTGATTTTAATATCTATTTGTAGGAGGACGAAACATTTTTTAACGACATCCCTCATGTGATCATTGATAATGATGATAAAGATTTTGTAAATGAAAAACTTGATAATGTGTCGGAAAAAGTAATAAGATAAAACAAGAGAAAAAACAGGGAATGAAAGAAGTGAACGTTGGACCAACACTTTGAGGAAACATATAAATCCCTATCATAATTAAGTTCAATCAATAGAAAAGAAAGAGGATAGATACTTGGTGACGCCATAATAAAAAGAGAGATATGATTGATACTTGATGTGGCCAATAAAAGGCAATGGATGGATCAGTTAGGGTTTGACTTATTTTTTAGTCCATAGGAAGTTTCGCGTCATATAGATAGGCCAATAAAGTTTTATTAAATAATATCTATGATGGAAGAGTCTTAAACACAACATGTTTAGCAAAATGATTCTAAATTTATATGTTAAAATATTTAACGTTGACAAGGTAATATATATTAGATCTACATAAAATCTAGATAACATACACATAACTATAGAGGACTACATCACTACGAATCTGAAAATTAATTTTTCATATTCAATAGTTGCACCAAATTCTTTTATTTTCTTTGGATATATAGCCTATATCAGGTTGAGTATGTGTCTGTATGTGAGACTATTCTATACATTAGCCTAGATTCTATACAGTCAAAACCTAGATGTTAAATGTCATAAGCTTGAATATATGACCCTGGATGTTGGGTAAGATATGTTTAACTACATTAGAACGTAAATGTCGTATATAAAGCATACATACGCACTACTAGAAAACATGGGGTTTACCTACGAAAAGTAGCTACGGAAAATTTTCATAGGTAATTACCTACGGATTGGATACCCTAATTTAGTAACGAAATTATGACGGAATAGCTACAGAAGTAAATTTGTCGGTAATTAGCTACGGAAGAGCTACGGAATATCGACGGAAGAGATTAGCTACAGAATATCTACGAAATACCAGCATGTTTATAATTTCCATTATTATTATTATTATTATTATTATTATAGTTATTACCATTATATATATATATATATATATATATATATATATATAATAATTACTATTAGTATTGTTATTATTATTATAATTCACATTATTATTATTTTTCATTATTTGAGTCTTAAAACTTTTTTAGGTTCGTTTTTTTACATAACTAACACACAAACAATTAAAATCATACTAACAACACTAATCATAACAATATTTATAAACCTAATACTAATAATTAAAAATAACGGTAACGAATGTGTTAAACACACAAACAATGAAACAAACAACAAAAACTACGTTTAACACATCAATAAGGGCAAATAATATATGTCCAATGCACTAATGATGAAATGATGCTAATAAGGGGAAATATGTATGTATGTATGTATGTATGTATGTATGTATGTATGTACGTATGTACGTACGTACGTATGTATGTATGTATGTATGTGTGGATGTATGTGTGTGTATATATATATATATATATATATATATATATATATATATGTTTGTGTATGTATGTATGTGTATGTGGATGTAGGTGTATGTGTGTATGTGTATGTGTATATGTATATACATATGTGTGTATATGTATGTGTATATATGTGTATGGTTATATGTATATGTAGGTGCATGTGTTTGTATTTGAATGTGTGTTTGTATTTGAATGTGTGTGTGTATGTGTATGTTTATTTATGATTGTATGTGTATGTACATGTGTGTATGTTTGTATTTATATGTATGTATGTGTAAAAATTTGTATGTATGTGTCTATAACAACAGATGTGCAAAAAAAAAACACAAAGCAAAAAAAACAACGTTCGGTTCCCAATAATAAGAGGAAATATGTACGTATGTATGTATGTATATTTATTTGTATCTATTTATGTATATGTATGTATGTCTATGTGTGTATGTGTATGTGTGTATGTCTATATATATATATATATATATATATATATATATATATATATATATATGTTTGTGTGTATGGGTAGGTGTATGTAATTGAATGTGTATGTATGTATGTATGTATGTATGTATGTATGTATATGTGTATGTGTTTATATGTATGTATGTATATGTGTAAAAAAACACAAGAATTAATAGGCATTATAGTGTTAAACAATGAAACGGGTAATGGATCTCAAATGTGTAGACGACTTTTTGAACAATATTAATAGCTATAAGTTGGTGAAACTATAGATAATCATGTATAATAGAGGTGTGAAAAACACAAAGCAGAAAAAACGACGTCCAGTGCTCGAAAATTCGAAATAAGAAAAATCTGTAGTGACGAAATTCTTACGGAAAGGGTAATTTGTTGGTAATTACCTATAGAGAACCTATGGAATATACTTTCCGTCAGAATTCCATCACTAATCTGTACGTAATTACGTTTTGTCTTACTCCCTCCTCTTTTTTTCCTTTTTTTTTGTTCGTCGCGTTCGTTTTTTGAGCTCATAGTAAGAAAAAAAGAGTCTTTGTTCCTCCCTTATGTCTTCTATGAACGCTACGTCGCTACCCCGAAAAAACCATATATGCTCGTCCCTTCTCCAGCACGTTCATCCCTTCTCCGTCTCCCCCCGATCGTCCTTTCTCTGTCGTTCGTTCTCTCTCCGAGAGCATAGCTCCTTTGGCATTACCTTTTTTGCTCTATTTCTTCTCCAACAAAGGTAAACCCTATATTTTTTTTCTTATGATCCTTCTTCCCCGCTCCGCCGCATCCTCCGACGTCATATCCTCTCTTGCACCCCTCTTTGTTCGATTTCTTCTCCCACAAGGTAAAACCCTAGATTTGTCTAACAAATTTGCATTTGCAAGCTGAAATCTGGAACATATACTTGCATATCTCCCTCCCTCTCTCTCCCTCTCTCTCTCTCTCTCTCTCTCTCTCTCTCTCTCTGGACCACCATTTCCACCCACTAAGCTCGATTTGTAGGTGCATCAAGTCGACAACCATTGCAGCTCTTCAAGATCGATTTGCAGGTGAAAAGACAATTCTTTTTCTAATTTCCTTTATTTTTTGTTCGGATTTTTATCCAATTGCATTGATTTTGCCATTATTTTACGGGTTTCTCTTCAGTTTTGGATTTTCACTTTCTGATAATTGAAAATTTGGGCGTAATGGTGGCTGATTTGGAGTTGGGGATGAATTTTGAGGTTTTGATTTGGACAGCTAATTGACTATGTTTTGTAGCATAAGTATTTGTGATTTGTTAAATAATTAATTCTACAAGTTGATTTCAGTTTTAGCATTTGACTCAAATGGGTTGTTGATTATTGACTTATCTCCACACAAAAACTGAAAAAACAAGTTCTGAATCAATTTACCCTCTAAACCATGCACATGCCTATTAACTTGCAGCATCACAAACGAATTCTTCCGTGATTAACTAGTTTTCACTTTAGTTGTTAAGTTGATATGCATTTTCCAATTATGATAGATGGAGTTTTAGGTCATAAGATCTGCCAGCAAGGTTCTCTTTATGCTAACTCAAAAGTCTAAAAGAGATAGAATTGTTCCTCTAATCTACCATATTGTAAGTTTATATTTCGTTAAACATACTTTCCTTGTATTTAACTATTAATAAATAATTTACACAGTTCAGTTATTTTTGGGAGCTGGATGCAACATCTTTTAAAGATTTTGGTAGCCATGATTGGCATATTGGAGTGGTGAGTGGTTTTTAAATAATTAAATCTTGGTGCATGCATACATATGCATTAATTTCTATCTCTATTATGGATGATGAATCATTGTATTTGTAACCAACTTCTTGTGATGACAAAATGATGAATGAGTTGATTATTGTAGTGATTCAACAACATGATGAAGGAGTCGATTATTAGAAGGAAATGTGTTTTTATTTTTGTGCTAGTTAAATGCAAGATATATAAGTTTATTATAACAACCTACTTTCATTTTGTCTTATTTATAGCGTTGTACTTTCAAAAATGTTCTCAGTTATGGCTATAATAAACAAATAAATGAAGGTACATTGTTATATTTGTATTTTTTTGTGATCACTAATTATGGTATGTTGAAACATGAATAATTGGCGGCCTTTGATTCAAATTCAAATTGAAGAACACTTGTCGGCCTTTATCGATTCAACTTACCCGGTATTTTGCCAAGCAATCCACCAAATAATTCTCAGTTTTATGTTTATAAGCACTTAGTTAAACACTTGTAGTTGACACTTTTAATGTCTATTATTAGACACATTTAATGTAGTATTAGACCGTGTTCATAGGTAATATGTATTTGTATTTGATAATTTTTTAACGTAGTAGAATATGTCTATTTGTTTTATTGTAATGTTATTAGTTTAGTGGTTGAATTTCAATATTATTATAAGTTTAATGTAATGAATTTTTTCAATTTTTCTGACAAAAAAAATATGAATTTTTTATAATTATTTGCTACTTTTTTTAATAAAAAGTAATTAGTGATGGAATACCTACGGAAAATCTGTCGGTAATGCGGGGCATAGGAAACTCGTAAGTGATAAAGTCAATGTCAGTTAAAGTGGGCCCCGTCGGTAATCCATAGGAAATCCGTAGCTATTCCGTAGGTATTTTACTCACGGAAAATGTCGTAGGTATTCTGTAGCTAGTCCGTCGTAAATTTGTAGATAAAACTTACCCACAGACGTTTATGCTACAACCCTTTTTCCATAGCAATTCCATAGGTATAGCCTTATACCTATAGAATACCTACGAATTGTAACGTAGGTAAAGCCCTTGTTTTCTAATAGTGATGAGTCATTGTTATTGAATCGAATACAGTAGAACCTAGAATGTAGTACGCTTGAATGCAATGGGACCATAGATTTCAGGCGTTATATACTTTAATGTGTTAGAACCTAATAGTCGAATATAGTCCCAAGAAGACGAGTTTAATTGTCTTGAATACAACAACCACTAGATATCAAATGCGATGGGCTCAAAAGGGAAACCCATTGATGTCAAGTGGAATTGGCCTGAATTGTGTTTTCTAAGATATTTCTTTTGAGTTGCGTGCACGAGACTATAAATATAGTGAAACATCAAAGAAACTATCACGTTACAAAATATGTAATTTATTTAAGAAATTAATAAAAAGCCTCTCAACCATAACATAATTGTACAATCTTAAACAATAACATAACATAAACAACATCATTAACCATTATATAAACGCACTTGAACATTATTTTCAAAGTTTCCCAAAGCAAACTCCCATGACATATTACCATAGTAAGTACACAAAACTAAAAGAAATACCAAAAGTTTGTTCATGGCATCCTGCCATTTATTCATAAAAACTATACTATTTTACTACTCATCGATAGAATCTTTGTCCTCATCAGACTCTGATTGGTGTTGCACGACCCTTCTACGATGCATTGAGTGTGGTATGGGCATTCCAACAGGTATAGCAGTCAATCTTGCCGATGCTCCTGCGGATTCCTAAGCAACACGTAACTTAGTGTTAATCATAAAAAAATATATATATATCATTGTTATATTTACGTAGCCATATATTTTCTCTCTAAAAGAGTCCTTAAGGAGAGAGGTATAAGATTCCAACAAGTGCCCTAAGAGTTTGATGTTAAGGACTAGACATGTATTAAGTCTTGTGGATGCTAGACCTCGACGATCATACCATGCCAGGTTAGGTATGTTAGGTATATGAAGTCCTTGATTTTCTAACAAAAACTATCAATTAACATAGGTGAGTTTCCAACATATATATAAAGAACACAAATAGAATTGTGTCTAGCTGATGTGAAATTCCAACAATTGTTTCAAATGCACAAATAGAAAACATTAAGAAGGGAAGAGAGACTAACCAGTCTTCGACGCCTAGGGCCAGAGAGACTGTCAATCCAAGTTAAAGTATAAATCAGCATCAAGAAGACCAAGAAAATAAGGCAAATTGTCTGTTGATCAACGCAAATAATTGATTAAATTATGTATTTTTTTTTTAAGTTTTAAACTTTATAATCTTAGTTGATGACAAAATTAATTAGTTGAATCATCTCCTACTTACTGATAGCATACGGCCAATATGTTCAACCAAAACGGAAAATGCCAGCCATATCATCATCAGATCCATTGACTGAACAAATGAAATAAAAGGACGAGACAGAGCAAAAAATGTAAATTTCTTATATAAATAACATCTTACCAAAATGGAAGCCAGGAAATTAGGAAAATCTTTTTATGGTATATTTGCCTAAATTAATCAAGGGAATAAAAGAAATAACAAACAATATCCATGATAATTATTAGTATATAAGAACAATAAATATGCATGATAATCAATAAACTATACAAAATTGTACAAAGCTAGGAGATTACAAAAATGGATTTAAAAGATAATAAAAAATTTAAAAATGTATTTAGGAGTGAATTTTTTCGATTTCGCATACTAAAAATTATAGAGATTTATAAGTTGCATATCATTGTCAATTCAAAGGTATATTTAAATAAGTTGGAGAATTTGCAAAAATTTAAGGATTGTCGAGATTAATCGGCATGCAAGATTGTCTTACAATAAGCACAATAGCCAAAATGAAGACAGCTTTGGCACGATCTCCGGTTGTTATTCCATCATATGGATTAATCCCAAAAAGTCGTTGGGGTTCAACAGTGGGGAAAAACCTGCTTCGAATGAAAAACTCCTCATCCCATCCATCGATGTCACTGAAAATCTATCTAATCGTCAGGTTTTTGATATTATATTTGTACCATGTTTTGGTTTCAAGAAAAACAATATTTTAAAATATTTACAAACAGACAAACGATTATAATCTAAAGACCTAAAAAACAAAAAGAAGCCTTACTTGACATCAAGTATGGTTTGGTGAGCCGATGGTGGGAGTGTATATCCATCCTGGTAAGGCTGCACAAATGAACAAAAGAGATCAAAAAATCTCAAAGTATCCTTGATGCATTTAACTTTTTACATATAATAGATTCTAACATTATCATTCTATTCTCTTTATAGCTCTAATTTAATTTTCCTATAACGTTTTAATACAATAAAGTTTAATGACACATATAATTAAGAATCAAACAAGTATAATTTCCTATTACAAAATTCAATTACCATTTAACTTCATATTCATTCAATGCCAACAATCACACACCTAATTCAACTGCTCCATTGACATATACATCAAAGATATTTAATAAGCAAAAAACGCATCAAACCAAACATTCTTTTTTTTTTGTAGCAAACTAATCATGATAAACTTGTAGTAATATACACAAAGTAAGACCATATGTAGTGAGAAACGAATGAAATTTTGCTAAATTGTGTCAATTTCTATACACTTAGAAGTCTAAAGACTTGCAAATAATTTTTTATATAAATCTTTCGTATACGAATCCTGCTAGGATTGTTGATGAGGTGGTCTCTCAGACTTTTGTTTGGTTCAAGTATAGAACTTCGATGATGAATTGTAGATGGATTGATTGGAGCATCTCACCCTTTTGTTAAACTTTATTTTCTGAGTTATGTTATGTTGCACTCTTATAGTATGTTGTAATTTGCCCTCGATTTAGTTAGTTGCTAATCGTGTGGTCTTAATTATATACAAATATATTTGCCGTTTCCAAAAAAATCTTTTTATATATATATATATATATATATATATATATATATATATATATATATATATATATATTACAGTAAGAAAAAGTATATTACTAAACTTGTAACGATATTAAAGCATTTCTAACCATTTATTTTTTTTAACTTTTTCTTTTCTCATATCATATTTTTACTATTTTTATTAAACAAAATATTATTAATGTATGTTATTTGAAAAGTTTTCTATAAGGTTAACGAATTTACACAATTGTTTATAAAAATATTTTATACATTCCCTTGATCTAATTTGTTATTTTTAAAATAATATAATATTTAATATATAAATATATATATATATATATATATATATATATATATATATATATATATATATATATATATATATATACACACACACTTTAACGATAACAATAAAAACAAAACATGAAATTAGCGCGAAAACTTAGAAATCGAAAATCAATGTTCTTTTATAAATTATAATTATTTAATGATAAATTAAATTTCCTTTTATAATTTCTTCCTACAAATCCTTATATCCATTTTAAATGATGATATATATCATAATTAATGAAAATAATAATATTTTATTTCATTTGGGTGATACATGTAATTATTTAAAATGGATAGGAAAATATATAGAAAGAAATGTAGGAAGATATTTAATTTAAAATGTAGTATTGGAGATTAAAATAGTAGAAAAATGTAACTAGTGAAAGGGTAATAAAACCTTAAAAGTGAAGTAAAACGAGAAAGTAGCATTATTAAATATAGAACATTAATTGTGTGACCATGAAGATCAAAAAAAATTTAACAAGATATTAATTGATGGTATTATAAAACAAATAAATAATTAATATATTATATTAATGGTTGGTATTTTAAAACATTTAATAGAATACTTATTAATTGTTGATATTACAAAACAAATAAGCAATTAATATATTATATTAATGGTTGGTATTTTAGAAAATTTAAAAGAATATATATATATATATATATATATATATATATATATATATATATATTGGGTGATACAAGTACAACCCTGGAGGGGGGGGGGGGTTAGAAAGAAATATTTTACATATAAATTTGTTTTAAATTGGATGAAAACAATATTATTAATAGAGAATTTATTGTCTGCCCAAGCTATATATATATATATATATATATATATATATATATATATATATATATATATATATATATATATATAGCTTGGGCAGACAATAAATTCTCTATTAATAATATTGTTTTCATCCAATTTAAAACAAATTTATATGTAAAATATTTCTTTCTAACCCCCTCCTAGGGTTGTACTTGCATCACCCAATATATATATATATATATATATATATATATATATATATATATATATATATATAGAGAGAGAGAGAGAAAGAGAGAGAGGTTTGGGCACACACACAATTCTCTATTAATAATATTGTTTTTATCTGAATTAAAATAAATTTATATGTAAAAAATTTCTTTCCCCCGTGCTTGTGCTTACATCAGCCACTATATATATATATATATATATATATATATATATATATATATATATATATATATATATATATATATATATAAAAGAAATTAAAAACCATAATTAAATGCTTATTGTCTAGACTTATTAAAAGTTGACCGAAATGTGTTGTATATTAAAGGTTTAGACTTTAAAATTTAAGTCTTCTTTGAATTGATTTTTTCTCTTTCAAATCTTTTATATAAACAGCTAAACATGGTCTTATGAACTGTTTGGATTAGTAAAAGATTTTAGATCGAACTGTGCAATGTGCAAAGTTAAATGAAAAATGGAAAGCAAAATAAAAAAGGGTGATCTTTTTCTCGTTGCACCACATAATTAATGTTGTTAATGCATTTACCTGCTTGCATATCTCACAAATGGTACTCTTTTTCTCGTTGCACCACAGTTGAATGCAAGATCGATGAGCCATCTGCATCAAAATCGCTATGTTTAATACCTAGTGTTTATTAAAACTTATTCAAAGATGATTATATATAGTTGATCTTTTTCTTCTAAGAAAATTAGGTTTTGATATCATGACCTTCAAGCTACCATTACAAGTACATGGTGCTTCAAGATTCTTAACAAAGTCATCTTCATGGCAAATGCGACATGCCTTTTTCTCTTTGTCCTCTTCTTCGCTGTCAGGAAATGAAAATTTATTCTTTTGCAACTCCTGATGGTTTCCGTTCTCAGAACTTGTGCCTTCCTTGCCCAAAAACCCTAGTTTCTTGACCTCTTCCATTGTTGTGAGTCCACCAACATTTAACACAACGTGATCGCTCATTTTTCTGCAATTTATCAGTCATTAATAATTATGAAAACTAGATGCAATCAAGATGAGAAATTGAAGAAATTAATATAGTGTGCATACCCTAGAGAGTTCTTTGATCTTTGGATTGGAAAGGCTTATCCTTTTGACGGTGGGAGAAAAAAGAGAACTGGGGCTTGTTATATAACGTAATGAATGATGATGAGGTGGTGATGATTCGAAAGTCTTTCACAACATTTTTCACACGTCATGCAATCAAACCAAAACTAATTTCTTTCATATGTAGTAATTATACCCCTTCAACATTTTTCATTATTTAGACTTGTTCAGCACAATAAATTTAATCAGTTTTTTCCTCATGATTCTTGTAAATATGAAGTAAGATGTGTTATTTTAAATTAGTAAATAGTTAACCATGGGACATGACTTCCTTATGAAACAAAGAAATCAAATATCCTTTTACAATTTATTCCTACTTATGCTCATACTCATTAAATATATATATATATATATATATATATATATATATATATATATATATATATATATATATATATATATATAAAAGTGTCAAAATCAAAAGAAATGATTAAGAAAAAAAATTAATGGTATAAACATATCATAATCTTATGAGAGGCTAAATATCTTCTTACTAAATGTTCATACTTATCGTTTTATTCATAACATCATAACAAGTGTTAAAATCAAAGGATGAGATGAGGAAATAGAATTTATGTTTTACACATAGCAACCATTTAAATGGTAGGATGATTAAATAGAAAACAATTTAATTTTCCTAATCATATATGAGTATGAAAATAATTAAAAAGAGAAGTTAGGAGTATATTTAATTTTTCTATGAAACACGAAGACATATTATATCTACATCAGCTGAAAATTTTATTTATGAAATGTTTAGTGATAGATAATACCTAGAATCAACTACCTTGTTTAGTGATTATAAAAAAGCGCTTCAAAACTGGTTTCGGATAACTACTATTTTTGACAATCTATTTATTTAAAGGTATCTATCCTCCTAAATGACTTAATGAAACTTATTTTGAACAACAACGATTTTATAAAACTAGTAAGAAGTTAACAAAAAACAAGATTGAAGCTATATGATCATTAGTCACCTAAACAAATTACTCACTCAAAAAAATTAAACATATTGCTGACCCATTTTTTTACTGCATATTGATCAGCTTTTTTATCAATATATATGTCATTCAAAAAAATAGAGACCCGTAAGAATGTAATAATTTTAACATCGTAAGATATGGCGTCAATAAAAATGTCTAATAGCATAACATGAAAAAGGTATTTCAAAAACTACAGATGTACCTAAAGATGGTTTGCACACCGACATCAAGACACGATTTTTGAAGGTGATCAAGTTTACCGAATCTTCCATCTCCATGAACATATAATGTTTAAGGAATGATCATAAGGATCAATAATCCACTTGCCATATATATTTTCCTAGAGTAGCCATATGGTATATCGAACATGAGAATTTAAAGTTATGTCATATTCGACGACATAAACTAAAAGCTTTTCATGGTTAGATGTAGTGTTTTATTATTAGAAATCCTACACATATTTTATTATAAGAAAGTTTCAAAGTATAATAGAAAATGTTACTAAGATTAAGTTTGAATTTAACCATTTATTAAAAAAATAGAATGTTCTTAGTTGAATATGATTCGTTTGTCTAAAGGGTTAAAACTTCATGTTTCATGGCCTGGAAACCCTAGCTAGCCTTTAACATTAACGTTACATATTTATATTTCAAGATTGAAAATTATATATTTTATGAGGTACAAAAAAAATAGTAAGTTGTTATTCAAACATAAATAAAGTACAAAATGCATAAAACTTGGGAAGAAATTTAGTTGCTAATGTGTTTTCGATTAAAATAATAATAAAGAAATATTGTAAACATGAGGGTGGTGTTATTTGAAAGTTGTAGAAGTATACTTTATTTCTAATTTAAAAGTCATAAAGTGATTTTGATTGTAAAATTACTAGAAATGGTGTCTAATATCATTAACTATTGGTAATATTGTTAATAATAGAAGCATCCTTTTGAGTTACCCTCATGACCTATTTCAACAATTAAAAGACAAAAATAATTTAGCAGAAATTAGTTTATTCCTTTGTCATGTTTTGATAAATTAATCAGAAACTATTTTTGAATTAACTAAGAATTTATTATTTTAGTGGATTGAATGTTAATTAATTAATAGCTAAGTAGTTGGAAAATTCCAGAATCCCTATATGATTGAGATGGAAAAAATAGATAGGGATTATCTAGGGTATTTGAGTGGCTTTAGGATTAAGCAACTAGGACCTATAAATAAGGAGCTATGGATCAAACCATGGGTACTCCTAATCCCAAACAACATTCGGCCTCTCCATCCCTTCCTTTCCTTAGATGAAATTCCTAACCCTTCTAGGGTTTGTGAGATCTTTAATCTTAGTCTCCCCTCTCCTAGGGTTTTGACATTTTTTCTCTCTTAGTGTTTTAGGTGTGAACCATTAGCGCGATTCAAGTTTAATTCCTTTCATCCAAAGCAAGGTGGCAAGAACAAGATCTCAAACAAGAATATATCTAGTTGTAAAAGAGGTCCGTGTGTTTTTCTTATTACTCTAGTAGTTATAAATAATAATATGAAACTTAGAGCCTCATAGGTTGCATGAACACATAGGATTTTGTTAAGTCTCATGTTGTTATGATAATATGTTTAGAATGCCCTATAAACTAATAATGGTATCAAAGACTTAGTTCATATTTAATTGCACTGCTTGATCTAATCTGATTTAAAAAATATTATTTGCATAATTAGGGTTGTTTTCGAAATTGGGGTTAAGAAGGTTTTTTTTTCGAAATTGGGGTTAAGAAGGTTTATTTTTCATTTTTGATTTAACTATTGATAACTTGTGTCGTAAGCTACGGTTTAATACCTATAACACTAAAACCGAAAATAAATAAAAGAAACTTGGAGTGTCACTAGGCACACACGCTCTGGTCTGGCTCGTTTTGTAACCATAATTTGCTTGGAAAGTTTTCTAACTTGTCTTGTAAGATATGTGACTTTGATGAATTTAAAATATTACATATACCTCTTTTTAAGTTAAATACTTTTTATCATATGGATTATAAATTTCAATATTTATTTGAATTAATTTAATTATTATTTATAATTTGAATTAATAAATACTTAAATTTAAAAGGTTTAAATTTACCTATATACGCTATGAGAGAGAGAGAGAGTAAGACAGAGTATATATATATATATATATATATATATATATATATATATATATATATATATATATATATATATATATATATATATATATATATATATATATATATAATTGCGTTCTCGCATGCTTAATAAAAACATTGTGGGTCTTACTACTACTAGACTCATCCACTCAAATGTCATAAGAGTGGTTTAAGGATGTCTCTTTAATTCATTATGAGATATAATTTTAAAAGCTGATGCCTACCATCCTGAACGCCTCTCTGCAGTTTGAGTGGAGTTACTGAAAGGACTTAATAGCACAAATGTTTCAAGTTAAAATTATTAACTTAACGTATTAAAACAAAATCTCGTTTTATATACTTAAATACTTGACTTGCATTCTAACCATGAAAAACGCATAATTTCTTTATAGTCTGTTGATGGAGCGTGCGCGGTTTGTTGGCGCGTCAATTTGATAATATATTTGAAAACGATGTGGCACTTGCGAATCTCAAGTATAACTTGAGTCGAGGATCATTCGATTTTTGCATGGTTTATTCACCATCAAATTTGTGATTCACGACATCCATGTCATAGACTAAGATGATCATAATTGAGATTAACATGTCACTGACTCTATTCAATGAATCTCAAAGATATATGAGTTTCGTAATTGTTGAAATTAGGGAATATTATTGCCTACCTAAATAAATATTTGTTATGTTCACGATATCCCTTTGCACATCGTAAAGCCATATGTGGATCCTGACCTTGTTAAATAATTCTTATTTTGGGGAAATTATTTTTTAAGGATTAATCAAACCAACTAAAACTCTATTTTGTAGATTTTTGTTCCAAACAACAACAAAAATCTTCCTCCTCCTCCTCCTCCTCCTCCTCCGCCACCTCACTCACACTTATCGCTCTTATGAATTTTGTCTTAGGAGAAACTCATTGGACGCAACTACTTTGATTGTATCTGCACCTTAAGGTACGAGAACATGGAGTATGTTCTCAATGAGGATGTCCGAGAACTTTCTAAATTTGCTACAAGAGAAGTTTTTGCTTATAACAACCATTACGATGATTCGAAGAAGGTTGATTGCCTTATGTTAGCAACCATGTCCTCCGAGCTCCAAAAAGGATTTGAGAACTGGGATGCATTTGACATAAACTACCAGCTCAAGGAAATGTTCAAAGTGCAAGCTAGGCAAGAATGATTTGAGGTCATAAAGTACTTCATGGAATTTAAATATCAAGAGTAATCATATTTGTGTATGCATGTTCAAAAGATGAAATTATACATAGATAGACAGGAGAATCTAGGTGTCCTGTTCCCAAAGGAGTTAGCCATTGACGTGGTGCTTAACTCGCTTTCCAGTTCATACCAATAGTTTATTATAAACTATAATATGAACAATCTAGATAATATATTGATGAAGTTTCATGTCATGTCGAAAACTGCCGAAGCCAGTTTGCATAAAACACATAGTTCCAACTCTAATGCTCTTTTCTTGGCCATTGGTCATGGAACTGCTAAAAGGAAAAAGTTTTCTCGTCCCAAAGGAATGGGAAAGACCAATGAGGCCATTTGTTTCTACTGCCAACAGAAGGGGAATTTGAAACGTAGCTACCCAAAGATTTGAAGAAGAACAAGGTCAAAGAGTATGACCCTTTAGGTATGTTTATGATTGAACCCCATAGTACATCAACTTGTAATTATTGGGCTATGGCACAATGTTAGGACATAATTTGTTGGTTTGCGCTAGGCATATATGTTTTACAAGCATTTCTTGTTATGTTTCGGGCTTGATTTGAGTTTTCGGTGGGGTAGACCGAAAACGTCCGGTTTTCGGTCCTATGGCGTTTTCGGTTGTAAGCAGTTTGCTGTTTGTGTTCCCTATAAATAGGGACTTAGATGTCCAGTCTTCTCAGAGCTATTTTCGGTCATTACTGTGTGTTAGATCATTTGTACCTGGCGATTTCGGTTAATATAAAATCGTGTGCATTTGGATCAATATTGCTTCTTCTTCTTCTTGATTCATTCTGATTTGATTCATTGATATTGTTTGGTCACTAGTTGGTTCATAATTTGGGGACTTACAGTTGGTATCAGAGACATTCTAGTGTCAAACCGTGTTCAAGAAGATTGACTTCGCTCGTTCTTGCTCGACTTAATCCTTGGATTGAAACTATCTTGGGTTTATTGTTCGAAATTACTGATTGTTATTGATACGTTCTTGGTGTTCTTCAAAGATTCAGAGAAAGATACGAAAGATCAGCTTGAATTCATTAGATCTGGGCATTTTCGGTTGGTAGAATACTTGTTTTCGGTGGAGCGTTGCTGTGAGTTTTCGACAGAAAACCATTTTCGGCTGTAATCAGTTTTCAGTCGAAATCTATTTTCGGATATAATCAGTTTCGGTCGAAATCTATTTTTGGCTGTAATCCATTTTCGACCCATAATCAGTTTTCGGTGTGACTTTCTTTGACTATTGGACAAGTTTTTTTTTTAATCAATTAAAAATAATAAAAAAAATTATGAAACCTCAACACAGTGCATTGCATCAAGAATTAGATTCAATCATGGGAACCACAACGAGAATTCCGCGTCTCTTATCAGCAGAAGGATTTCTAGAATGGAAATACAGGATCGAGAAGTGCATTAAAATGAAAGACTTTAAGATTTGGAGAAGCATTCTTAGGGGTCCTGTTAGAATCACAACTACCCTGGAAAATGGAACCATAACTGACAAAGAAATTGAAAATTACACTAATGAGGATTTTGAGAAATTTGAGGAACAGGAAAAGGCACTTGCAACTCTGACAATGGCTCTATCCCCTGACATTGCTCAAGGATTCAGGGAGTATGATTCAACAAAAGCACTTTGGGAAGCAATGATAGAGGTTTACGAAGGAAATGATGACATGAAACAAAGCAGACAGGACATGCTCCGTCAAACATTTAACATGTTCAACCATGTTCTAGGAGAGACTCTTGAAGCCGAATTGCAGAGATTCATCACTCTTACCACTGAGATGAGCACTGCTGGAATTTCTGTACCACACTCGGAGATAAATAAGAAACTGTTGAACTCTCTTCCCAAGTCATGGGATATGAATGTTTTTGTTATCAAGAAAACCAAAGATCTCAACAGACTCACTCTTGCTGAAACCATAGCTATCATCAAAGCTTGTGATTTGGATGACAAGCAATGAGAGATAAACCATGTGAATTCCTACTCCACAGCAAAATTAGGAATTTCATCAAACAATGCCTTTTCATCATTCACTGTTCCACAACCTCAAGCTTTCAATGTTCCACAAACTCAAGCTTTCAATGTTCCACAAACCCATGCTATTCCATCATATATGTCTTATCAACATTCAGCCTCCTCCTCAAAAGCTCCTGTCATTGTCTCAAATCCCAAGGAAGCTGAAGAAAATTTGGCTCTAGCTTCTGGTCCCGTGAATTGTTACAATGCTTTTCTAGCTGGAGATTTGCCTCCTCAACTTTCTTTCGCATATCTTGATCAAATTCACCCTGAAGATGTGAAAGAAATGGATATCACCTGGCTGATTGCAATGGCGGTATTCAGGGCTAAGCAGTTTTCCAAGAAGACGGGAAAGAACAACCGGGGTATGAATGGAGAAAAGAAAGTTGGGTTTAACAGGAGCAAGCTCGGGTGCTTCAACTGTCATGAGCCGGGTCATTTTGCCCGTGAGTGTCCGAAACCAGAAAGGAGAGAGAATTATGACAGGACAATGGTGTCAGTTGTAAACAACAGAGGAACTTCTTCCAACAGTGAAACAACGAATCTGGCAGTGGTGGGTCAGTCGTTTGATTGGGAGGACCAGATTCAAGCACTGAACATCTCAGGACCTGAAACTGCAAATTTGGCACAGATAGGTGAGCTTCCAGATGAAAAAGCTGAAGAGGATGCTGAAGCAGAAATGATGCAACTTCAATTTGCTTTCATGGTATCTACCACTCCAGAGAAGAAAGAGGTCAGTGAAATTTCTTGTTCTAAAAAATGCATGGATACTGTTAAATTTTTGCGTGATCAAATTGATTTATTACGTAGAGAAAATGAGGACCTTAATTATGAAGGCTATACTCTTAGGAAAGGACAAAACCCTATTAAAGAACAATTAGAGGCCAAAACCAAGGACTTTAGGAAACTTCAGGAAGAATATAGTAACAAGTGTGAGAACTATAACTTTGTTAAGAAACAACTTGCCAACTTGACTAATGAACGTGACACATTGAAAAATAAGTTTGAGAATGCAGATTTTAATTTCAGAAAATTTGATGTGTCAAGTGAGGTAGTTGCTTCGATGATTGAAAAACAATTAAAATTTAAAGATAATCAGCAAAAGGGTCTAGGGTACGATAGTGTTCCTCCTCCTTTTAATCATACTACACATCCATCCCTATGACACAGGAAGAAATATACAGGGAGACACATCTTCAGTATGGGAAACCTGTTGTGATTGTGACAGAAAATAGTTCCAAGGTGAACAATACTAGTGTTTCTACTTCATATGCAAATTCACCTTTAGTTCAAGACAAGCAGGCAGCTGGAGAGAGTGTTTCTGGTAATAATTTTGTTTTGCAAACTGATGTTTCTGATTCAAAGAATGATGTTTTTGTTTCTAATTTGAAAACTGATGTTTTAGTTTTTGATGATTCTGTTTTGAAATCTGATGATTCGGATGTTTCTGATAAGTGTGGTGATGTGTCTGATAAATCTAATGAACCTGTCACTAGCAAATACATGCCACCTAAGCCAGTCACACAATCTGAACCATGCACGTGCACTTGTAGGAAAAGTAAAGAATTCAATAAGGACACTAAATCAGGAAAGAGTGGTACCAGTTTCTATATGAAGAAACATACATGTTTCAATTGTGGAATTCCTGGTCATATCGCGAGAAATTGTCCAAACCATGCATATGTTCCTTATTATGCTCAAGGTAGAAAGAGTGAGTCATGAGGAAGATCTCTTAAGAGAAAATCCTCTAGATCTCATTCAGTTGATGGTGATTGGAATCTTAATAAAAACAGAAATCGACCTGAACTTAAAAAAGACAAACATGTTTTAAACAAAAATTCAACAGGTACTTTAACAAGGCCGCAATTGGTTAAGCCAAGGTCGGTATCGTCAAATTCATCGTCTGGGTCTTCATCTAGTCATAGACGGATACCGAAACGATCAAAAACAAAGAAAAATATTTCAAAATCACCTGTTAATATTTCTAAATCTAATTACAAATGGGTGCCCAAAAATTCATCAGTCCAATCACCTCAAAGTCCATTGTATGCATCTGGTAATCAATTTGATCTTAAAAATGAAAAAGCTAATTATGTTAATAGAACAGGTAAACCCAATGTTTCTATGGCCTGGGTTCCAAAATCTAACTAATTCCGCGCATCGTGCAGGAACAACTAATTATGAAAAAGCTAATTATGTTAATAGAACAGGTAAACCCAATGTTTCTATGGCCTGGGTTCCAAAATCTAACTAATTTCGCACATCGTGCAGGAACAGCTATGGAGGAATATCGTCAGACCTTGGTATGTTAATAGTGTCTGTTCCAGGCACATGACAAGAGACATTTCCCAAATGCACGACATTTAAAATTTTAATAGGGGTTATGTTTCCTTCAGGGGAGGAGGAGGTGGAAAGATCACTCAGAAGGGTACTGTGACGAATGGTGTGCTTAGCTTTGAGAATGTGAACTATGCTCTCGAGCTGAAACATAGTCTGTTGAGTGTATCTCAGATTTGTGATAAAGGCTATTCAACTCATTTTACGAACAAAGAGTGTCTCATTTTGAAGCCCGGAATCATTATTCCTGATGACTGGATTTTGGTTAGATCGAAAAGGGACGGAAATGCTTACATCATTGACATGAATCATAACATTCCCGAGCAAGTCACTTGTCTTTTCTCAAAAGTCTCTGAACACAATGTCATAATATGGCATCGTCGGCTTGGCCATGCAAATGCCAAGAACCTCAATCGTCTTGCTAAAAATGAGATTGTGCGTGGTCTTCCAATCAAAGACTTCATAACTTTTGAAAAATGTGTTGCTTGTGCTCAAGGAAAACATCATCGCAAGAGACATAAGCCAAAGTTGGTCAACTCAATCAGCAAGTTTCTTCAATTATTACATATGGATTTATTCGGTCCGGTCAACAGTTCTCAGTATACATAATAATTCTTATTTCTTGGTTGTGATTGATGATTACTGTCGGTTTACATGGGTTTTCTTCTTGTCCAACAAGAGTGGGATTGTTGACCTACTCAAGAAATTCATTGTGATGATTGAGAATCAAACCAATGAAAGGGTGAAGGCACTTCGAACTGATAATGGCACAGAATTCAAAAGTGCTGTTCTGGACCACTTTTGTGCTGAGAAGGGTATCATGCATCATTACAGCGCTGTTCAGACACCACAACAAAACGGCGTTGCGGAACGGCGAAATCGTACTTTGATGGACGCTACAAGGACGATGTTTTGTGATTCCAAGTTACCGGTCTCCTTCTGGGCTGAAGCCATCAATACATCATGCTTTGTTCAGAACCGTGTTCTGATCAATAAAGCACAGATGAAGACCCTGTATGAGATTCTATACAATCAAAAGCCATCGGTTGCTCACTTCAGAATTTTTGGATGTCCTTGCACCCTTCTTCATCTCGAATCCACCCCCAAGTTCAACTCAAAGGCCGATGACTGCTATTTTATGGGATATGTCGCACGTACTGCTTCTTGAGTGTACAATAAAACCACCAAGAAGATTGTGGAGTCGTTTGACGTGCGTTAGCTGGAAGAGAAAAAGACGGATGCGCGAATTGGACCTGATTGGTTGTTTCATTATGCATCATTTTTTAAATCCTTTAAAGTGTATTCGGATAATGTTTCAGGTTCTAACGCTCGTACAAGTGCTGTTATTGACGATGAAGAGGAAGATGTTGTATACAGACCAGCCCTGGTGACTCCCGTGTCTCCATTAGTGGATGAAGTTGCTCCAAGTACTTCCTCGGTCCCACCAAGTCAAAGAATCATTTCTGATGCTGAAGCTACTCCACTTTCCCCTGCAGAAAGAGAATTCATGATAAGAGATTCTTCCGCTGCCACTCCATCGTTTATGGAGCTTCTCTTTCATGAACCTATTTCAAATGAGTATGTGGCAAGTACCTATCACGGTCCTAGATCGTATGAGGAGAGTGATTCAGCTAAAGAAAGATTCATCAACATCAACAACCTTCCAGTCTCAATCAATGACATCGGCCATGAAATTCCTACCAGAGTCCAACGCGATCATCCGATCAACAATGTCATCGATCCACTGGGCGAAGGAGTTAAAACGAGAAGTCAAAGTAGAGATGTTAATTCATGTCCCTACTCTTGCTTCATATCTCAGATTGAGCCCAAGAGTGGCTTTAAACGAGGCAAGCTGTGTAGATGCGATGCATGAAGAAATAAAATCAATTTGAAAAATTGGGAGTGTGGAAGATGGTTGAGTTACCGAAAGGCAAGAAGTCTTTGGACACACGCTGGATTTTCAAAAATAAGCAAGATGATAGTGGGGTAATTGTGCGCAATAAAGCTCGATTGGTCGTTTGTGGATTCAGGAAAATAAAGGGTCTTGACTACACAGAAGTATATACTCCGGTTGCGCGTTTGGAAGCCATTCATATATTCTTATCATATGCTTTATACATGGGCTTTACAGTTTATCAAATGGATGTCAAGACCGCCTTCTTGTATGGAGTCGTGAAGGAGGAAATTTATGTTGATCAACCTCCAAGGTTTGTCAATTCAAAGTTTCCAAATCATGTTTACAAGCTGGACAAGGCACTATATGGGTTGCATCAGGCTCCTAGAGCTTGGTATGCTACCCTAACTGACCATTTGCTTGAGCATGGATATACAAGGGGAACGATTGATCATACTTTATTCATCAAGAATGTGGATGCAGATTTGATACTTGTACAGATCTACGTTGATGATATCATTTTTGGGTCGACAAGCACATAGTTATGCAAAGAGTTCGAGGATGTTATGAAGAAAAGATTTGAGATGAGGTCGCTGGGTGAAATGACCATGCTGTTAGGGCTACAAGTTCAACAGGATTCGGCTGGCATCCTATTACATCAAGGCAAATATGTCGAAGACATGCTCGAGAAATTTGGTTTTAAAGACTCAAAAATTGCTTTGACTCTAATGGCTGAAAGACCACTTTTGACTCCATATCCAGATGGTAAATCCGTTGATCAAACAGAATACCGCTCGATGATTGGTTCTTTGATGTATCTGACTGCAAGCAGACCTGATATCATGTTTGCTGTCTGTCAATACGCTTGTTATCAGGCTAATCCTAAACTTTCTCGTTTAATTGATGTTAAAAGGATTTTTAGGTATCTTAAAGGTAGCCCTAAACTGGGTCTTTGGAATCCTAAAAATCCCTATTTTTATTTATATGCATTTGCTGACAGCAATTATGGAGGATGTGATTTTGACAGGAAATCAACATCGGGTGGGTGCCAGTTTTTAGGAGAATGGTTGGTGTCATGGCAATGTAAGAAACAACAAACTGTGTCAACCTCAACAGCTGAAGCTGAATACATTGCTGCCTCAACTTGTTGTTCTCAAGTTATCTGGATTCAACATCAACTATAGGATTATGGTTTGAATTTTCTTGACTCTCCCATATTTTGTGATAATGATGCTGCCATCCAAATTGCTAAAAATACAGTCCATCATTCCAAAACCAAGCACATTAATATCAAAGTTCATTTTATCCGAGACTGTTATGAGCGCTCGCTCATTCGTTTGGAACAAATCCACAATGATAATAATGTGGCGGATTTGTTTACCAAACCTTTCAGTAAAGCTCGATTCGATGTGCTTGTGGGTTTTCTGAAAATGATACGTTTTGAAGACTAATTATTGTTTAGTTTAAATTTGTGCATTTTATTTCCCTTTCTTTTCTCTCCTATGCACAAATTTAGGGGGAGAAATCAAAATACAAAAAAATTATAAAACAAAAATCCAAAAATATGTAATTATGGTTTTTAGTTTGTAGGTGCTTAATTGGGAAGTGATATAAAAAAAGATTGATAACGAACAGTTTAAACAAGCGTAAAGTACTGAATCTGAATTGTCTAGACTCCGTGCTTAATGTGCTGGTAGGCACGAAGGGTTTAAAAGGACTTGACAGTGTGGACTTAGATAGTTCCGTTTGGACTGACAATACGACGCTCGGGTAGATTGAGTAGTGAGATAAACATGGGAACCTACGATATACACTAAAAGTCATATGTATCTAGAATTGTGGCTTAACATTTCCTCGATGTATGGACTCATGTCCTTAATTCCGGTATTGATAGGATGAATGGGGGGTTCTGATAAAGTAGGTCTATAGGAAATTTATTTTCTTGCTTTCTTTCTGTCAGTCATATGTTGCCTCCTCTGCGTGATTGGAAGAGGTCTGACCTGGACTGCAACATATGCAACTCTATTTCTATGCATCTTCTTATCTATGTAATTCTTTCTATATGTTAGCCATATGTTGTCTCCTCTGCGTGATTGAAAGAGATCGAACCTGGAACAGAGCATATGTAACATTCTTCCTCTCAATCCCTCTATCTGCGTTAGTCACATGTTGTTCCCTCTGCGTGATCAGAAGATCCGACCCGGGGCACAACATATGCACTTCTATATCTGACTTCTCTCCTAATGATTGTCTACTCACCTAAAATAAAGAGTTCTTTGGAAGTTCTTGATTACCGGGGTATATCGGGAAGTGGGAAACACGTTCTAGTACATCTAAAATTGAACAATTTAAAAGGTTGTCTATAGATCTCGCTGCTGAATTTAAGTGGACAACAATATCCTTGGCCTTCGTCAGCCAAATGTCTATTTAGGAATATAGGTATAATGTCTTGTCATTTATTTTCTGTCCAAATTGTCAAAAATTCTTCGTGTTTAAGTGGACCACAATATCGGCGATTGACCAGATCTATTCATGAAGATGAAGATACTGAAAAACAAGTTAAGGCTGTGTATGATCCCAAAAATGTTAAAAAATTCTTAATTTTGAAGAGTAGTTAGTGTTATTTTATTTTATTTTATTTTTATTTTTAACTTCTAAAAATTTATAATTCGGTTTGCATTTATCATTTTAGATTTTATTTTTATTTTATTTTAATTTTAATTTTAATTTTAATTTTTAAACTTCAAAATGTTTCTATTCTTAATTAAAAATGGATTTTTAGGTTTTGGACTAACAATTTTCAATATAAGCTCATCAGATTTTGGGCTATGGGCCGAACATTGTGATTAGGGTATAAATGTGATCATTTTCGGGCGCCTCCTTCACTTTCTTGTTTCAGCCGAAATCCATTCCTTTTCTCTCTACTACTCATTCACGTCTTCAGTCTGTTTTTCCATCGATTAACCTAGTTTTGCGGTTATAATCGAAAATTGATCCCTGATTCTTCAAGGTAATCAGATGGCGAATCACATACTATGTTTTTTCACTCGATTTGGTGTATTTTTTTGCAGGATTTGGAACAAAACGCGATTCGGACGGTGTTCTACGTCAAATGGAACAGAAAACCTTTTTCGACCGAAAACCCGTTTGAGGCCGAAAACTCATATTAAATTGATTTTTTGGTTTTTGGTGTAGCTTTTTCGACCGAAAAGTTTTAATCAATTTAATTTTTGACTTGGATCAAATCAAATTTGGGACTAATTGACTTTGGTTGACCAAAATCGACCTAGTTAATTAAATTTAATGATTTTAGAAAATTGATCTTACTTGTTTAATATTTTGTTTTTCTCACTTGGCTTGGTTTATGCAGACAAATGGCTGGAATGAAGTTTGCTGACAACCACAACATTGCTGCCTGTCTGTCTGATCCACCTCCAAGTCATCAAGAGTTCAAGTCTATGGTCCAGGGTTAAACAAGTGCAGGATCACTCATGCAGTTCAATCAAATCTCGTCATCTACAAAAGCTTAGTGAGTGGATTTTGGGAGAAAACCGTTTTTAATCAAGAAGGAGAAAATGGAACAGCCTCAATAGAATCAATTGTAAAGGGGGAGAAGGTTGTTGTGACTGAACAAATTATCCGAGAAGTTCTTCGCTTCGGAGATCAGCCTAGCTCTCCAACTGAAATTCATGTTGATGTGATCTTGGAGGTTCTAGAAAAGATGGGATATGAAGGAACATTCCCTCCAACAATAAAGAAATTGCTCCCTCCTTATTGGCGCTTTCTTTCCCACACCTTTGTTATTTGCGTCTCAGGAAGAAAGGGTGGAGCAGATGAGTTATCTCTTTTATCCATCAGTGCCATTGTTGCTCTGATTATGGATCTGGACTTCAACTTCTCAAGACTTGTATTCCATGAGATGAAGAGCAATTTACAATTGAAGAATAAGGACGTATTTATGATGTATCCAAGGTTTCTTCAGATGATCTTTAATGATCAATATCCAGAATTTGAAAGGAAATGTGAAACCTTGGATTTAAAATCCTTAGGTCCAAACACCTTTGGACTGATGAAGCAAAACCGTAAGGTTTCAAAGTTTGTATTTAAGGGATCGAATCCCTTGGTAAAGTTTGGTCGTTTTACTGAGATAGAAGAAGCTTTTGAATCAGAAAATGTTTCAAATGATGAGATTACTGTCTCTGAGCCTGAAGATGACATTGTTCCTCCTGTAGCAATTATTGTAGAGGAACATGTGCCTGTGCCTGATGATGATGATGATGATGATGATGATGATGACGATGATGATGATGTTGATGATAATGATACTGAGGGAGTTGGGATGAATCAAGGGGGTGATGCACTAGGTGTTGATGATGAAGATTTTTTATTTGATTTCGAGCCAAGTAATGATGACCTCCGTTCATTCTTTGATGATGTCAATGATGTTGAGAATTCTCTAACTGAGACCGATGGAGACACTAATATTCTCAAGCTACCACTTCAAACACCTGATCAGATGGCAGACATTATTGCTAATTTGGATTCAACTGCAAGGATTCCTCCCCGAGCAGTTGCTACTCCAACCATTATTCCATTTTAAAGTGATATGGGTAAGTCTCAAGCCTCCTAGCCACCACTTAAAAGAAGACGAGTTGATCCAAGGCTGGGAGTGCTCATTAGGGAACAATCTCAGCCTGTTCAACAATCAACTGAGGCCGTTGCACCAACCCAACCAACTCATATTGATAGCCAAGTGTTAAATGAGGGGACCAATGCTATTCTTACATCATTCGAAAACGGAAGCTTGTCAGCTCCTGGTGGCTCCTCTACACCCCAACCTACGCATGATGCTGCCTCCGAGAGGCTCGCCAGGTTTTTAGCTCAAGAGGATGTTGACCCTGCACCCATAGGCAAAGGGATATCCATTGGTGCATGGAGTTCTGGGGGTAAAGAACCATCTATCTCTGAACTCAAGGAAGAGATTGGTGTCTTAAATCAGAAACTTATCGAGAAGTATGTTCTGATCGGAACTCTAGACATTAGAGCCTCCGCGCTCCAAAAGGAAAACTATCAAAAATCAAAACAAATTTCTGACTTGCAACTCAACCTTGGTACTTTATCTGCTGGATACTTTGATCTAGTGAACAAGCTAATTAATGAATTTGGCAACAAATTCAAAACATCCATCAGTGAGCCAAGTGAAGCTGAAGAATCCCAAAGTACCCCTGCACATGCAACCTTAGTTCCACAAGATGTTCCGCGCCATACCAGTACAACTCGAATCGTTGACCAATTGGAAAATGAACCTGCCAATACTGATCCCAGAGTCATATTGAAGCGAGCTCAGAAGAAAGCCTTTACTCAAAGAAAAGGGAAATTTCTCTTCATGAAAATTTTTGATAAAAACGCTCGTGGTGATCAACCCCAGTTGAGTGTGACTGGGCTCGAGAAAAAACAGCTCAAAGCCAAGTATGGATACAGGTCGGGGATTAGGGTGTGGGGATTTCACAACCAGAAGAATGTCTGGGTAGTCAAGAGAAAAAGCGGAAATGTGGAATACTATGCTCATCAAAATGACTTTAGTTCTTGGACTAAAGTTGATCTTATAGAATTTTTTGAAGCTCCCTTCCACAACCTATCGAACGATCCACGTAGAATGAACTTCAAGCTCTTTTTGGAGAACCAAGTAAAGAAAAAGTTCGATGGGATGAAGGGTGTACGTGATCCCATCACAAACCGTACGGTAAAAAATGTGATGTGGCCTCCTACCAAACAAATGATAAAAATTCCTATTGTTCCACAGTTACCTGACGATTCTCAGCGGAACATGGAATTCTGGGTATTTGATGAGGTCACAGCCACTGTCGTCATCAAGTTGCCGACTCGTGAGATTCGACTTATTGAAGCAAAAGATCTTCTTCAGTTCGGTGAGCATGATATCCATAATTTGGCAAAGCATCAGATCTTAGTCAATGATGATATTCTGGAGGATGCTGCTAAAGAGTTTACTGGCATGGTCGCTGAAATTATCAACAAGAGAATGTGGGTTGTCGCCATGGGGAAATCTGATGTGATGATAATTGATAAGCCTTGATGTCATGCTAGCAACAAACCAAGGGGGAGACTGTTAGGACATAATTTGTTGGTTTGTGCTAGGCATATATGTTTTATAGGCATTTCTTGTTATGTTTAGGGCTTGACTTAAGTTTTGGTGGGGTGGATCGAAAACGACCCGTTTTCGGTCCTATGGTGTTTTCGGTTGTAAACAGTTTGCTGTTTGTGTTCCCTATAAATAGGGACTTAGATGTCCAGTCTTTTCAGAGCTATTTTTCGGTCATTACTGTGTGTTAGATCATTTGTACCTGACAATTTCGGTTAATATTAAATCGTGTGCATTTGGATCAATATTGCTTATTCTTCTTCTTGATTCATTCTGATTTGATTCATTGATCTTGTTTGATCACTAGTTGGTTCATAATTTGGGGACTTACACACAATACATTATTTCTTTTTTTATATTGTATAAGGATGGTTTTTTGATTTTCTATTGATAATGAGAATGGTGATATTTAGGTTTTATAAGAATGGTTCTTTTTTACTTTAAATCTAGTCCTTGCAATGGTATATATGAGAATGTTGTTTGCGTTAGTAAATCTAATAATTTAATATTAAATGTTTATTCTTCCGAAAATTCTTTGGATAGATCATGTTTGTGGCATTGTCATCTTGGCCATATAAACAAGAAATGCATCACTAAGCTCCAATCGGATGGTATCTTGGAACATTTGACGTAAAGTTATGTGATGTACGCGAGTCACGCTTACTTGACAAAATGACAAAATTGGCATTCACAAGTAACTGTATGGCTACATCTAAATGATCAAAAAAAGAACAAAAGATATAAAACAATGACAAAAACAAGGAGAGGTTAATCAAAAACAAATTTCAAATACAAATCTCTCACAAAGAGAGTGTGCACAAAGTTGTTTTTACATGCAACTCTAGGGTAACTTATATACTAGTTTGATGGCTATTCCAGATTCAAATCCCTTCATATTAGGGATTTGAATAACTATAATAACTACCATATGTGAAAGATATGTATAATATACAAATCATAATTTATCTGTAACGACCCAAAAATCAAGGGTAAAAATTTCATTTTATTATAGTCAAAACACAGATGTTATTCAATCCAAACATTCCAAAAAAATTGCTAATTAAAACATTTATCAGAGTTCATCCCAAAATCACAAATAGTAGAAAACAAGGGTGTTTGTGCGCTGCGATCAAACCGAGCCCTTCCTTTCTGAATCGATGATACCTGAAACCATAAACAAAAATGTAAGCACGAAGCTTAGTGAGTTCCCCCTAAATACCACATAGAATACAATCACAAAATAACGTCCACAAAATATCATCCACGATATATCATGTAACATACAAATAGTTGCCATGGGCTCCCCGATGGTCTTTACCAGGAATACCATGGGCTCCCCGTATGGTCTTATATCCAAATGCCATGGGCTCCCCCTATGGTGTTATATCCGGAATGTCATGGGCTCCCCCCACGGTCTTATATCCAAATGCCATGGTCTCCCCCATGGTCTTTCATGCAAATGCCATGGGATATCCCCATGGTCTTTCGAGCAAGCATCACAAAGACTACTAGCAAACGAACTATACTACTTAACCAATTACTTGTCATAGTTCAGACTCTGGTCTTGCATACAGTGTGCCAGGAGCTACCTCCTGGTATTTCATACATAATGCCAAGGGCTAACCCCCGAGTCTTCCTACTATACAAAAAACAATGGGTCGGAATTGGTGCCTTCGACCCATACAAGCAGTGAAGAGACTCACCTCGCATTGTTGAAGTCCCGCGAATAAATCTCTGGCTGCTGGCAGACCGGTCCACGAACTGTCAATCATCAAGACAAAACCCAATTAACCATTTGGGTTTCAATGCATAACCATAAATCCACACTTGAGGTAAAAGGGCCATTTTACTCCTAACCTAGCTTGTTCCAAGCCCAAGTCCCAAACTCACACTCTGAAGGCCCAAAATCCAAATAATCAACCAAGGCTCAACTATGGCCCAATTTCCAAATTGGGCCCAAACCCCTCACACGGGACTTACCCTAAAGTCGATCCAAATATCCTAGTCCGTATACCTATTCTCAGATGGCCCAACAAGAACCCAAACACCTAAGCCCAACAGAAGGCCCAACATGATGCCCAAACATAATTAGGGTTTTTCACATAAAATGACGATTAGGGTTAAGTGTTCCTACTTAACCCACTAAGGACTTAATCCACTAAGTCCATCACCCCACTAGGCCAATCATACAGTGTAATCGGGCATAAGTCATAACTTCAACTCACTGGTCCAAAATGCGGGTGCCGACAAATCCAAAACTAACATCTTCAAAATTAGGGTTTTCTAAACCCTAATTAGGGTTTCCAACCTAACCACATGTCAATTCGTCCAAAGGTTAGGCCAAATTAAGGTTTCACTAGGCCGGGCACCACCTAATGCCACCTTGGGCGGTGGTGGTTGACGGCGGCAGTCACCACCTCACGGTCGTGGTGGTTATGATTCTAGACCAAAATACATCAAGAGCATACCAAATAATAGTCCAATCACACGTAAGAGCACACAGCCACCCAAGGTGGCGGATGATGGCGGCAGAATGACGGTATTAGGTGGCAGCCACCACCTCATGGTGGTGGTGATGGGTTTTCCGGCCAATAATGGACATACTACACCACGAATACCGACAACAACCTATACACGCGAACACATACGCATTCAGCCACCTACAAGGGGTCAGACACAACGCCGCAGCTAATAGAAACGGTGGTCGAGGCCGGCAGCGGCAGCAGGGATATTTTCCCACGTCACACTCACCAGAAAGAACAAGGAGAGGAAAGATGGGTTGCAGCTTTACTTACCGTGAGCTTCCAGTTGCTCGTGACCCACGCATCGACACCTACATCGCGTTCCACGACCTTTTTCGGTTCTCCCGACAGCTCACGACAGTTACAGCTTCGTCCTCGACTTCGTCGGAGACAGGACTGACAGTGGTGGTGCTCGGTGGCTATGCGCGACTTAGAAGACGACGACGGCTGGAGCATGGAGGCATAAGGGTGGCGGCGGCTAAAAACTTGATCTAGGTTTAGGATTGAAGGGTATCCGGTGGCTAGAGGGTGGAGGGGAATAGGTTTAATTCCTATCTCCATCTCCCAAACTTTATATAAATATTGACACTTCTGGTCCCTCTTACTCTTATTTTTTTCAAATAAAATCCATAAATTACCATTCAACCCTCAGCACTCCAAAATCCTTTCAATTTAAACCCAATAATTACCTATACAATCCAATCCGAAAATTTCACTTAACCCCAATATTCCAAATTATGATGTTTAACTCCCGGAACCAACACCCTGCTAAATTATTATGGGTTTTAGGGCTACTATAAAATAATATAAAATATAAATTTACATCTTGGGGTTGGTTTATTATTTAATTACTTAATTTCAAACAAACTGTTACAACTCTCCCCCACTTAAATTAGATTTCGTCCTCGAAATCATTCCTTACCACCCCTAACACGCCAAAGAACTTGAGCAACACGACCACAACCACAAGCATACCCTAGCCTTTCCAAGGCAACCAAAACCATCCCTCGCAGGGTTCTAAAACCCGAAGATGAGCAAATTCCTTGCAACATGATCACATCTACTCAATCTGAAATCTGATGTATCGAGATGTTCCGTCTCCCTGACAGACCGCCCACACTGAATCATTGCCGAATTAATTGCACTTATCTCCCAACTGGCTACTCAACTTCTGATAACTTGAGGTTGCTCCTAGAAAACAGAGTCACATATCGAATTTCCCTGCAGTACACTTATACTTGATAAAAAGCTCAGATAATCCTTCGAGTAGGAGACTTATCCCTACAACGATTAGGACTAAGACAAGAGATACGCAACAAGGTCTGATCAACCACTCTGAGATTATTTAATCCAACTGCAAACAACTTAGCATATACCCCGAATAACAAGCAACTCCACACACGAATCCCAAATCACTGAACCTACTTCGACTCTTCCTTCTACCACGTGCTGCTTTTCGGAAGCAGCTGAGACCTCCCTGGTCCCACCTTATCTGTCAAATACTCAAAATACCGGACTCCTAAGTGATTGTTGGGCTAAAGGACAACACATGGTAGCCCCATCTGATTCCCGAAGAGAGATCTCGACTGACGGGATCTGCTCCACAACACCCCGCCATCAAATCCACTTCTCCCGATTCTGAACATGTTGTGGTCCCTCCACAGATAGTACCATCTGAAGACACTCCATAATGGCTCATCCGACATCATATTGAACCCATTCCTTACTCTTGAACCTTACGATTGATGCCTTTGGCATAATGACACCCCAAATTCTTATCATGCTGAAACAAAACCCGACATAGAACTTGCTCAATACCCAACTCGAGGTTTTACTCAAAACCACTTCGATACCCACTCATAACCCAACATCTACGTATCTGCACTTGCATTTCATACTACATCCTACTGAATACCAACCCATTTACCTAACCAATAGATTGGTATACCCAAACTATCTTCAAGACTCCCAATGTCGCATCTGGTCCAACCACCAAGTTCCCAAGAGTCAAGAACCAGGCTACCCCGCCTAGACTCCTCTACGTCACACACCGGTTACCCGTAGGTCCTGAAACTCAAGGTCCAACCCTTGACTCAACAGTCTTTACAAGTTCCAGTCTGATTTGCCATAATCATCCAGGCTCGCCTACGGACCTTAAAGATCCTCATCCTAGAACAAAGAATAATTCGCTGACAATCCTAGTCGGCAAGCCCAAAGCACGAGTTGATCCCCCTTCCATGATTGTGACCATCACATGGATAGTTTATTTCGAACCGAGGAATGCTACGATCCTATCGTATCCTAACACTACTTCCATCCAACCATGCTTACCACCCATGGCCCCACCACACTCAAAATATCAGAATGTCGCACCTCTCGAGCCAAATCCTCTATCCCATCAGGAGTTTGGGTCACCTACGGATTCCCACTGCTTACTATGCATAATCAAGGCGATGCCGACTGGTGATTGGGAGCTTACTGAACTCCCACCAACACAACCTAGGCCTAAGCAGCCACTTGTTTCTCCCCACTTGGAGTCGACGATGCTCTTTCACCTCTTACACCTTATGGATCTCCGATCCATTTCCCTCAATATACATGACCCGCCCAAATCCTGTGCCAAACGATACAAGCGCCCCATTGCTAGCCAAACACAATGATCAATCAGCTCTGGAATCCTGAAAAATACTCTTGTAATCTTAACCAATCGAATGATCCCAATCACTCCCCAAGACACTCTTTTACCAAAGAATTCCAAAGGAAAACAAAATTTACCACCATCTTACCGCTTCCTAGGAACCGGTAAATGCTACGGACAACCCCGCAGTCTTACAACACTCTCGCCCAACTAATTAGTAGTGTACGCTACGGCTCCCCCACAGTCTTACACCACTCTTTCCCCAACTGATCAATAGTGAATGTCACGGCTCCCCCGCAATCTTACAACACTCTCACCCTAACTGGTTACTAGTGAATGCTATGGCTCCCCCATAATCTTACAACACTCTTACCCTAACCTATTACTAGTGAATGCTACCACTCCCCCGCAGTCTTACAACACTCTTACCCTAACTGATTACTAGTGAGTGCTACGGCTCCCCCGCAGTCTTACAACACTCTTACCCTAACTGATTATTAGTGAATGCTACGGGTCCTATGCAGTCTTACAACACTCTTACCCTAACTGATTACTAGTGAATGCTACGACTCCCCCGCAGTCTTACAACACTCTTATCCTATAGATTACTAGTGATGCTACGGCTGCCCCGCAGTCTTACAACACTCTCTCCCCTACCAAAACTGTCTAAAACCTTACCGCCGATACCTCAGATCGGTCATACCCAAGGTCGAGCACCCACTCACAATGTTACCTGCTGAAACAATCAATCCTGCTACGCTTGTAACAACCCATACTCCTGGAGTGATAACTCCATCATACAGTTTCCCGCACGTGCCGTATTAACTTCGGCCATGCTGACCTCTCAAACGTTGTTCAAAAGTCTTGGGTCTCTTCCCGAGACCCTCCACTAAATGGACCTGACCTGAACCTCTCTTCCCGAGGTACCCCAAATCGATCTCCCCCCCCCCCTCGGACTCTGGGATTCATATCATTCAGGTTCTGGCACCCTGACACAGTCACCAGCTCAATCGTCAACGGTTGAACTGCAATAGCTGGAGCAACCTCTGCCCTAAACCGGGCTACAAACTACTCCAAAGACATAGACTCCAATCTCGAAAGCGTAATAGATCGCACAATCAATCCCCAACAACTCCTTGCCACCCGATACAATAGATCAGAGGCGAACCGAACCTTAGCTCCTATGGGGTACGGACTAGTGTGGAAAACACTTTCCATCTCCTTAATCCAACACAAACTCAAAACCCTGGCAGTCTTTCCTCTAACTGGCTCACCACCGGAGCCGGGATCAAACCCTGATCCTTCCCCATGCATGCTCATCCTCATCCCGCAAAGCAGTTATACCCACGATCAGAGCATAACCAAGAATTCTCTTTCCCTTAACCTTCTTAGATTCTCCAAGACTCTCACCGATTCGATTATGGATCCTGTGCTTTCAGTAGTATGGGCCCAATAATACCTTCCACACGTATCCATACTTTCCTCAGCAATCCTCCTGAATCCTCTAAGTCACTTCCTCAAACCAAAGCACCAACCTCGCCAAATTGCCTCACTAAACTCACTGGAGTATATCCTAGGCTTTCCTAGGTTCCTGACCTCACCCTGCCATCAGCAGCTGAAGAACTCCTCATGATGCCAGCCATCCAACTCCTGAATACCGTCATATTCACTTAGTAGCAGACTCCCATCATCCAAGAATTCCACAAAGCGCAAAGCAAGCAGCATTCGTGCAGTAACTCTCCAACCCATGAAACTATCATAGAACATTCAACCCACATACCACAACTCATGCTATCCAAATCCACCCTCACTCTCGGCTGCCTTATGCATGCAAATTTTACGCAAAACAGGATCTAATAGACTGTCGAATAATAGACTCTACCCCAGGACCACAACCAGACAAGGAACAGGAAATAAGGCCAAATCAATTATTCTAGGGCTATATGATCCTAACCATATACAATTTTTAAAGCATACACTTAGCAATTACTAATACAAATAGTCATTCCCATTCCATCATAGCATCCAGTATCCCCAAAGGCTACAAGCATCACATATCAGGCTAATCTATCGCTGACTAATCAGCACTAGCATGAAAGTCTACCAGCTCATAAAACATACATACAAAGGCATCTCTCCTAGCCGTAACTAGCATGTGACTTACAGATTCATAAATCAAGTCATAACAGATAACATATATGGGTATTCTAGGGAAAACTTACTTAAGCTCGGCCAATTGCATGCACCACACCCTTTCTTGTCTTCGAAAACATTTTTGTTTTGAAAACTTTACAAATCTTCAGTTTGAGTTCAGACACACCCGAAAGTATGTTTGAATCTCTCAAACCAAGGCTCTGATACCAACTTGTAACGACCCAAAAATCAAGGGTAAAATTTTCATTTTATTATAGTTAAAACACAGATGTTATTCAATCCAAACATTCCAAAAACATTGCTAATTAAAACATTTATCAGAGTTCATCCCAAAATCACATATAGAGGAAAACACGGGTGTGTGCGCGCTGCGATCAAACCGTGCCCTACCTTTCCGAACCGATGATACCTAAAACCATAAACAAAACTGTAAGCATGAAGCTTAGTGAGTTCCCCCCAAATGCCACATAGCATACAATCACAGAATAACGTCCACAAAATATCATGCACAGAATATCATCCACAAAATATCATCCACATTATATCATGTAACATACAAATAGCTGCCATGGTCTCCCCCTATTGTCTTTACAAGGAATGTCATGGGCTCCCCCCATGGTCTTATATCCAAATGTCATGGGCTCCCCCATGGTCTTATATCCAAATGTCATGGGCTACCCTCATGGTCTTATATCTGGAATGCCATGGGATCCCCCCATGGTCTTAAATCCAAATGTCATGGGCTTCCCCCATGGTCTTTCATACAAATGCCATGGGCTCCCCCGTGGTCTTTCATGCAAGCATCATAAAGACTACTAGTAAACAAACTATACTACTTAACCAATTACGCGCCAGAGTTCAGAATCTGGTTTTGCATATAGTGTGCCAGGAGCTGCCTCCTGGCCTTTTATACATAATGCCAAGGGCTAACCCCCTGGTATCCCTACTATACATAAAACAATGGGTCGGCATTGGTGCCTTCGACCCATACAAGCAGTGAGGAGACTCACCTCGCACTGTTGAAGTCCCATGGATAAATCTTTGGCTGCTGGCTGACCGGTCCCTGAACTGTTAGTCATGAAGACAAAACCTAATTAACCATTTGGGTTTCAATGCATAACCATAGATTTACACTTAGGGTAAAAGGACCATTTAACCCATAACCTAGCTTCTTCCAAGCACAAGGCCCAAACTCACACTCTGAAGGCCCAAAAGTCAAATAATCTACCAAGGCCCAACTATGGCCCAATTTTCAAAATTGGGCCCAAACCCCTCACATGGGCCTTACCCTAAAGCCATCCGAATATCCTTATCCATATACATGTTCTCAGGTGGCCCAACAAGAACCCAAACACCTAAGCCAAAAATGAGGCCCAACTTCAAGCCCAAACATAATTAGGGTTTTTTCACATAAAATGACGATTAGGGTTAAGTGTTACCACTTAACCTATTAAGGACTTAACCCATTCAGTCCATCAACCCACTAGGCCAATCATACAGTGTAATCGGGCATAAGTCATAACTTCAACTCATTAGTCCAAAACGCAGGTCCCGACAAATCCAAAACTAACATCTCCAAAATTAAGGTTTTCTAAACTGTAATTAGGGTTTCCAACCCAATCGCATGTCAATTAGTCCAACTGTTAAGTTTTTATGTCAAATTAGGGTTTCACTAGGCCGGGTACCATCCACTACCACCTCGGGCGGTGGTGGTCGACGGCGGCACACGGTGGCAGCCACCACCTCACGGTGGTAGTGGTTATGATTCTAGACCAAAATACATCAAAAGCATCCCAAATAACAGTCCAATCACACGTAAGAGAGCATACGCATTCAGCCACCTACAAGGCGGTAGAAACGATGTTGGAGCTAAAAGAAACGTTGGTCGAGGCCGGTAGCGGCAGCAGGGACGTTTTCCCACGTCACGCTCACCGGAAAGAACAAGGAGAGGAAATATGGGTTGCAGCTTTACTTACCGATAGCTTTCGGTTGCTTATGAATCACACATCGACGCCCACAGCGCATTCCACGGCCTTCAACGGCTCTCCTGGCAGCTCACAACGGTTACAGCTTCGTCCTCGACTTCGTCGGCGACAGGAGTGACAACGGTCGTGCTCGGTGGCTATACGCGACTTAGAAGACGACGACGGCTGGAGCATGAAGGCACAAGGGTGGCGGCGGCTAAAAACTCGATCTAGGTTAGGGTTGATGGGTATCCGGTGGCTAGAGGGTGGAGGGGAACGAGTTTATTCTCATCTCCATCTCCCAAAATTTATATAAAATTGACAGTTCTGGTCCCTCCTCCTTTTATTCTTTTCAAATAAAGTCCATAAATTACCATTCAGCCCTCAGCACTGCAAAATCCTTTCCATTCAAGTCCAATATTTACCATACACCCCCTAACTTCTAAAAATCTTTACAAACCAATCCGGAAATTACACATAACCCCCAATATTCCAAAATTATGACGTTTAACTCCTGGAACCAACACCCTAATTATTATGGGTTTTAGGGCTACTATAAAATAATATAAAATATAAATTTATATCTTGGGGTTCAGGGTTTATTAATTAATTACTTAATTTCAAACGGAATGTTACATTATCACAAAGATAACACATCATGAAACTTAGATAACAAGTAATACATCACGCTATCTACCGATTATAAGGTTAGCCCTTACAATCCCCCCCCCCCCCCCATATGATGATGTCAAAGCCTATTCCAAAATATCTTCAAAGAGGACTTTTTCAGCATCTGAGATGATCTCAGTCTTAATATTTTTGTAATCATCACAAGCTAATTCATCTTTTTTTATCAAGTTCATAAGAGATAATCCAGTGATAGTATCCAGCTTCTGGATTTTCTTTGCATTCAAATCTCAAATGAAAAAGATGATCAGTTGGAGATTTCTGAATATCAAGAGACCATTGGAAGCACACATGGTCATTTTTTTCATCATAAAACATTCCATGTCCTGGTTATCTAATAAAAAGATGTTAAATGCACTCAACATTTGCTCAAAAAGAATTGTTGATATAGATAGTCCCATAAGGAAGTAAAAACTTTGAATGTTGGGACCTTCTTCTAGATCTTGCAGAGAATGAAGTTGTAGGTATGGAAGATGTATCAAGGAGAGGGACTAAATCAAGATTTATGACTTTATTAATCATTAGGATGATTGTAAGATTCAACTCTTATGCATGACCCTTGTGATTTTTAATGATATCTTGAATTTCCAACCATTCAGTATATCCATATTTGACAAGATCAGATACATGAATCTTTTCAGGGTAGTCTCATTTTGTGTCTTTTCTCATTAGGTTCACTTTCTGAATTCATTATCCCTTTGTTTTGGTACACCTAACTTTCACAATGGAATCCAGGGTGAACCTTCGATTGCAGACATCAACATATTTGGATCTATCAATTATTGTAAGGATGTCTTTAACTCTCTTTTTCTTGTCTACTTTAGCATTAAAAAAATGAAATATAGTAGTGGGAGGTAATGTTGATACTTTAGCAGGAGTAGCTTTAGGAGCTGATAAGGAACAACTCTTTCTAATACAAGTGGATTCCTGTGTCGCAACATTATGTTCAGCAAATTGAGCTCTAGCATATTCTATAGACATTCTCCATTCATCATAGACTTCAAAAAGTTTTTTAACCTTAGGTAGGGTCAGAGGATGAGGCGGTAGGCTTGTGCTTCTTAGACAAAACTAGATCATCATCTGAATCAATGTCGTTATTGACATGTTTCTCCCCCTGAGCCTAAAACTTCCCTTCAGGCTGAGACTCCCCCTCAGCCTGATTATCAGTTAGGAGAATTATTAAGAGATGAATAGCATGGACTGAGCGTTCATCACTATGAGCCAAAATTTCGTCACACGCAGTTTTCAACAGGTCAACTTGAAGAGTTGTAGTTGTATTTTCCCTTTTTTTGACATTATCAGAGCAAACTTATGTAGTTGGAGAATATAAATCTTTTGGAGAGACATCTATTGTAGGAATATGTTGAGATTGGAAGGTAACATCATTCATTTGAGAATCAACAAGAGTTGTGTGAGTAGGTGGAGGATTATTGTTATCCTTTGATGGCTGTTGATCATTAGATGTTGGTGGTGGAGGAGGTGGTAGATTACTTGATTATGGCCTTATGGAGGTAGATGGTAGAATAACTTCTTTAATACAAACAATATCACGTTTAATATCTACAACATCTACTTCCAATCTATTTTACGGGCAGCAAACACATCAGCTTGCCCAATAAGATTATGAATAATTGTAAGAATATGTGATAGATATCACACTGATTCGGATCCTGATGTTAAACCTCCCCTTCAGCTTGTACAGCAGGTTGGGATTTATGATTTGAATGAGTTTCTTGAGCAATAGGACCTAGAGATCTTTTGTTAGTTTCAAAACCAACATTTTGAACAGGTGAAGCTGATTTGATAAGATCAGTGTGCTAAAAGGATGATGATGACTAAAAGAGAATGTGACTATTAACTCGTGGTAAAGAGCGATCAACAGAAGCGTGAACAAAAGTAATTAATGGAGATTCAAAATCCTCAAAATACCTAGTCTATTTATGTTGATTCATCTTCGTCTTTACTGTCATCTTCTTCTTCAATAACATCAATAGACAATGACTCATCTGAGTCCTTATCAGAAGCATATGGAGATGCTTGAATACCAGGAGGATAGTATAAAAGAGTAGTTGCTTCATAACGGTGCAAGATCCTAAAAGCCATGGACTAGGTGAGAGGAGGGTCATTAGGATTAGGAGTTTCATTAATCAATTTTGAGGACATTGTGGACTTGGTAATGGAATCATCAGAACCTCCAACATATCCAATTCAAATTTTAGCAACACCAAGAGAGATCCAACGAGGATAAAGATCATAAGAAGACCTCGTCTTTCCTGTGATGGAGACCACAAGCTGATCAAAAATAAGTCTTGCAAAGTCCAAATGCTTTTTCTTCCCTATGGCATACAGAATGTGCGTCTCAAACAAATTTAACTGATCAAGACTCCCAGTTTTGTACCCTAGACACTTTCCAATAACTCCAGCCAAGTACTTTCATCCATCAGGAAGAAATTGGCACAAAATTAAACTAGAGCGTTTTCCTTGATTAGTAGAATCATAACCCAATTTCATAATGGCCTTCCTGCATTGTATCTCAGAAGGAGGGTGTCTGAAAAATTCACCAAGTTTGGGAGAGGAAGAGCATCCCTGAGAACTGAGATAGATAAACGAATCTCATGATGTTCATTACCATTTGTTCCTTGAATGATATGAGCTTGATCGTCATATATGCAAGTAAAATAGAAGTCGTAGATGTGCTTGGGTAGGAACAAGTCAGCAGTATCAGCCAGGGCATATCTTAGAGGATGGCTCTTCAAGAGTTAAACAAAATCCTCCAATCCTCTGATTTGATGTTAACAAGAATAGAGTCAGAGAATGCAACATTTATGGCGTAGATCACAATAGGGGTAGTTGGAGTGTTATCAGCCTTAACAACACCATCAGTGGGAACATAGATATGAAGAGGTGAAGAAATGATTTCAGTTTAGGGATCTTCGAAGTTTCTTGTTGATTCTAACTTTTGAGAGATGGTGATTGTAACCCTAGAACAAGTAAGTCACTATCTTTTATAGGTATGGAAAGATTATGACGATCTTGTGGCGAGATCAATAATCATGAGAGAGAAAAATTCTCTGTAAATCTTGAAACCTAATAACCCACTCTTCTATGTTAATCCATAAGTTACAATCGCTCAATGTTTATGAGGACACGTTGCAACGACATAATCAGTGAGAGCACATGTTCACAACGGAATAGGGTGGGATAAATTATGTCTAATTCACTATATGGTGTAATACAGGAGTTCTTTGAAAAGTTTGATGCTCACTAATGTATGTTTTATTACAGCGGTTCTTAGACATCAGTTAGTTTGGCATGTCTCCCATATTGTATGGGTGGTATAGTGTGTTTCTAGATACTGGGTTGCTGAAGCTCCCTTATTATATGGTTTATTACAGAAATTCCATGATCAGCGAAAAGAATGTCTCACTTACTATCAGTGTCATAGCAAGATCATTAACATGAGGGAAAGATGTCTCAAAAACTTTTGGTTATACCTCCAATCATAAACATCAGGGAAGAGGATAGTAAAAATCTTGGAATAAATCCATCGTTAATTCATAATGGTACCATGTCATACCTCCCCTGGGGTTAGCAGCATACTCCGACTCCTTCCTAGGTTCACGAGGCAGTTCAGTTGCATCTACATCCATTACCTCCGACTGTTTCGAAGTGTCATCATCGGGAATGTCCACCACCATGTCTGAATCCCCCAATAGGAATTCCACATTTTGCTTCTTACGAAGACGCCTGCCAACAGTGTTGGGACAGCTGCCCTCAGTAACTGGGGAGTCTAACCAAGCCAACCGCTACTTGATAGTCGAGCGGATCCCTCTAGTCGTTGCCTCCTTTGACGCATCGCCCTCCAGATCAAAAGGAGGAGGATCATCACAAGAAACCCCCTCAATAAGCGTGTCGACTAACTTCCGGTCAACCTGTGAACTGGATCCTTGCACCAAAGCACCGACTGGACTAGAAAGTGACAGAGCACGATCAACATTGATCGGTGGAGTAAGTATCTCCACCAGGTACACTTCCCTATGCTACAAATTGCCCAAGAACCTGCCCTGTATGACCATCTCGAAAGGAACGATACTCTTGTGACCTGCAACAAAAAACAAATCACATATATAAGGATAAGAAAAGCCCTGTCCTCACCTCACCATGATTTATATAAAGAGCAAGGGAAGGAGATGCATACTCACCATCCCTCTCCACCAAGAACTGGGGCATCATCTCACGTGCTCTGCAGGCTGCACTCATACCAATGATGGCCAACATATAGTCCTCCCAATCCTCCCCGTTGAAAGTAATAGTCCTTAATGTATGCGCCACATACTCGTTCCCCCCCCCCCAGAGTTGAGTCGTACGGTCTATGAAAATGGTTCTGCGAGGATAGCCAAAACCGACCAAGTTGTGGTTCATGCATAAATCTTTTTTCATGCCAGTTCTTCATAGGGGCCTTTAGTTTATGATGAATGCTTGAACGCCTTGCCGCTGAGAGAACATGTGCAAGTCGGACTGAGTAGAGGGGTTGAAGAAGTACTTGAAAGCCTAGAACTGAGGGAGCACATCCAAAACCCAACATGCCATCTCGAAACCAAACATTTTGTTGACATCATTAGGAGTCAGATCGTCAACAGAGAAGCCATATTGGCGCATGATCTCATTCAAAAAATCAATTATCGGCAGTCGGAGACCAGCTTCGAAGAAGGGATTGGGACTCCGACATTCCCTTCAAGCGGGCGAGAAATATGCGCCCCCTCCGGGGATATTGTATCCCATGCTCCAGATAAAAGCCAAATCGAACCTACAAGGATTCAAACTCCTTTATTGTAGGCTTAATTTCGGTGATCGGTGTCACCATTATTTATCACTAACAGATGTAAGATGGAAAAGAAAGGAAACGAAGAAAAAAGAAGAGAAAGTTGAAGAGCAGTAGAGCAAAGAAAAGGAAATTGTGCACGATAAGGGAAGCTTTAAATAAGAGGCGGGAAATTCGAACGGTTGCAATGATGAAACCGTCTGTGTAGCCAACTTGCTCACATCAGTGGACATCAAAGCCATCTCCGCCGAATATGTACCTTGATCTAAGCTAGAACAACCCAGCTACCCAAAGCTAACACTGACGTTTACTATCCTAGGGGAATTGTTAATGTATACCTCTAGGAATACGTCAAAGATTACGGGACGGTTATCTGAAGGACGACCTAGCTAACAATCACTACTCAGTGTATGTGCTAGGCCAGGGACCTCTCCCTTACGGCCTAGTACTTAGGCCCCACATTCTAACGCCAAGATCCAACTCAGAACGAGAGGCTCTGGTCTATAATAAGCCAAAACAGTACCAACCACTCCCAAGAGCGATAAGTGTAGCGCTCAGAGCGCTGCTCTTCGGTGGTTCTGCACCAATAGCAGATAACCGCTAATGTTACACGATCCGCCAATGGAACGCCTCCACGTCCTGACGGTCCAGACAAGACAAAAGTATTTGTCGAGGACATGCTCCAACGACGACAGGTATAAAAGAGATCCTTCTTCTATAAAAGAAAGGATCACCTCTTTCTCATCTCAAGTATAACCCTAATTCTTTCAACCCATTATTAAGTAGATCGTCGGAGTCTCATTTCAGGACCCCCTCTCTGATGAAGACTAACTTCGGCTCTTTATTTGTTGTGATTCTCAGGCTTAACTAAGATGAAAAGCACCACAAGTGGCGTTAAGTTTGAAGACATATCACAACAATTAGCATCATGTTTATTCAAAATTTTCTTTCGAATGTTCTTTATGTTTGTTAATGACTTGGATTTACTTTTTGAAAAATTGGATGAATTAACATTTTGATTAGAAGATCTTTCTGCACCAACAAACTTTTGATTTTTGATTTTCGATTGAGAATCATTATTATCAATTTCCTTTTTCTTCCATAATTTTTTTCTTTTAATTAAATTCTTTTTATATCAAGCATTCATTGCTCTTCTTTTTGCTTTCAATTCCTCAACAAAATTTTGAGATTTCACATTTTTGGAATTGCTTGTCATTCCATTCTCCTTTAGAGTTTCAGTTGGAACATCTTTTGTTCTACTTGGTCCAGCTTCATTTTGTGAAGATTTCACAATGTTGACTTGTTCTGAAACATATTTCCCTTTGATTTTCCACGAAGTTAACTCGGACAAGCCTTTCGTTTCGGCACCATTTTCCATTGGTTTGGACCAATAGAATTCTTCACAACCTTTTTCATTGTTAAGGTTGACCATTGACATTAATTATGATGTTTGATTTTTGTCCAGTGCCTTTTTCATAAAAACTTGATTCAGAGTTTTCTAAATTCTTGGAAAAATAGTTGCTTGAACTTCTAAATTTTTCATTCCATCATTTTGAACAAATTATTCAAACTCAATTGAAGCTTCAAAAAAATCAAATTTCTTTTTTATTGGTCATTATTATTTGCAAAATATGAACAATCATGTAAGTCCCTAAGTCGCTTTGATGTATCAATCAAATCCACTTGACGGTGTCGAATCCCAATCAAGTGGATGATGGAAGATAGAACAGAGAAGAAGAAGAAGAACACGATGATTCTTCAATGCACACAATAATATTGATTGATAATCTGGTACATAAGATTCACACACACACACACACACACGTTCTCTCTTGTTTCTCTCTCTAAAACACGCTCTCAACAATGGCATCCCCTTTCGCGTTTTCTACTCCTTAGACACTATATATATATATATATATATATATATATATATATATATATATATATATATATATATATATATATATATATATATATATATATATATATATATATATATATATATATATATATACAAAACCCAAGCCCAAAACCCAATAGCCAGACCGAAATCACATGTGATTTCGGTCCAACCAACCTAAAACCCAAGAATATTTTCGGCCCTAGATCGAAAACCACAAATGCCTAGAAAAGCAAAGTATAAACCATAAATTCAGACCCAAAAATCTCCCCCTTGGTTTATAGCTTTCTTTTCTTATGACCTAACAAGCTCCCCCTAGGTTTGTAGCTTTCTCTTCTTTTCAATCTTCAATGTGTTCTTGGATTCAACTTTTGTCTTTGACTTCTTCACAACTTCAAGATGATCATATGAATTTCCATGAATAACTTCATCTTTAGTAATTGGGCTTTTCTTGAAAATTTGACTTTGAACGCACATTGGGTGTGGAGGCTTCTTGTATGAATTCTTGAAAATCAGCACTTGCAACTTTGAGAATCTTCAGAGAGAATAACAAAGCGACCTATTCTTCTGGATCACTTCAGCAGGTTCATAGATAGCAACAAATTGATTGAGGAGGCTTCAATGCAATCTTTCACATAACTTCAAGTACATCTTCACCTTGCTTCTAAGGTTGCAAGATTGTGTGTTGAAAAATAAACTTCACTTCTTGTTCGTTCAAATGAATGTTTTTTGTCAATCACTGTGCGCCTTGAAAAGTAACCATTGACCAAAAATTCCTTGTGGATCACAGAATCATAAAGACCCTTCTCACTACAGTTGTTCAAGGATGAAACCTTGGCTCAGAAAGAGACTACTCGCAGTATATGTGTGAACACGAAGGAACGCACTACGATTTGTTGAGTATTGGAGAACTACTCGTGGTTAGTTTGATGTTAGCCCATGTATATCGTAGATCAAAGATCTCAATATAGTTTTTCAAGTTAACAAGTTAACTTCGCCCTTGGCGAGATGTTCAGCATTATCTGTTTCCGATTGGGCGAATCGACCTGGTGTCGTGATAGTTCTTAGGTAAAGAAAGCTGACACGACCAATTTGACAATTTGTACAGTTTCAGACTTTCAATTCCTTAAATACGACAATTCTTAAAAAGAAACTGCCTAACTGACATTTTGTACAGTGTCACACCAGGTATGAACCATTATCCGTCAATTCATGGGTGAAAATATCTAGAACATTAAAATGTTCACCATCAATTCAGAAATAAATGGATTCGGATTTTGGGTTTCACTTAGATTCATGGTGACAATGACTTCTAAGATCATAAATACATAATTTTTGGTAACCGTCAGCCGAGTTGTTTTATACTCGAACCTCAAGGGGTACCGGTACGTGGAAATGATTTAATGGAGAAATTTTAGAGATGGGTGAAGAATGGTTGGGTGTTTCACATTAGTAATGGTGAAAATGACCTTTGATCATTAACATGTGATGCGAAGACTCCTATTAAGACTGGTATATGTCTCAATATGGAAGAGTCTATCACTCGCATTTGAATCTTCCGTCAATTCATTGTTTCAGACTGAAGGTCATTGTTAAAGTAGTGTGAGGTGTAATGACCGTCAATTCCTTTCCAAGTTTCTTCTCCTTGCTCAGAATATTCCGATACAGTCTCCTTGAGTCTCGTCTTCTTCTGAATTCACTTTTTAAGACAAATGAAATTGTGAGATAAAAACATAATAAAACTAAACTCGGCACAAAAAATAGAAATAATTAAGAAATAAAAATGAAGCTTAAAAAACAATATTTTCGGATTTTCGATTTTTCTGGAAAAGAAATAAAAACAAAATTAAACATATTTTTGGATTTGCAATTTTATGATTTTTGTTTGATTTTTTTTAAATTCTCCACCTAAATTTGTGCATGGGAAAGAAAGAAAATAAATGCGCAAATTTAAACCAAGCAAAAATGAAAATTTGTCTTTGAAACGAATCATTTGAATAAAACTCAGGGGTATCGAAAGAATTTAAATCGTATTTCATCAATTGAAGATGCATCCAGATGACTTGATAACAACAAGCAGATGCAGCAACGTATTCAGCCTTAGCTGAGTTTCAATTATGGAACGAAGTAAGCAAACTCAAAAATTCTTCACACTGTTAAGTACAATCCCCATTTGTGATCCTCTTCTTTCTTCCTTTCCCGCAAAGGACACATACTCTCAAATAATTTTCTGAATGTTGTATAGTTGAGAGATGTCCCCTATCATGTGCTTGGAACAGCCACTATCAACAAACTGAAGTCTGATGATATTCCTCCATAGTTGCTCTAACACATAGTGCGGGATTAGTTGGTCTTTGGAACCCAGTCCATTTTGAAGCTGGGTTGACCTTTATCATCTACACAAGGTACTCTCTCCCATGGCATATCATGTTTATCAGACACAGGAGATGAAGAAATGTTAGAATCATTAGATGATTTGGGAGAGTGAACCTTTGGTACCCATATGTAGTTGGGTTTAACCCATTTCTTATTTGATCGGATGAATGCCTCAGCACTCGTATTAGAACATGAAACCGACCGTCGAGATGACTTTGACCTAACCGATCTTGGTTTAACTGGACCATCTTTTGAATTTGGCTTCTTGTCCGACATTCCCTTTTTGTCCTTGGGAGATGGATTCTTGGCCTTTTTCGTGTTCCAGTCACCACTGCACGATTGTGACCTCGAATGATTTCCTTTGAAGAATCCCTCTCTTGGCGCGTTCAGTCAACTTTGTGCATAGTAGGGAACAAATGAACGCTTTGGAAAATTCCTAGCAATGTGTCCAGGTGTTCCACAGTGGAAACAAGTCTGTTTCTTCACGTAGAAGTTGTTTCTGACTTCCCCTGGTAGCACGCCCATGCCTTGTTTCTGATTGTTCCTACAAGCAGTCTGTTTTGCTTGTTTTGGTGGCCTGTATTTATCAACAACATTTTTATTAGAAGTAACAGAGTCAGAGTTCAAGGAGACATTGGTTTGACAATCAACAGAATCAACAGAACTAGAATTATTTCTGTTCTCCTTGTTCTCATCTTCCACTACTTACCTGCACATGAAGTAGAATCATTAGAATCCTTTATCTCAATTTTCTCAGTTGGGCCTGATTTTTTAGTCTTAACTGAAGCTAGTACAGGGGGCGGACCAAACTGAGCATGTGTCTCTTCCTCATTGGTTTCAAGGGGTGGGGTATAGTTGTCATTGAAGGGAGGTGGAACACCGTGATACCGTAGACCCTTAGTTTGATTATCTTTAAATTTTAATTGTTTTTCTATCATGGACACAACTACCTCACTTGACACCCCAAATTTCTTAAAGTTGAATTCAGCAACTTTATATTTAGCTTTTAATGCATCAAGTTCGGCAGTTAATTTGGCAATTTCCTTTTTAGCATAGTTGAAAATTTCACATTTATTACTATATTCTTCTTGAAGTTTTCTAAAATCCTTGGTTTTGGCCTTTAGTTGTTCTTTTAAAGGTTTTTGGGCCTTCCTAAGTGTATATCCTTCATATTTAAGGTCCTTAATTTCCCTTTTTAATAAATAATGTTGATCACGATAAAGTTTAATTTTAGCTTAACAAGACTGAGAACATGAAGCTTCATTGACCTTGGTGATTGAGGAACTCATTGTTTACCAAAAATGCCCTTTGACTTGAAACCTCAAACGTCAACCTTAAACGTCAAACTTAAAAAGTCAAACTTAAAAAGTCAAACTTGAAAGTCAACAATGAAAGTCAAAATTTTGTCTTGAAAAGAATAACATTGATCAAAAATGAAAGTTTCTAAACCGAAAACGAGAGTATTTGTCCAAAAACGAGACTTTTTGACCAAATACGAAGCTTTATGTCCGAAAACGAAGTTATTGGATCGAAAATATTGCTTTTGGACCGAAAATAAGTCAAAATATTGAAAATCCTAAATTTGCACCAAAATCGCGAGGCCTCTCAACCATACCGAGAAGTCTCGCACCGAAAACACCTGCTGACCGAAATTCGAGACCGAAATCCGAACCGAGAAGCCAGACCGAAATCGGCACAACCAAGAACTTCCTAAGTAGAGAACAGCACCGAGAACCCTCGCAGCTTCGGACCGAGAACGAGGTTGCGACCGAGATCTTCTAAGATTGACTGAGATCCGAAGTCTGACACCAGGATCTCGCACATCTTAACCAAAAACACACAAATCTTGCCAAAAACATGGGATTTTCAATTTTCTAATTCCAAACTCAATCAAAAAGTCAAAAATATTAAGAACACGAAGAACAGTGGCAAAAAATTCATAAAATATAAATCAAAACCACCCGGAAATCCAAGAAAAAAATCCAAGAAACTCTTAAAATCTTACCAAATTGATTGATAACCAAGCTCTGATACCACTTGTAAGTCCCTAAAATTCGCTTTGATGTATCAATCAGATCCACTTGATGGTGCGGAATCCCAATCAAGTGGATGATGCAAGATAGAATGGAGAAGAAGAAGAAGAACAAGATGAATCTTCAATGCACACAATAATATTGATTGATAATCTGGTACATAAGATTCACACACACACATTCTCTCTTGTTTCTCTTTCTAAAACACGCTCTCAACAATGGTAGCCCCTTTGATGTTTTTTACTCCTTAGAGACTATATATATGTATGTACAAAACCCAAGCCCAAAACCCAATAGCCAGACCGAAATAACATGTGATTTCGGTCCAACCAACCTAAAATCCAAGACTGTTTTCGGCCCTAGAACGAAAACCACAATTGCCTAGAAAAGCAAAGTATAAACCATAAATTTAGACCCAACAAATCAATTTCATCTTCAACTGATATTTCACTCATTTCGCTTTCATGAAATCCATACATATTCTCGTAATTGAGATTTTCTTCTAAATTTAATTTCTTTCACAACAAGTTATATTTCTCAATTGAATTGATTTTGAGTTGTTGTTTGTCCTTTTCATTTAAAACATCACTTATCATCTTTTTATTTTCTTTGGACTTAATGTATTCTTCAATTTTCTCAAATCCAACTTTGTAAGAATTCACTAACAGATTCATTTGATGATACCATTGACTCGCACCTATAACATTCTGCATCAATTTCATCTTCATTTAATTCTAAGAAAGGTAAAATCATTTTATGCAAACTTTTTCCTATTTCACAGTGAAGATGTAACTGTGTGATGTTAGTGTAAAGACGTTTTGCAATGAGACAAAAAAAATATTTCTCTGTTTTAGTACAATTCTTTTTCCCTTTTTAAGATTTATTTCATCATCTTTAGACCTAACAAGATCTATTTCTAAGGCTTCAATTTATATATTTTTCTCTTCATTTTTAGATGAAATCCTGCTAAGAGTATCATCAATATTAGAATTTCTTAAGCAGGTACTCTTTAAACTATCACTAACATCAGAAACAATGTCACGTAAATCAAGTAATTCAGAATCAAAGTGAGAAACAGGAATGTCAAGAGATTTGAGAATTTAGTGTACCTTATAAATTACCATTTTTCACTCTGTGGCATGCTCCTTCACCATATTTGTAGAAAAACATGCATCTGAGATTGTTCCTTCATCCTTGAAGTAGCTTTGATTTTCTGAACTGACGCTTTTGACCATGAAACATTTGCCTCCTCTCTTTTTTTCATCCTTCACCATCAAGCAATCTCCATGAGTTGGTCTACAAACTTCTTCGTCCTCCGAATCAGTTGACCATACTTCCACGTTTCCATCATCACTGTTGTCTTCAGTCACCACCAAAGCTGGTTTATTAGAATTCTTGCGGAGTTCTTCGAATTTCTTCATGTAATAAGCTTCATCCTTATCTTTTTCTTTCCTCTCGTTCTGCTTTCTCAACATGCATTTCTTTGCGAAATGATTCCTTCCATAACAATAGTTGCACTCAAGGCTTGAATCACCAAGAAGCTTATTCTCCTTCTTTTCATCATCTCTTTGAAAGTTTTTGAAACTTTTATTCCTGGATTTTTCTGAATTTGAACTTCCTTGCTTGTGATTGTTTCCAGCAGATTCGTTTTTGTTGTTTTTGAAACATGAAATTTTTTTTGAAGAATTTATTTAGATTTGTCACCATCAGAACTTTGTCTTCTTTTGTAAGTTCCTCATCTGATATATTAGATTCAGAATCTTCCACAATAATCTTTATCTTCTTTTTCTTTGAACTTCCAGTTTTTGTTACCAAGGCCAATGAACCAACACTGGTAACCATCTTTGCATCTTTCGTTACATCGTCTTCATGAGACTTCAATATACTATCAGTTTGTGCAAGAGAGTAATTCTTGAATTGTTCGTGTACTTTGACAGTAGAAACAATTGACTTCCATTCTTACCTCAGACTATTCATGAATATGACCTTTTGTTTAATGAATTCTCTCTTCAAATTGTGTTTTAGCATACGACTTAAAAGTTAATTAAATCGACTGATAGTTTTTATAACAGTTTCATCAGAATTTTGCTCAAAAGATCCAAATTCAGACAAAAGTGACGTTTGTAGAAAATGAGTGAGATCAACATCTCCAGAATATAATTCTTTCAATATATATCATATTTCTTTTGCAATTTGACAACAACTAACCAAAAGAAAAGTATCAAGAGGAAGAGAAAACCTTATTGTTTTGGTCAAAAAGTGAACAAGCAAGAATCAACCAAATTGTGTGAGAGGTTGTGATGTTCAGAATAAAACAAGTATGAAATGATGAAAAAAGTGACACAAGTCGTTTACAAGGAAAGCCCTTGATCCTTGTTAGGATCTCCAACACAAAACCTTGGGAGGTGATAATTATCACCTGCCTTGATGATAATATTGACTAAAAAAGTTGATTATAGAGGTGAATGTATGAAAAGAAAGTACAAGTATTGTAGATCTACTAAGTTTCGTTTTTAATGTCATGAACATAGGTGTTTTTTATACTCTAAAGCTAATAACAAGAAGTCCTAAAATTATGGGATCCTCCAAGATCAACTTATAGACGTTATTTGACTTGGTCTTCTGGTCACGATGACTATTCATTGAGAATAAGTGTTTGGTTGACTATTTCTGCACATGTGAGAAAAATAACAAAACATATAACCGTTATAAATGTTAGGAGAATAAAAGATAATAGTCAGGATCCTGAAGTATGTTTAAGGATCCTAAATTTAATTTCGGGATCCTGGCCCTAACAATTTATGGGTTTTGAGCATAACTACAAACCTATGTGTTCATGCAACCCTAATTGCTTTGGATCAAAGTTTTTCACTAGTTGAACATGCAAATTTGAATACCAAAGCAAAACCCTAGATCTAGCATATATAAATCGAATTCTACATATAATTAGGGTTTTTTACCTCACTTGTTATGTAGCAATAACAAGAAACCTTGTAGATCCTTGACTCTTGAACACTTGGTGCCTCAAATGTGACACGTATAATGGCTTACAAACACCACTAGCAAGAGGATGAGAGGAGAAATTACTTTAGAATTTTGGCTAGGGTTCTCAAATGCAATCATTGGCCGAAAATCATAGATGGTGGGGTCTTTATATAGCTATGGGTTGCTAGGGTTTTATGGAGGAAACCCTAATTTCCTGCTTAAGGCGTAAGCAGCCCATGGACTCCTCATCTAGAGGCGTTGGATGAAGCCTATAGGACCTCCCTATAGTTTTCGTCCACTCTCATCTAAGGAGTCCAATAGGCTAGTTTCACAACTATCAATGATTTGCAAAACAGCCCATGTTACTTTAATCAGTTCATTTAATCCCAAAATTAATTCCAAATTAATTTATGATTAAATACTAATTAAATAACATGATTTATAATTAATATATTATTTTCATAATACATTAATAAATCAATTATATCAATTTATTATTCCAAATAATAAATTCAACCTCTCTCTCCAAAAGTCATCTTGTCAAGTTGCTAGAGTGCAGACAACCCAAAGGACCATGCTACTATCAAATCAAGTACATACCAATTATAGTTATGGGCTTAGACACCTAATCCAACAATCTCCCACTTAGATAAGTCTAATAACTATGATTGCAAGTATGACCTCAAAATTTGACCAACAATCGTAGCTTTCAAAAGCCGTTGTCGAACTCTGACCTAGTCAGTTACGTGATAAGTGATCAAATATTCCACCGTTCTACAAGATATCGTATGGACATGAGACATGGATTATAATCAATTTTTCTGTCGAAGATTTGTTTCCTGATTTTCGATTTACGGCGACTGATAACAGACTCCTAATTGAACACATCAATTCAGTCCAGGCTTGGCCAAGCGCTTTAGATGTCATCATCAAATTATCGAGGGGCCCACGTATATCGCTTTTTCCCATTTAGGGTAAAAGGAACGGATAAACTTCGACTCATATGCTTGTACTATTTACTCATCAAATCACACACAACAATACGTTTTATAACATCAAGTTACTGATGCGTTTACGTATTTTCAATGCACAACTGACTCGTAAACAACAACTATATGTCTCTGTGTCAAGAATATAAGATATTATCATCTCAGAAATTACTCGTGATAAAATCCATGAAGTAATTCTTTGTGCGTGGGTGTATTCAACACTTAAATTTCCATTTTCAAGTACTCGTGAACATTACAGCAAAACCATTGCTATGTCTAAAACTCTTTAGACAATCTACAATCCAGTTAACGACAATATTAATTCGCTACTTACTTCCAAAAGTACGAGCGACTGTGGTGTTTCGAATAATCCAATTATTCGGGAAGTAAAACATGCAAAATGAAACACAATAATAATCTAATTAAATATGGTCTCAAACAATTGAATATAAATAAAACACTTATTATTTAATCACCATATTAATTAGACTTTATTAATTGTATAATGTTTCGATTAATCAAGTTAATACTTGAATTAAACATTAGTCATGTAATGCTCTAAACATGCATACTATGTTTCTCTATGGTCCTTTGATTGTGAACATATCGATTGAACACAATTCCAATGATGCTCTTTTTACAATTCCAAATCCTTATTACAAGTGTAAGAATTCCAAATTCTTGTCACTACAAAATATGTTAGAGTCTAACCTTTCATGCAATATCCTTTTGTGATGACGTGGCCTAAAGTCACAAAGACTTTGCCAACGATGTCACAAAATACTTCATTGAAACTTTGTTACTTACAACAATTTCATGGTAATGAAGTATCAAATTCAAGGTAACTCCTAGAACACCTTCCTTGCAGTAAGGTTTAGAACTCATATGTAGATCAATAACCAACTCCCATTATGGAAACATTTCCATATTCCCATATGACTAGCAATTCTGATCAAGAATTTTCCCAATCAGAAATATATCACTATGGTCCGTCCAAATATTACTATACTTCCAACTGTACATAAGCAACTAATCTTTAGTGACCCTCATATTGTCCTTGACAATTGTATTAACATACTTTAGTCATATCTTGTTCTAGTTATTTTTCTCTCTTAATGCCCTAGGTATTTGGAAAAATAAGAACAAGTGAATATTATAGTATATGTAATTAATCATATATCTAAAGCATATGCGATACGATACATAATGTCTTATATAAAGACCTGGCAGTCTCTCGCTATAATATTTCCATATATTGAATTTCCTATGTCGAATCACTTCAACAAGATATTCATATATGTTCATGATTAAGTCCCTTAAAAATTTCAATCTAAACTTTTAGATTTGAAATGAAGTATGAGTGTCCTCTCCCCTAAATTTTCCTATAGCGAAACAACTTCCAAACTTTGCAACTTGCAAATTTTTAACATTTGTTTCCTATAAACAGTATTGCCTACTTGCAACACTCAGAATAACAATTATACTCCGACTAGCATAACAATTACACTCTTGCTAGCATAAAAATTATGCTCCCACTAGCTTTAACATGTACCCAGAAATCAACTGGACTTTTAGAAATCAAACTATTCACTTTCTTACCAAAGTACGGATTTCTGATACGGGATGCTTTGATAAGTATTTATCTAGACTTCTCAAGCTCATACACCTTCATTAGATAGTGTATGTGTGTGTTTAAACCCTTTCAGAACTTATAGCAATAAGTCCTAAACGTTTAAACTATTTCTTGCCATTTCTCACAATTCGAACTATAAAAAGAGATGTCGTAATCATACACGAATTTCAGAATGCAATTATCACAACTGCTAAACATAATTATATCAATCAGAGCTAAAATCTACTAGCAAAAATGTTTCCCCATAGTCATTTTCATGAAATAGAGTGAAACCTTTTTCCCACTTAGATTTTAAGGTGTATGTGCTCCTATCCATGCGAATTTGTGATTTCCAACCTACAATCATAAGATAAGGTTTATGACAAAACCAAAATCAAATTTTGTGTTTCCTTTCATGGACTGAACTTTGCTTATTATTAATTTCTTGCCTTTTGAAAGCACAAGGGCCTACCAGTGCTTCCAAGTTGCCAAGCAGCTTACTCCCATTGACCTATGTACTATCATTGACCAATGTGCTCCGCCTCTTACAGTCAAATGAGAACTATAGAACTCATATGCATAGTCAACTCAACTGGAAGGTGCATAGAACCAAGAATATGTCAACACGATAGGTTATAAACCTTCGGTCGTGTGCTAGTGATTACTAAAAGGTTTATTCTTGAGTAACTCCTGAAACTATTCAAGACCATTAAGACTCCCACTGACTTCTTGACATATAAGTTTCTTTGTAAAGGAACATTCCTCGATAGACAAATATTCAAGAGTTAGTTTGGATTCTTACCAAGAATACACTTCATTAAATTGGTCTTAGTTTATCTTTGTTTTAACCAAAAATATCACAACTACCAATTTCCAATGTGCTAGAGCAGGAAAAAATTTCTACTCCATATTTCATGAAGTGTTATAAACCTACTTAGTTTGAAATAAGCCTCGAGATACAATTCGAAGTTACTAGAGTGTGGCTCTAAAACTTGTTTTGATGCGAAATATGACTCATCTATTGATTAAACTATTTCATCAATATATGATTCCTCTTCTTAGTTGAGACAATTCTACTAATATGTCCTTAGAGGATCAATTGTGACATAGTTTCATAATCATTAAGATGGTCATAAAACATGATACCAAAGTACTCTACTTTCTTTTTATCTTTCTGCCTAATAGATTCTTCTTATTCGTTCTGTCATTCTTTGAAACTTTTCAAAGAATTAGAATTACGCTTAATCTTATAAGCATAACCATATTTACTGAACCAACAGTAAATCATGATGAATAAACTTATCGTCCTTTGTGGTGGATATGAACAGTGCACATCAATGTGTACTAGATCCTTTAGTCTTTCACTTGACTCACATAAACATGTGAACAAGGAATTAGTCTTAATCTCCTAAAGATCAAGATTCTAATACATCACACAATTCGAATGGTATGACTCCAAGCTTCTATCTAATTGAAACTCCGGTGATGAGAATTCCTTTTCACTTGGTCAATTATGACATTACCACAAACGATATAGTTAAGAATCAAATCCATTTTCAACATTGCTAATAATAGAAATATAACCACCAATTTTCATACATACCATTGCAAGGAAATATAAAGTAAATAAGATAAAATGAAAAATTTACTTCATTGATAACTTGCAGAAAAATTTGTCCTTTCAAAGAAAATATATATGAAAACTATGTATCTAGACATATTTCCTAAGCAAATCTATAACTCTAAGCATCAGTTCAAAAATTTGATCATTGAACTATGCGACAGAAATCCATCTCTCACGATCAGATTCAACATACTCTTCTTAAGCTTCCTTCTTTCTCTTAGATCATGCAAACACATCAAAATGTGATTATCACATCATGTATTAAGAATCTATGAATAGGAACTTAATGGAGTTAGATAGCGGATGTACCTGAAGCAAAGTCATACAGCTTGACTTCACTATCTCTAAGATCTTTCAGGTAATCTGGGCAGTTTCGCATCCAATGTCCCTTTAATTGCCAATAGAAACAAATGGACTTTCTAGGAATGAAACATGGGACTATCTGAGAATTGGCCTTTCTCTTTACCATATGGTCAAACGGTTTGACCTTGTCCGATCCCTTTCCATTGGGAAGAGAAACCTTTTCTGGACTACAAATGTTTCCATTGTTAAGGTCCATGGAAATTTTCGGAGATTGATCCTTCAAACACATTTGCTTGATCATTGCACTTTTACATTTCTGCTTCAGCAACAATTAGCAAATATGTCAGATCAATAAGGGTTACGTCGTTGTCATTCATATATTAGTCCTTAACAAGCTGACTATATGACTCAGGAAGCGAGTGAAGAACCAAGTCAACATCCAGCTCCTTTGGAAAAATGACACCCAACATTCCTAATCTGTCATGGTGTGACTTCATTTTAAGAACACATACAAAATTTCCATCTAAGTGTTTACATGCCAATAGGGCTTGAGTAATCTTGAACTTTTCAATTTGACGAAAACGTGGGTTGGGGAGAATCACTGGAGGAGGTGGAGGAAGAGTTGGAGAAGTATGACTTCTAGTTCCACTATTTGAAGAAGGGAAGATTCTTTCACCTTGATCAACTTGTGGAAGATTATCTTTAGAAAGAGAAGGAAACCCATTTCCAGGAAGACCATAGTTGTCTGAACTTGACATCTATAAAGGTAGAAAAGAATTCAAGTTAGTTGATTTATTTATTCCTTAATTATTAACCCAAAATTTAAATTAAGGCTAAGATCCATATTTTCGATTCAAATTCTGAAGAGGGATGCCATAATCAAATTCGAATCTATTTTAGGTAGATAAACATTTACCAGTTTCAATCAAATGAAACTCCTAGACCTTTGAGATTCATTGAACTATTCAATGGCATTTTTAATCTCGATTGTGCTCTCACTTTGTGACTGGGATGCCGAGGATCACAAACGATATATGAATAACCATGCAAATTAGCTTGGTATTCTCAAAGTCATTTATCACCTAATCAATGTGTCGGTTAACCACACACGCTCCATTGACTCAATGATAATTTACGAGACACCCATTTCGAACAATATTGGTCCCATATTAATGTGTCGGTTAACCACACACGCTCCACTAACGACCAATAAGGTGCAATATGCAATTTCATGGGTTAGCATCAAATTCACATTTTTCCTAAAGTAACTAAGAATGGGATTTTTAGAAAATGGTTTAGTTACTTTATAATTCATTATACTTTTAATGAGAGTTTAGTGTCCTATCCTACCTGTTTGGATAAAGACCCTCCACTAGTCAAGCATGCGGTGGGTAAGAATGGATACCCAATGGCGGTCATTTTATAGGCAGCTTCCTTATACACCCCTTATAGACCAACTTCGTGAATGAGGCCTACTAACAGTAAGACTGACTTTTCTAATACATATATAAATTAAACTTTTAATTTATAATAGTATAAGGGTGTATTTTAAACATTTAAAATACCAAGGTTTAATCATTTAATAAATTAAAATTTTAATTTAATTAAATTTAAACCATTTCATGGATTTATTAATTGTCTTTTAATTAAACACTTATTTAATTTATTAATAAAATCCATGAGGGTGTATTTTTAAACTATTCAAAAATACTAGGTTAAATTTTAAATTAACAGATTAATCTTATCTTTACAAAAATTTAACCAAATCCTTTAATTATGATAAGGATATCAGATTACCTTTCAGAAAATTCAATTTTAAGCAATAAAAACGAATTAAGGTAATTATCCTAATCAAACCAAGATATCAAAATCGAAAAATCAGGCATCTGACGAGTCAACTCGTCGAGTCAAGCTATGAACTCGTCAAGTTGAGCCAACTCGACAAGTCTCATGATTAACTCGTCGAGTTCTATAAACAGATTGACAAATCTGTTCCCTCCTCCTTTGGACAATTCACATATGCATCACATTCAACTGAAAAACATCCTAGGCTCTGATACCACTGATGGGTTTTGAGCATAACTACAAACTTATGTGTTCATGCAGTCCTAATTGCTTTGGATCTAAGTTTTTCACTGGTTGAACATGAAAATTTGAATACCAAAGCAAAACCCTAGATCTAGCATCTATAAATCGAAATCTACATATAATTAGGATTTAGAAGTTTACCTCACTTGTTATGTAGCAATAACAAGAAACCTTATAGATCCTTGACTCTTGAAAACTTAGTGTCTCAAATGTGACACCTCTAATGTCTTACAAACACCACTAGCAAGAGAATGAGAGGAGAGAATACTTTAGAATTTCGGCAAAATTCTCAAATGCAAGCATTGGCCGAAAATCATAGGTGGTGGGGTCTTTATATAGTTGTGGGCTGCTAGGGTTTTCTGGAGGAAACCCTAATTTTCTGCTTAAGGCTTAAGCAGCCCATGGACTCCTCATCTAGAGGCCTTGGATGAAACCTATAGGGCCTCCCTATAGTTTTCGTCCACTCTCATATAAGGAGTCCAATAGCCCAGTTTCACAACTATCAATAATTTGCAAAACAGCCCATGTTCCTTTAATCAGTTCCTTTAATCCTAAAATGAATTCCAAATTAATTTCTGATTAAATACTAATTAAATAACATGATTTCTAATTAATATATTATTTTCATAATACATTAATAAATCAATTATATCAATTTATTATTCCAAATAATAAATTCAACCTCTCTCTCCAAAAGTCATCCTGTCAAGTTGCTAGAGTGAAGGCAACCCAAAGGACCAAGCTACTATCAAATTAAGTACATACCAATTATAGTTATGGGCTTAGACACCTAATCCAACAAAAATTGCCCCCAAATTATCCCTACGAAATATTTTGAAGTTAGTTAGCTAATATTTAAAGGGATAATTTAAAAGAAATAAAAGTGATAAGGGATTTGAATTTTAAACCCTACCGAATAGAATTTATTCGTTCAGTAACCATCATTAACAGATCAAATCAACCTTTTTCTCTCTTTTTCTATCAACATAAATAGAAGCAATCGATTAGATCTATTCTTCCCCGTGTCTTTTAGCTTTCACCCAAGGGTTTACCACTCATCTTCGAAGGTATACTTCTTACTTTTTCTCCTTAGCTTTCTTTTCACTGATCATAGGCAAGAAAATGACCCTTTCTCATAAGAACATCCTCGCTCCTCATAAGGATGATTTTATCGACCAAACGATCTTGTCGTACGACGAGATCTGTTCTTTTGATGAGGACGATCTCAAGTCGTTGAAATCGGTCGGCGCGTTCTCCGATGATGTTGTTTTCAAACTTTTCAACCCGAAGTATCAACCTGATTTCGTTTCCTCCTCTTGGGTCTACTTCCCCGAATACCCCTTTACTTTGGGTTTCAAGTACCCCTTTTCTGGAATCACCTCCAAGTTCTTTGAAGTTACTAAAATCTCCTACATCCAAGCCATTCCTTTGTTTGGAGGATCTTGTTTTGGATCAACAAACTGAACCAGTCCGAAGATCTAAACATAGGTTTAGCTGAGTTGGCTCGTGTGTATGATCTTACTACCTTTGGAAGTTCTCATTTTCTTCCCAGACTCAAATCCCACAAGTCCCCTCTTGTTCTAAAAACGAAACACCACGACGACGCCTGGAAGGAAAAATACTTTTTTGTAAAATGTGATTCGATCCTTGGTGGGGATTCCCTACTGAAGACCTGGGTTAAAAAGGGTAGGAATAATTTTTTCTTGTACTGAGGATCCTGGAATTCACATTTAATTATATTGTTTGATGTTTTTCAGTTTTCGAGTTTGAGGAGCTCATTCCCGTTGCAGAGGATACCGAAGAGAAAATAAATATGTTCTTCGTTGTTTCTATAGTTAATAGGTATTTCAAATTCGATTGTTCCAGTCTCCAAGAAAGTTCTTCTGCCACTGCTTCAATGGCTACCAGTAAGAATTCTTATTTTGTCTATAATGATTTAGAATCGACAAGGATCCTGAATGTAACACTCGTGTTTCTAGCCTAGGCATTATTATTAATGTGATAGTCTAGGTTAACCTTTGTAACTCATTTTGAAGAAATAAAAAAGGAATTATGTGAATTCTATGTGTTTTATGTGTTTTATGCTTAATTACTAGGAGTTAATTAATTAAGAATAAAAATGAGCGTCAAAATTAACTTTTAGATAAAGCCGATATCTATTAAGAAAGTTGTAGTGGTCGTGACAAGGATTACGGATATATAAAGAATGCCGAAATCCGAGTTATAACGAAGAAGTTATGACATGTCGAAGTTTCACGACAAAACCGGCTCGGTGCTGAATGTCGTAAAAAGTGAGTTTTCGATAAACTACTTTTTAGCCTTAGTGATCTAAACGAAACTCGTAGTGTTCGTTAAACCGAGAAGTTCGATAAAAAGAACGCCCGAATCTGACTTCGTATGAGGAAGTTATGATTTTTCGAAGTTTCAGCTTAGCAGTAGACAGCTAAAAACTCGAATTTTAGATCAAGTGATTTTTAGCCGACACGACCTAAACGAGAATCGAAAGTCTCGTAAATAGAAGCACAACGGTAAAAAGTCTGACGAAAACGGACGTCGGATGAAGAAGTTATAAATTTTTAACGGATTTCCTGTCCCGGTCTGTTAAAAATAATAATATCAAAATTAATATCAAAATTAGCCGACGAAGTCTAAACGGAAGTTGTAGAGCGTAATTTTACCTACGCGTGCATATAAAGAACGTCAAAAACGGAGCTCGTATGCGAAAGTTATGGATTTTAGAAGTTTTTGCACAAAAACCGAGAAAATTCGCATAGTCACGATTTGCCACGTCACCCTCGCTTAGAACGTACCACGTATCCAAAATGGTGAGTCAGGCGAGCCACGTGTCCGAGCTGCTGAGTCATCCGAGCACCTGACCTTATCTAAAGTGGTCCAGTAGCGATGCGACACGTACCTTCTTGCACGAGACCGAACCCTCGCATGAGTGCCACGATGCCTCTACTTCGGACTAGTAGACCTCGGTCCAATCAGGAGAGGACAGCAAGCCTTCGCACGCGCAGACCTCGTGCGAGTCATCCCCCTGCGAACTTCGGATCTGCGACGCGTGGTTCCTTCTCAGCCGTCGGATCAGGACTTTGGACCCCTATAAATAGAAGGGTCCTGCAAGCCTTCTCGTGTACTTTTGGGATTTCACCATTTTTCACCCCTTTCTTCATATTTTCTTCATCTTAACATTCCCCGAAGCCCCGGTGTCAATTATAAGCCCCGGAATACGCCACGAAGTGCCCGTGAAGCCCGGAAAATTTATCTTTTCGGTTTCGAAGCCCGACTTTAGTAGAGCCCGGTTTCTCAATAAAACTCCCGGTTTTATTAGAAACGATCATTTTAGGAAACGAATTGCTGCCCGATTTTCATCAAAACAAGTGAGTGTGTAGTTACTTTCAATTTACACATAGATCTAAAGTATTTACCTTAAAATACGTGTTATGTGTAAATATGTTAATTGTTTATTTGAGGTGACTGTTGAATTGATGTTTTATACAAGTTTTAAACTGTATATGTATTTTATCTACAAATATGTTGGGTAGAACATGGGTAGACAAAATAGTCGGTGGGTGTTAAAATGATGAGAGGCCTCGGTGTCAGTGTTGTTGTTTGTGTTGTTGTAGTCGTCTAGCGGAGTATAGATGACGATCACGGACCTTTCTAGACAGTCCAGTGGTACACTAGCAAGTTCGCAACTTGTAGGTGTTGATGAAGTAAATGTTCATTGGTGTACTCCAATCCCCCTCATGGTTGCCTTTAGGACATGTATGGCTGAGGAGTCCCCTTAGCAGTGGTGTCCAACCCGATGATATTCCTTAGGTTAAGTCCCTTGTGTTAGGTGTTTAGGGACGTAAAGTGATGACAACGGGAATGGGTAATCATGGTTATTGTTGATTGGTGAACTTAATATGTTATTATTATTGTGGTTTGAAAACCGTATATGCTCACCAGGCTCCCAAGCCTGACCCACTCAGCTTTTTATGATTACAGGTAGTGGACCCCGAGCATAGTCGGAGGACGATGAGAGATTTTTGATTATAGGCCAGTAGTTGTAAATAACCGTAGTAAGGCTTATAATGTCTTGTTTATGCTTTTGAGCTGTATCGGAACATGACATCCCGAGGTTTTGATATATATATATATATATATGGAAAATATATACCTTCTTAAAGAAGGGTTTTGATAAACTTTTATCATGTTTTATTTTGGGGACCTATTCCGCAACATCTTTTGAAAAGATTTCTCTGATTTTTATTTTAAAAAGCATAAATTAAATCGGTCTTCTCTGGCCGACAAATTAGGGGATGTCACAGTTGGTATCAGAGCATTAGTTTAAGCGAACTAAGAAATTGTAAAATTTCTAGACTTGAACTTTGAATGCTAAGTGATGATTGTGAGGTGAGTGTTTACCATATTTTAGACATGAGCACTAGTTTATTTTAGGACAGGTGCCTAAAATGCCTTTATGTGCTAAATGCTATATGTTACCATATATGCGATTATTTGTTCGGATCTATGGTCTGTTGCCGACCGGATCTGGAAACCTTATGTGTGTAGGATTCTAAGCGTATGATTACGAGATTAGAACTAACATGTAAACGTTTCGGAGTGATTAGGGAATTAAAATATCTAACAAGGATAAAGACCTAAATTCGCCTTATTCGGTATATAGATTGTAATGGCAAAAACTAGACGTGGAGCGGGAAATGCAAACAGAAACCAACAACCTCAACCTCAAGTGGTGGAACAGGTGCCTATGGTAGGAGCTGCACCCGAACCCATCACCATGGCTGGAGTACGAGCTGTGATTCAGACCATGATGGCTGAACAAAGATAGGAGTTGAGGAAAATGTTGCTGAACAACAGGGATGAACCTTCAGTTCCTGTTGAACAACGTGAACTAAATGACGATCGATCTGAAGAAGGTAACAACAGCAGATCGGTTGCTCATAGTGAACCGCTTGTGGTTGGGAGGAATAACCACGAGGGCAGAGTGGAGAGAAATGGGTGCAAGTATAAGGACTTTATGACTTGCAAGCCATCGACCTTCACTGGAAAAGAAGATCTTGTCGGAGTTATAGACTGGATCTCGGAAATGGAGTTGGCTTTCATGACTTGTGATTGCCAAGGCAAGTTACAAACTACCTTTGCAGTACGTCAGTTTAGGGGTAGTGCTGCTCGTTGGTGGAACACATTGGGGAAAACCCTAAGCCCTAATGAGCCACTGCAAATGACTTGGGCAGAGTTCTTGGTGCACTTTAAGCGCAAGTACTGCTCGGCCCAAAACGTACTTGAGTTAGAAAACCAATTTCTAACGTTGCAGAAGGGGAGTATGACCGTTGACAAGTATACGAATAATTTCACAGACAAAATGGAGTTTGCATTGCGTATTGTCCCAGATGAGCTGGCGAAAATTGACAGGTACGCAAAGGGACTTCCATGGGAGTATGCGGTGCCAGTACGCCATGCACTTACTTTGCAGGCAGCTATCTGGGTTGCCAAGTCTGTTGAAGATATGATCAAGGGGAGAGCCGCCAGCAAGGTTGAAGTTGGCGAAAAGAGAAAGTTTGAAGGAACGTCAGGTTCCAACAAAAAGAACAAATTCTCGAAGTTTGGTTCGAGAAAATTCGGAGGAGGAGCCGAAGCCAAATGGTGTGACAAGGTGCAAGAAGAAACATGCTGGGAAGTGCAGCGTGGAACTCACTTGTTACAAGTGTAGAAAGCCAGGGCATTATGCCAATAATTGCACCTTCACTAATAACGTCTGTCATGGGTGCCATGAAGAAGGGCATATTTTGAGGGATTGCCCGAAGAAGAAAGACACAGTGAAACCCAATCTGCCGCCAAAGCCGAAGGCGAGAGCCTTTCAGATGACACTCGAAGCTGCGAAAGAAGAAGTCGATGTCGCTTCAGGTACCTTTCTCGTAAACGAATTGCCTGCCCAAATTTTGTTTGATTCTGGAGCCAATTACTCCTTTATATCGCATGAATTTGGTAGAAAACTAGCTTTGCCTGTAGATAGACTAGTTAATGCCTTATTAGTCGAGATTGCTAGTGGTAAGTTTGTACCTGTTACCCATCGTATGAAAAACATCATCATTGACTTGGATGGGAATAAGTTCCGCGAGGAATTATTGCCTATCGAGTTAAATGGTTTCGACATAGTTTTAGGAATGGATTGGCTTAGCGCCAATGATGCCGAAATAATGTGTAGGAAGAAGATAGTTAAAGTAAACCCGCCAGGGAAAGAGTCGTTTATGGTGTATGGAGACAAACGCAGGGTAAATTAATATGTTATTATTATTGTGGGTTGAAAACCCTATATGCTCACCAGGCTCCCAAGCCTGACCCAATCAGCTTTTTATGATTACAGGTAGTGGACCCCGAGCATAGTCGGAGGATGATGAGAGATTTTTGATTATAGGCCAGTAGTTGTAAATAACCGTAGTAAGGCTTATAATGTCTTGTTTATGCTTTTGATCTGTATCGGAACATGACAGCGAGGCCTTAGCATGTGCAGCCTCGTGCGAGCCATCCCCTGCGAGCTTCGGATCTGCGACGCGTGGCTTTTTCTCAGCGGTTGGATCAGGAGGCTCGCCCCTATAAATAGAAGGGTGCGAAACCTCCCGGGGGTATTTTGAAAACTTGTCACTTTTAGCCCCTAAACCCATATTTCTTTCATATTAACATCCCCCGAAGCCCCGGTATCAATTATAAGCCCCAGAATACGCCACGAAGTGCCCGTGAAGCCCGGAAAATTTATCTTTTCGGTTTCGAAGCCCGACTTTTGCAGAGCCCGGTTTCTCAATAAAACTCCCGGTTTTATTAGAAACGATCGTTTTAGGAAACGAATTGCTGCCCGATTTTCATCAAAACAAGTGAGTGTGTAGTTACTTTCAATTTACACATAGATATGAAGTATTTACCTTAAAATACGTTTTATGTGTAAATATGTTAATTGTTTACTTGAGGTGACTGTTGAATTGATGTTTTATACAAGTTTTAAACTGTATACATATTTTATCTACAAATATGTTGGGTAGAACATGGGTAGACAAAATAGTCGGTGGGTGTTAAAAATGATGAGAGGCCTCGGTGTCGGTGTTGTTGTTGGTGTTGTTGTAGTCGTCTAGCGGAGTATAGATGACGATCACGGACCTTTCTAGACAGTCCAGTGGTGCACTTTAAGCGCAAGTACTGCTCGGCCCAAAACAAGACATTATAAGCCTTACTCGGGGTCCACTACCTGTAATCATAAAAAGCTGAGTGGGTCAGGCTTGGGAGCCTGGTGAGCATATAGGGTTTTCAACCCACAATAATAATAACATATTAAGTTCACCAATCAACAATAACCCTGATTACTCATTCCCGTTGTCCTCACTTTACGTCCCTAAACACCTAACACAAGGGACTTAACCTAAGGAATATCATCGGGTTGGACACTACTGCTAAGGGGACTCCTCAGCCATACATGTCCTAAAGGCAACCATGAGGGGGATTGGAGTACACCAATGAACATTTAGTTCATCAACACCTACAAGTTGCGAACTTGCTAGTGTACCACTGGACTGTCTAGAAAGGTCCGTGATCGTCATCTATACTCCGCTAGACGACTACAACAACACCAACAACAAAACCGACACCGAGGCCTCTCATCATTTTTAATACCCACCGACTATTTTGTCTACCCATGTTCTACCCAACATATTTGTAGATAAAATACGTATACAGTTTAAAACTTGTATAAAACATCTATTCAACAGTCACCTCAAATAAACAATTAACATATTTACACATAACACGTATTTTAAGGTAGATACTTCATATCTATGTGTAAATTGAAAGTAACTACACATTCACTTGTTTTGATGAAAATCGGGCAGCAATTCGTTTCCTAAAACGATCGTTTCTAATAAAACCGGGAGTTTTATTAAGAAACCGGGCTCTGCAAAAGTCGGGCTTCGAAATCGAAAAGATAAATTTTCCGGGCTTCACGGGCACTTCGTAGCGTATTCCGGGGCTTATAATTGATACCGGGGCTTCGGGGGATGTTAATATGAAAGAAATATGGGTTTAGGGGCTAAAAGTGACAAGTTTTCAAAATACCCCCGGGAGGTCTCGCACCCTTCTATTTATAGGGGCGAGCCTCCTGATCCAACCGCTGAGAAGAAGCCACGCGTCGCAGATCCGAAGCTCGCAGGGGATGGCTCGCACGAGGCTGCACATGCGAAGGCCTCGCTGTCCTCTCCTGATTGGACCGAGGTCTACTGGTCCGAAGTAGAGGCATCGTGGCAGCTTGCGAGGGTTCGATGTCGTACAAGAAGGTACGTGTCGCATCGCTACTGGACCGCTTCGGATAAGGCCAGGTGCTCGGATGACTCAGCAGCTCGGACACGTGGCTCGCCTGACTCACCAATCTTGGACACGTGGCTCGCCTGACTCACCAATCTCGGACACGTGGCACGTTCTAAGCGAGGGTGACGTGGCAAATCGTGACTATGCGAATTTTCTCGGTTTTTGTGCAAAAACTTCTAAAATCCATAACTTTCGCATACGAGCTCCGTTTTTGACGTTCTTTATATGCACGCGTAGGTAAAATTACGCTCTACAACTTATGTTTAGACTTCGTCGGCTAATTTTGAGTTTAATTTTTATATTATTATTTTTAACAGACCAGGACAAGAAATCCGTTAAAAATTCATAACTTCTTCATCCGACGTCCGTTTTCGTCAGACTTTTTACCGTTGTGCTACTATTTACAAGACCTTCGATTCTTGTTTAGGTCGTGTCGGCTAAAAATCACTCGATCTAAAATTCGAGTTTTTAGCTGTCTACTGCTAAGCTGAAACTTCGAAAAATCATAACTTCCTCATACGAAGTCAGATTTGGGCGTTCTTTTTATCGAACTTCTCGGTTTAATGAACACTACGAGTTTCGTTTAGATCACTAAGGCTAAAAAGTAGTTTATCGAAAACTCACTTTTTACGACATTCAGCACCGAGCCGGTTTTGTCGTGAAACTTCGACAGGTCATAACTTCTTCGTTATAACTCGGATTTCGGCATTCTTTATATATCCGTAATCCTTGTCACGACCACTACAACTTTATTAATAGATATCGGCTTTATCTAAAATTTAATTTTGACGCTTATTTTTATTCTTAATTAATTAACTCCTAGTAATTAAGCATAAAACACATAAAACACATAGAATTCACATAATTCCTTTTTCATTTCTTCAAAATGAGTTACAAAGGTTAACCTAGACTATCACATTAATATTAATGCCTAGGCTAGAAACACGAGTGTTACAAACGCAGAGTAAATTCTGGAATCATTTCCCTAATGAAAGCCAGAAAGTGTTTGGCCAAGGGGTGTACATCATATCTAGCGTTTGTGATCGATGGTAAGAAGGAAAAGAAGGAGGTGCAGGATATTCCGGTGGTGTGTGATTATCCGAAAGTCTTTCCCGAAGATCTTCCCGGATTGCCCCCTGATCGACAAGTGGAGTTCCGTATCGACTTGTTACCAGGAACGAGCCGATAGCAAAAGCACCATATCGATTAGCACCAACCGAAATGAAAGAACTTATGACACAAATTCAGGAGTTATTGGACAAAGGTTTCATTCGACCTAGTTCATCACCCTGGGGAGCCCCTGTGTTATTTGTAAAGAAGAAAGACGGGAGCATGAGAATGTGCATCGATTACAAAAAGCTGAATAAGGCGACGATAAAGAACAAGTACCCGTTGCCGAGGATCGATGACTTGTTCGATCAGTTGCAAGGATCGAGCTATTTTTCGAAGATCGATCTTAGGTCGGGGTACCATCAACTAAAGGTGAGGGAGCAGGATATCGAGAAGACTGCGTTCAGAACAAGATATGGACACTATGAATTTTTGGTTATGTCGTTCGGATTAACCAATGCCCCAGCAGCTTTCATGGATTTGATGAATAGGGTTTGTAAACCATACCTTGATAAATCCGTGATAGTATTCATAGACGATATCTTGATCTATTCGAAAAGCAAGCAGAAGCATGAAAAGCATCTGCGTGAAGTGCTAGAAGTTCTGAAAGAGGAGAAGCTGTATGCAAAGTTCTCCAAATGTGAATTTTGGATTCAAGAAGTCTAATTTTTGGGTCATGTGGTTAACCAAGAAGGGATAATGGTTGACCCAGCAAAGATTGAAGCTGTGATGAAGTGGGAACAACCAAAAAGTCCCACGGAGATTCGAAGCTTTTTAGGATTAGTCGGATATTATCGTCGATTTATCCAAGGCTTTTCTTCGATCGCTACTCCATTAACAGCTTTGACCCACAAAGGAGCTACTTATGCTTGGAATGAGAAGCATAAGGAAGCCTTTGAGAAGTTAAAGAAGAGATTGTGTGAAGCACCGATTCTTTTGTTACCTGAAGGAGTTGATGACTTCGCAGTCTATAGTGATGCCTCTGGAGTTGGGTTAGGATGTGTTCTGACCCAAAGGGATAAAGTGATAGCGTATGCATCGAGGCAGTTGAAAGAACATGAAAAGAACTACCCCACTCATGATCTGGAGTTGGCAGCGGTAGTATTCGCCTTAAAGATATGGAGGCATTATCTTTATGGTACTAAGTGTAAACTTTTCACTGATCATAAGAGTCTTCAATATCTCTTAAATTAGAAGGAATTGAACATGAGGCAGCGGTGCTGGCAGGAACTACTCAAGGACTACGAGTGTGAGATACTTTACCACCCTGGTAAAGCAAATGTTGTTGTTGATGCTCTCAGTCGGAAGGTAAATCTTGAAAAGAGAAGGCCAAGAGCGCTGAATATTGAAGTTGTCTCTACGATTGTGGAAAGTATAAAGAAAGCTCAGGAGGAAGCTTTGGAGAAAAATGACCGGAAGGAGGAACGTTTGGGAAAAATGTTGGTGTTTGATACAAACGGTCAAGGATTAAAGGTATTCAAAGATAGGATTTGGGTACCTAAGACGGGAGGAGTAAGAGGTCTTCTGATGGAAGAAGCTCACAAAACCATGTACTCGATTCATCCCGGCAGTACGAAAATGTATAGGGACCTAAAACAATATTACTGGTGGCCGACGATGAAGCTCGATGTTGCTAAGTATGTGGTTGAGTGTGTAACTTGTGCTAGGGTTAAGGCACAACATCAGAAACCGTATGGGAGTTTAGAACCTTTACCAGTACCCATGGGTAAATGGGAGGACATTACCATGGATTTTGTGACTAAACTGCCTAGAACAAGGAACGGTCACGACATGATTTGGGTGGTCGTTGATCGCTTCACTAAGAGTGCGCATTTCATAGCCGCTAACGAGAAATGGTCTATGGATAAACTTGCGAATTCTTATGTGAAGGAAATTATGAGGCTACACGGTGTTCCGTTAACGATTGTGATGAATCAAAGAATCGAGTAATGAATTAATCAGAGTATGAATTCAAGTAAGAGTGCGAGATTTGAACACGGAATGTAAATATGATCTGTTATGCTCTATTACGCTTTCGAATTCTTTACAGAGTACAAGAGACAAGTCTGTAAAAGTTCTTATCTAACTCTAGTAAATAACCCTATTTATAGGGAACTGAAAGCGTACAAAAAATATACTAAGGCATAGACACTAAAGCTTCGAATAAAAGTGCCCTAGTAAAATACATTACAAAATATTCGAAGAGTACAAAACATACTTCGACTAATTACAACAATTCGACCCTTACAATCTCCCCCTTTGTAATCATAGTCGAAGTCTTGAATTTGTAAGAAGCGTGATGGAATATAGTAATACTCTTCGAATCTCCGTGTACCAGGAGATAATCTTCTTCAGCTCTTTCTTGTCACCATCATTGTTCTTCTTGCAATGATTCATACGAACAATTAAGTTCGTATACTGTGACGTTGAATACCTCTCCACTTCACTTGCCTGGAATAAAAACCTTTTAGCTTTTCCAGCTTTGTCTTTTCCTGCGAAGACCATTCCAAAAGGCTTCAGGCAAATTTCACCATCAGCATACTTTTTCAATTCCTCCTGAGTCTTCGTAGGAGCCATCGGTGCTTTTATTTGCATTCCCTTGGCAGTAGCTAACTCCACATCTGTTAGTGCCAAGCACTCATAATAATTTTCGATAAAAATCTTGATGTGAGCAACTCCAAGCTTGAATTCATCCGGTTCAGTGTTTTGAAGGAATGAAAATGATTTGTCTTTTAAGAGCAATGCAACTTCTATGAGATCATACAAGTTCATCAAAGGAAAATCAGCAATTGTAAATTCACAAATCTTTCCATTTTCCCTGGCAACCACATACTTAACATTTTGGACTGTGTTTTCGAAAATCACATCCTTCTTCATACTGATCATTTTCTTGATTTTAATCAATGACCATACTTCCTCAGGGCTTTTCCAAGAACAGCATGAAAACGAATTTTCATGTGTGTACCTTCATCTTTATTTTTAAAATTCCCTTCTACTTTGAACTGAGGCATGATAAACATCATTTCGTTTATCGGAAAATCCAGCTGGCTTGCATCAGTGTTTGTGACCAAATAGCTCTGCTTTGGTTTCTTTTCGAATGTATACATGTGATTGAACGCAACCTTGGCCTCGATTGTTTCGTAATTGTAATGTTTGGCTGGATCACCTTTATCCATTCCCTTCGGATCACTAGCTCGTTGAGTCATAATGCTTTGGATAATCCTCAGTTTTTCAATTTCAGCTTCTGCTTCAGCCTTCTTTTCTTCTTTCGATTTTTCCACAAGAATTGATTTCCCTTTATCTTTCAAGGCTGGATTATCAATTGTTTCTTTTGGATTCGAACCACTTCCACCAGTCTCCGAAGATTTACCAATCACAATTCCTTTCGAAATTGGTATTGTTGTTACGACTGTTGAAGTAACCATTTCAGCAGAAACAAATATTGGTTTTGTTGTTGGGATTTTTGAAGAAAAAAACTTTTCCCACAACTTTCGCATCCTCACCACTAGCCTTCGACTCAATAGTTTTTCTTTCTCCCCCTTGCATCCGTATGAAAACAAGCGGGGAATTTGTTGTTGGAAGAAGGCTTGATATGTAAAAGAGAGGAGCGAGTTGTTTGTTGAGAATGGCTTCGAATTGTATAAACTTCTGAGATAAAAATTCAGGAGAAATCAATGAAGAAGAAACCGGCCTATCAGAAATCTCTTTTAACTCCTTGAGCAACTTAAGCACTTCTTCAAAGCTTGCACTTTCGGATGTTGAAAGTTGAGTAATTTGAGGACTCAAATTTTCATACAACTTAACAAATCGAGTGACTGCATCACAAATGATATCAACCTTTTGATGCAATGATGCATAGTCATGTTGAACAGTTGCTATTTCTCTTTTCATATCTTCACGAAGTTCGTGAATTTGCAAGTTGACATCCTCTCGTACTTTCTTCACATCTTGAATAAAAAGAACATGTCGTTCCTTTGCAACATTCTTCAATTCTTTCAGATTACCAGCAAACTTCGAATTCTGAGAATTGATCCGAAGTTCATTGTTTTGATCATTATGATCAATATTCTCCAAGACTCGAGATTCAGAATCTTTAATCATCCCCGATACTTTACTTATGATTCTGGATTCAAACACCTTCAGCAACGAATCAACTTCAATACTTGAAACAGACGAACCAACCCCGAGATCTGCTTGAGATTGAATGACAAAATTCAACTTTTGATTTAAAATCTTAAACTGCTTCATGGTCATCAGCATGTGATCTGGAAACTGCTCTTCTTCTTCATGAAACTCCAAATCTTCAAACATTCCGCCAAACCCCTCATTATCAGTCTCTGTCTCCATACAAACAGTTTCTTCAATAGGTGAATTTGGTTTGGGTGGCTCAGTAGATTGAGAAGAAAAAATAGAAGTAAAGGGTTGATCAAGAATGTGTTCGAATGTTGGGGAATCTGTTGTTGAAGTAAGAGGAGTAGAAGATAATGGTAAGGAAACAATACTTGCAAAAGGAGCAGAAGTAGATGGACCTTTAGCTTCATTTTTCGAACCTCCTTCACCCATATTGACATTTGCATCCGTATCAGATACGTGTGCAGGGATGCCTGAAGTTCGAACCTCCTCAGGAACTGATTTGGCAATCGAAACTTCGGGTGGTATGACGATTGTCTTCTCAGGAGTAGAACTTTCTGTGATAAGAGTAAACTCTGGAGTTTCTGGAATTCTTTCACCTTCATCTTCGGTTGACTCAGTAGAAATCACAAGTTTGCGAGTCTTCTTCTTCTTCTTCTTCGACAAACGTTTTGCCATATCTTCAGCCCTTCGTTTCTTTGACACAGGAGAAACAGGTGCGGGCACTTCCCTAATTAAAACGCCTTGATGAGTGATTTCAGGCTTTCGAATCATTTGTTGTGTGGGAGACTTGCGTTTATGGGATGACTTCATTTTAATTCTTCGAAACATTCCAGTCTTCGAAGGAATGATAACATTTTTTTGTGTTTCCTCAAGAATGGACTCAACCACTTGAGTCTTAGCAACAGATACTTCAACATTTTCAGGGTTCTTCTTGGGAGATTTCGAAGATTTTGACTCTGTTTCATTCTTCTTCGTCTTCTTGGATTTCGTATCTTCTCTATCCAATAGTACGCCAGTTTCGATTGTAGAATCAATAGTCTGCAAATATGCCACTAAAACTGAATTCGAATGATCGACCCTTTTAAGCATTGCATCGGGAATACGAGCAACTGATGGAAAATTTTCAGCACTGTCTGTGACATCCTTCGGATAGTGTTATGGTTAAAAAACTGCTCTTTCTTCATCATTAGGTACTAAAATACCTTCCTAATTGTAGAAATGTTGCAAAATCAAGCTCCAGTATCTTGCACACGAAATGCCATGAATGGCATTCGTATGTTCTACACCCTTTTGAAATTCCTTCCATAATTGAGTAGAATAGTCCACTTGAATATCATAATATATGCCAGCAACCATGGCATAAACTTCCATCCTTCCTTTATCAAGACCAGCGGATCGCCCAGTCAAACATCTTAGAAAAATTCCAAATAAGAAATTCCAGATTCTTGGAAGTCCAGATTTCTTAAAATCACTAATCTTGGACAATGGTGGCTGATATCCCATCTCATTGAACATGTGAACGATTTGTGGAAAAGTAAATGAAACATATGGAGGCGAATTCGGAATATCAAGAATTTGACAAAATAGTTTCTTGGTTAGCCTGACCTTTTTATCGTTCACCAGATGAAATGTAATCGTATCAGATGCTTTGTTGTATGTTGCAGTCGATCCTGCTTGAGAAAGCCAGGACAATGGAACAGAGAAAAAGTTGAACATCGCTTTAGCCAAAACCGAGTTCTTCAAAGCAACTATGCGCATGTTTAATTCTTCCGGATACTGAGAAACTTCACCCTCCAAGTAGTAGTTTGTTGCTTGAATCTTCGTTATTGGTAATTAAGAGGCATCTTCAGTTGTATGAAAATCAACATGAGCAGAAGTCCCCATTGTTAGGGTTTGAAGAAGATGATGAACAGAGAATTTTGGGAAATTTGCTTTTTGATCACGTAAACGGACAATGAACCCTTGAATCCCCTTTTATATGTAACCCTGAAGTTTGAATTTGAATCGGGATGTGTATTTAATGAAATCCGACGTGGCACCTTGAAAGTCGGACCATTACTGCTGAAAAGTATCCATGCGTCAAAAAGTAGTTGTCACATCACCTTGAAAACCGGACAGAATACCATACGTCATTTAAAAACAGCCTGTCTTGTGATCACCAAGAGTATTGTAACCGTCAGAACCCTTCGAATGGAAGCAAGGCTCTTTCACTTTTGGGATGAAAAGCGAAGTCATACGCCAGAAGTTCGAAATCATCAGCCTGAGTTGGTATTACTCAGAACCTCAAGGATTTCGTGAGTGCTGTGTTCCAATGAATAGAGACGTGAAACAAATATAAGAAAAATATGGGATAGTGTGATGTCAAACTATTGACACAAAAGCAAATTCAATCCCTGGCAAAGATTACTTCATTAATCATTAAGAGAAATGATCAATAGCTTGTGTGGGTTCCCGTGAATTACAATCAAATACTTGTTGATAAGTATCGAAGGGCTTCTTTTATAATGCTTTGTGGGTAGTTCAAAAAAATTCGTTACATGTCAACCTAAACATAAGGTGAGAAATTGTAACAGAAATTACTTGTTTGACCAGTGTAGTCAGTGACAAGTTGGCGTTGAAATTTTTTGAAATAACTAGGACATTCGAATGAAACTCACACGGAAATCATATTCAAGAAAAAAATTTGTTTCTGGATCTTGTTGGGTAACAAACATCGTTGGTTTCGAATGTTTGATCAAGACCACACATTCGAAATGAATATGATTTGAAGTTTTGAATTTTGGTACAGAAACAAATGTTTCGTGAAAATCTGGAACTTAGTTCCCCGTCAATTCCTTAAAAAAGATAATGAAAATTGGGTTTTACTTTCATCACGGTCTCATGATGTCAGATCATAAACACAGAGTTTTGATATATCTAAGTCTCGATGGGTTTGATCAGAGACCTCTCGGACATATGTCTTCGTGTGTGATCGTGTAAGAACTTTATGGATGAAAAAGATTGATTTAAGACACGAAAAGTACCTCTGTTATGTTTGGACCAAGCAGTAAACTCTTAACTCATTTTGAGAAGAGTAAGGTAGCTCAGAGACTAATGTGAATATAAGCCTGATTGGGAAGAAATCTTCGTATGAATAATTTCATTAAGGCTTTCGTACACACACATTGAGTCATGGAGGCTTTGGTCAACATGCAGCAGCATGCTTCTAGGGACAACCTAACTAGTTCGAATGATGAAAAATTTATCAATTCATACGAAAAATGTACCTTACCCTAGTACTGCAATCATAGTTCCCTCTAAATCTGCATGATAATCTACCACAACATACTAAAAAGAAATAAGAATCAAAATATTTTTGTTGTTTTGATTTTTCGAAAATAAAGACAAAACAAACTAAAATCTTTTTGGATTTTTGAATTTTCGAAAATTGAATTACAAAACTAAATAAAATCTTTTTGGATTTTTGATTTTTCGAAAATAAAGACAAAACAAACTAAAATCTTTTTGGATTTTTGAATTTTCAAAAATTGAGACAAAACAAACTAAAATCTTTTTGGTTTTTTGAATTTTCGAAAATTGAATTACAAAACAAAATAAAATCTTTTTGGATTTCTAAATTTTCAAAAATTGAGACAATACTTGTTGTAAAGATGCGAAATTTTATCATCCCCTTTTAAGTAACAAATGTACGAATTCGAAGAGGTCGAAGCATTGACTATGAACAGTAACAACTGAATCAACCCTTAAAATAAGTAACAAATGTGTGAATTCGAAGGGGTCGAAGCGTTGACTATGAACAGTAACAGCTGAATGCTGAATGACTTTTCCTTGTCTTTTATTAAGCGCCTCTGATTCATTCCTTATCGTGCATCATTCTTCTTTTTCGCATGGAACAGAATTTCCATCGATCATTCCAAGTCCCTCTATAATTCTTACAAGGGATTTTTCATCTAAAGGTTTCCTGAAAATATCAGCTAGCTGATCAGTTGTTTTCACGAAATGTACTTCAATATTCCCATCCTCCACGTGATCCTTGATAAAATGATAACGAAGAGCTATATGTTTAGTCTTCGAATGCTGCACAGGATTATGACAAATTCATATAGCACTTTGAGAATCACAATATAATGGAATCTTTTTCATATTTATTGCATAATCACACAATTGAATTTGGATCCATATTATTTGTGAAGTGCAAGCAGCAGCAGCCACATATTCTGCTTCAGCTGTTGAGATTGATACGCATGTTTGCTTTTTCGACTGCCAGCTCACCAATTTGCCATCGAGAAATTGACATCCACCACTTGTGCTTTTTCGATCAAGATTACAACCACCCAAGTCTGCATCCGAATATGCTTGTACAAAGAACCCAGTGTTCGAAGGATACCACAATCCTAACGAAATTGTTCCTTTAAGATAACGAAATATATTCTTCACAGCAGTGGGATGTGGTTCTCGTGGATTTGAATGATACCTTGCACAATTACACACAGAAAACATGATATCAAGTCTACTTGCAGTAAGATAAAGTAATGAACCAATCATGCTTCTGTAAATAGTTAGGTCAACTGCAGGTTTATCTAACGAAGGTGTTAATTTTATGCCAGTTGCCATTGGAACTCGTAACTTCGTGCTATTCGTCAATCCAAACTTTTCCAGCAGATTCTTCGTATATTTTTCTTGATTGATAAAAATTCCTTCTCTGTTTTGACGAATATTCAAACCAAGAAAATTATTGATTTTTCCCATCATGCTCATTTCGAACTTACTCTTCATCAAATCTTCGAATTTTCTAGACAAAGCAGGGTCAGTTGAGCCAAAAATAATATCATCAACATAAATTTGAACAAGCATTAGATGATTCCCCACTTTTTTTCGAAATAATGTAGGATCAACTGATCCTTGTTTAAATTTAGATTGTTTCAAGAATGAAGTAAGAGTTGCATACCATGCTCGTGGTGCTTGTTTCAAACCATAAACTGCCTTATCTAAAATATAAACATGATTTGGAAATTCTTCGTTAATAAAACCTGGGGGTTGTTCCACGTATACTGTTTCTTCAAGCTCTCCATTTAGAAATGCACACTTCACGTCCATTTGATAAACATCAAAATCCTTGTGAGCTGCATAAGCCAGAAATATACGAACCGCCTCGAGTCTTGCGACAGGGGCAAAAGTTTCTTCATAGTCGATTCCTTCTTGTTGTGAATATCCTTTAACAACAAGTATGGCTTTGTTTCGAACAATATTTCCATCTTTGTCGGTTTTGTTTTTGAAAATCCATTTTAACCCGACAATCGAAACATTTTCAGGTTTAGGAATTAATCTCCAAACCTTGTTTCGTTCGAATTCAGACAATTCAGATTGCATTACAACAACCCAATCTGAGTGTTCCATTGCAATCTTAACTGTTTTTGGTTCAATTTTAGAGATGAAAACATTGAACATGCAAAATTCTTGATGAGTATTCAATACCTCATTCTTTGCACGAATTTGAGCTCTTGTTAAGACTCCCTCTTGTGGATTCCCAATTACTTGATCCTTTGGATGATCTCTTGTCCATTTTTCCATTGGTGGATATGCTGGATCAAATTTCAATGGTGCATCTTCGTACATATCATCATTCTCTGAACCTGCAATCGAACAAGCATCATCTAAATCAGTATTATTTTCAATATTCTCTAAATGCTCCCCCTCAACATTAGGCTCCCCCTCAACATCAGAATTCAATCTTTCTTTCTCCCCCTCGAAAGAATGTTCTCCGTTATTGAATGTATTCGAATCCAAGTGCTCCCCCTCTACTGGATTATTTTGCATACTTTCGCCTTTCTCTGAAGAATTGGATGTTGAATCATTAATAAGCTTTGTTTGTTGAGAGAGATGATTGTCATTTGCATTTATTTCAGCATCAACAGCATGATATGAAATTCCAAATATTAAATCATAATCAATATCTAAAGTTTGTGAGGTTTCAGATTGATCTTGTATGTCTTTCAGAATAGGATGATTTTCAAACAGTAATGTTGTTTGTTTAATGTAGTAATCATCAAATGTAAGATTAAAAGTTTCTTTAACTTTTCGTGTTCTTTTGTTCAACACACGATATGCGACTGAATTATGCGAATATCCCAAGAAAATCCCTTCATCAGCTTTAGCTTGAAATTTCGTAAGATGATCCTTGAGATTCATAATGAAGCATCTGCATCCGAAAACATGGAAAAATTTGACGTTAGGTTTTCGATTGTTGAGAATTTCATATGGTGTAATGTTAAAACGACGATGAATGAACGATCTGTTTTGAGTGAAACATGCAGTTGATACAGCTTCAGCCCAAAGGTATTGTGGAAGATTCACATATGCCAACATAGTCCTTGCCGCTTCGCATAGAGACCTATTTCTTCGTTCAACAACACCATTTTGTTGTGGTGTGTATGGAGATGAAAAATTATGCGAAATTCCTTTGTCCACCAAAAACGAATCAAGAACATTGTTCTTAAATTCAGTTCCATGATCACTCTTAATTTTTTGAACAATTTTCTTCAATGTTGTTTCCATATTTTTGATAAAATCAATCATGATTTGTGCAACTTCGGATTTAAGCCTGGGAAAATAAACCCACGTAAATCTGGAAAAATCATCAACAATAACTAAAATGTACCGTTTCTTGTTGAGAGTTGAAACAAACAAAGGTCCACACAAATCAATATGTAAAAGCTCCAGAGGTGCAACAATTTTCGAATCTATTGTTATTGGATGACCTTGTTTATGTTGCTTGCCAACTTCACAAGCTGCACATAAAGAATCATTGTCAAATTTAAGTACAGGTAAGCTTCTTTTGTGTTGACATTCGAAAATTGAGTCTGTTGTTGAGATGAGAAAGTCTTCGATGTTTATTGATGTTTCGAAAATTGAGATGAGAAAATTGATGTTTATTGATGTTTCAAAAATTGAGATGAGAAAGTCTTCGATGCCATAACCAACTTAAGTCTGTTGTTGCTTTCGAAAGAAGACATATAGCAGGTTTCCCTACTATCGGATTGATATCCAAAGTGAACATGTCACCTTTTCTTTTGGATTTCAGTAAAACTTCTTTTGTGTTGACATTCGAAATAACACTCCCTTCTTCGTTAAAAAGAACTTGATTGCCAGTGCCCACAACAAGTTGAGAAACACTTATCAAGTTATGTTGAAGACCTTCAACATATGCAATACGACTCACTGTGAATTGTCCATTTGTGATCTTTCCATATCCTTTGACTTGACATTTTTGATTGTTTCCAAACTTCACTACTCCAGCATTTTTGAGACTTCGAAAATCTCGTAAATTCTCCTTCTTCCCATTCATGTGACGAGAGCAACCACTATCGATGTACCATTTGTTATCATATTGCTCGTCACATAGTACCTACATTCAATTGAAAATTTTAGGTACCCAAGGCTTTTTGGGTCCTTGGAAATTAGATTTCAATTTCGAATGTAATGAAGAACTTTTAACCCAATCACAAACTTTTGGTTTTGAGACTATCAATTAAGTTTACTTCTTCATTTAAAGGAACCGAAACATAAGTTTTTGATGGTTTTGAATGTTCACTAACATTACCCTTCGAATTCTGAGTTTGTGAATGAACATTCTTTGCTTTTATTACTGGTTTCCAAGCTTTGACTGAAATGTTCGAATCCTTAGAAGATGAACTGCCATTTGATGAAGTATTCACATATTTTTCATATGCATCGTGAATTTGCTCCTTTGAATATTTATTTGACTGATACATCTTTCCTTTGCCTTCAAGCCAATGATCAATGTTTTTCCTTGAAGTCATTCCTTTTTCCCGTGAAGTTTTCATTGTTTCTTTCTTCGTATGATTAGGAAAGTTTGGGTTTTGAGGAACAAAATCAACTTTTGGATTTGATAAAAATGATTGAGCGTATGATGAATCAACAGTTGATTTAAAATGTTGACGTTGAAAGAATTGTTGATTTGATTTAGATTTATTTGAAAATGCTCTTGATTTATTAGTTGCTGTAACTTTCGAAAACCTTGTGTGTTTATTCACTTCAAAGCTTGAATGATTTGTATGAGATGACTGTTGAGGTTTTGTTGAAAAAGAGGAATTTTTAGCTTTGAAAACACTTTTGGTTGATTGTGATTCAGACATCTTTTGAGACTCAACATTTTGCCTAAATATTTTCTTTCTTGCTTGTCTTTTTGAAATGTTGTGTTCCTGCGAAAATTTTTCAATTTGATCTTTAAATTCCTTAGAATTGAGTTTGACAACCTTTTCATTTTCCTTTTCAACTTGATTTGAAAACACTTTTTCTATTTTTGATTTTTCAACCCATTGTCTTTTTGGTTTTTGACGTTGGAATTCATACGAATTCTTAGTTAAGTTGTTTTCAATTGTGCTTTGATTTGAGAAAAAACCTTCTTCAGTTGTTTTTGAATTATCCTCCTCAACTAACTTCTTTAATTCTGGTTTTATATTCTCAACATTTCCAGTAGTTACGAAAACTTGATTTGGAAAAATGACATCATCTGTACATTTGAAATTTGGATAAACCACTGTATTCGTTTCAAGATAGTGTTCTCCTTTTTCATTCATAACTTTTTCGAAGTTTTGTGTATCACCATACACTTGATCAACCACCATTCGAGGAGTTTCTTCTTCTTTTGTAAATTTCTTTTCCTTCGAAATTTTCTCTTCATCATCATCATCATCACTATCATCAGTTTGGCTGTCTTTGAGATCCACGAAGTTCATATCACAAACTTTCGAAGTTGAGGGTATATCAGTTTCATTTTCAACCATCAAATCCTTAACTTTTTCTTTCCCTTTAGATGTTAAAGCAACATTAACAACAGACAACTGAGAACAATCAACATCTTCTAGTTCACTAATTTCACTAATATTGTCAGAATTATCTTCAATATCAGCAAAATTAGATTGAGAATTAGATGTTGAATTCTCAGTCTTTTTCAAAATTTGAATTTGTTCAGATTTAGTCAAAGTATCATTCACTATGTTAACTAATTCTTTCGTATCAAGACATTCATCAATTTTGACAATTCCATATTTATATCTATCATCAGGAACTTTGTCAAAATCAGCTATTATCTGCTCACAATCATACGAAATATTATCTACCTTAGCTCTTTCGAATGCTAGAAAAGGTAGTAATTTTCTATGTTGCTCTTTACTTATATCACTTGAATGATGTAAATCAGTTAATTTGTCATATAGTCTTTTCGCAGAATTACAGTAAATGTTTCTTTGTGCTAGTAAAAGTTTAACTTCACTCGTTAAAGAATCTCTATCACACATAATGTTTGTTATTTGTAATTCCATACATTTAATTTTGCTTATTTTCGAGTCTAATCTCTTTTTGGTCTCTAACAACTCCATGGACAATTTGTTGGCCTCATTACTAGCAGACATAACAATTGAATCAAAATAAGTAACCGTCTCATCAAAAGATATTAGTTCAGAATCATAAGAATGAGTAGGAATATTAAAAGATTCGAGAATTTTATGTACCTTTGTAGTCATTGGAGATTTGTCAGCAGCTTTGGATACGAAGCATCGTCCCCTCACTTCGAATTCCTCATCCTCTGAGTTTTCCTCCATTTTCGCATACAATGCCCCATGTGTCGGATTTCTCATTTCTTCATCATCTGATCTAGATGACCAGATTTGATATGTTCCTTCTTCATCCTCATGCTCACCCTTTGCAACCAATGATAAATTTTTGGCTTTAGCACGAACCACCTCAAGCTTCTCTGCATAGTATGCCTCATCCTTGACTTTATTCTTCCTCTCATCCTTCTTTCGAAGCATACAGTCATTTGCAAGATGATTCGCACCGTTGCAATAATGACAATCTATTCCAGCATCACCTTTCAACTTTTTCTCACCCTTTCCTTCAGCTATCTTCGAATCTTGCTTATCAACTTTCTTTTTCTCCTCAACAACATTTTTACTCACAGAATTTCCTTTCACCTCAGCTAGCTTAGTCTTTGAATTGAACGGCTTTTTGAAAAATTTCTTGACACGATTATTCGAGTAAAATGCTATTGCTTCATCATCCGAATTCATGATGAATCCTTCTTCTTCCTCAGAATCACCATTCTCAGCTTCTTTCTCCGAAATCTTTGAAACAAGAGCTAATGGACCTCCCAAATTCAACTTCGATTCCTCAGCACATTCATTTACTTCAACTTCGTGTGTTTTCAACTGATTGTACAAATCATTGAGAGTTGATGTATCAAAACTTTGCTGATTCTTCACCATCATACTCACACTTCTCCATTCTTTTCGAAGCCCCATTACAAAGATGAGATTGAATTCCATTGAAGTCCTGGTAATTCCATAGCGATTGCATCGATAGATTAGCTCATTCAGACGATCATAGTAAACTTCAATTGTTTCTCCTTCTTTTTGTTTGAAGTCTTTCAGCTCAACCAAACACTGTTTAACTGAATTGATTTTTGTCTTCTCACTTCCTTGAAATTTATCGTTCAGATTGTTCCAGATTTCCTTTGCAGTTGTACAACTCCTAATGTAATTGTACACAACTGGAGGTAAAGCACCTCGTAATTCCCTCATACACCTTTTCTCCAATTTCTTCAGACGATCACCTTGATTATCAACACCAGAATTTGTGGAAGAAGATCCGATTGGTTGAACATTCACTGGAACATTGATACTTCCAGTGATACATGTCCATAATTCTTCATCAAGACCATTCAGATAATCCTGCATCCGATCAGCCCACTGATCATAGTATTTAGGGATTAGCATTGGAATTTTGGTTGATGAACCTAGCAGATGAGAAAACTAGGTCATCGAATTGAGATTGAAACTCGTCATTGTTGTACGGAAGAAGATTTTGAGAAGTTTGAAAAGATTTGAAAATTTGAAAACAAACTAGATGAATCAAATCTAATTGATGAGAATAACACTCGATTCAACAATTCAAATGCAGAATCGAATCACAGACTAAGATCTTGACAATTTTTCACTTTCAAAAAGTGCGGAAACTTTTGAATCAAAAAGTTGATTCAAAAACTTTTTGAACAGCGTGAAAACCAGATCAGAGATATGATTCCTGCTCTGATACGAATTGATGAATCAAAGAATCGAGTAATGAATTAATCAGAGTATGAATTCAAGTAAGAGTGCGAGATTTGAACACGGAATGTAAATATGATCTGTTATGCTCTATTACGCTTTCGAATTCTTTACAGAGTACAAAAGACAAGTCTGTAAAAGTTCTTATCTAACTCTAGTAAATAACCCTATTTATAGGGAACTAAAAGCATACAAAAAATATACTAAGGCATAGACACTAAAGCTTCGAATAAAAGTGCCCTAGTAAAATACATTACAAAATATTCGAAGAGTACAAAACATACTTCGACTAATTACAACAATTCGACCCTTACAGATTGTATCCGATCGTGACAGCCGTTTTACCTCAAGGTTTTGGAGGAGTCTACAAGAGGAATTGGGTACCAAGTTGTGTTTGAGTACAGCTTACCATCCACAAACCGATGGTCAGAGCGAACGAACGATTCAAACATTGGAGGATATGCTGAGAGCATGTACCCTAGAATTCCAAGGTAACTGGGATGAACACTTACCTTTACTAGAATTCTCCTATAATAATAGTTCCCACTCAAGCATCAAGATGGCACCTTGTCACGCTTTGTATGGAGAAAAGTGTCGCCGCCATCATGTTGGCTGGAAGCTGGGGAAAAGCAGTTTATGGGACCTGAAATAGTCCATCAAACTGCTGAAAAGTTGAAGGTGATAAGAGAAAGGATGTTAGCAGCTCAAGATCGACAAAAGAGCTATGCTGACAAGAAAAGACAACCGATATCCTTCGAAGTTGGAGATACGGTTTTACTTAAAGTCTCGTCGTGGAAGGGACTTATAAGATTTGGTAAAAGAGGAAAGTTGAGTCCAAGGTTTATTGGACCATTTAAAGTACTTTAGAAGATCGAGAATCAAGCTTACAAGCTAGAATTACCGGAAGAACTGGAAGGTATTCATAACACATTTCATGTGTGTTATTTGAGGAAGTTCACGGGAGATGTGCCCGACATAATTCCGATTTCTGAGTTAAAGGTGGATGAAAACAAAAGGTTGATTGAAGAACCTGAGGCAATAGTTGACCATAAGACTATGAAGTTGCGACGCAAGATGGTTGATTTACTGCTTGTGCTCTGGAAACATACGAATGGACCAAATCTCACCTGGGAAACGGAGAGTGACATGATGAGTCGCTACCCGCAGTTGTTTGGTGATATGTGATTCCGGGGACGGAATCATCCTCAGGGGGAGAGAATTGTAACACTCGTGTTTCTAGCCTAGGCATTAATATTAATGTGATAGTCTAGGTTAACCTTTGTAACTCATTTTGAAGAAATGAAAAAGGAATTATGTGAATTCTATGTGTTTTATGTGTTTTATGCTTAATTACTAGGAGTTAATTAATTAAGAATAAAAATGAGCGTCAAAATTAAATTTTAGATAAAGCCGATATCTATTAAGAAAGTTGTAGTGGTCGTGACAAGGATTACGGATATATAAAGAATGCCGAAATCCGAGTTATAACGAAGAAGTTATGACCTGTCGAAGTTTCACGACAAAACCGGCTCGGTGCTGAATGTCGTAAAAAGTGAGTTTTCGATAAACTACTTTTTATCCTTAGTGATCTAAACGAAACTCGTAGTGTTCGTTAAACCGAGAAGTTCGATAAAAAGAACGTCCGAATCTGACTTCGTATGAGGAAGTTATGATTTTTTGAAGTTTCAGCTTAGCAGTATACAGCTAAAAACTCGAATTTTAGATCGAGTGATTTTTAGCCGACACGACCTAAACGAGAATCGAAGGTCTCGTAAATAGTAGCACAACGGTAAAAGTCTGACGAAAACGGACGTCGGATGAAGAAGTTATGAATTTTTAACGGATATCCTGTCCCGGTCTGTTAAAAATAATAATATAAAAATTAAAGTCAAAATTAGCCGATGAAGTCTAAACGGAAGTTGTAGAGCGTAATTTTACCTACGCGTGCATATAAAGAACGTCAAAAACGGAGCTCGTATGCGAAAGTTATGGATTTTAGACGTTTTTGCACAAAAACCGAGAAAATTCGCATAGTCACGATTTGCCACGTCACCCTCGCTTAGAACGTGCCACGTGTCCGAAATGGTGAGTCAGGCGAGCCACGTGTCCGAGCTGCTGAGTCATCCGAGCACCTGACCTTATCCGAAGTGGTCCAGTAGCAATGCGACACGTACCTTCTTGCACGAGACCGAACCCTCGCATGAGTGCCACGATGCCTCTACTTCGGACCAGTAGACCTCGGTCCAATCAGGAGAGGACAGCAAGCCTTCGCACGCGCAGACCTCGTGCGAGCCATCCCCCTACGAGCTTCGGATCTGCGACGCGTGGTTCCTTCTCAGCCGTCGGATCAGGACTTCGGACCCCTATAAATAGAAGGGTCATGCGAGCCTTCTCGGGTACTTTTGGGATTTCACCATTTTTCACCCCTTTCTTCATATTTTCTTCATCTTAACATTCCCCGAATCCCCGGTATCAATTATAAGCCCCGAAATACGTCAAGAAGTGCCCGTGAAGCCCGGAAAATTTATCTTTTCGGTTTCGAAGCCCGACTTTTGCAGAGCCCGGTTTCTCAATAAAACTCCCGGTTTTATTAGAAACGATTGTTTTAGGAAACGAATTGCTGCCCGATTTTCATCAAAACAAGTGAGTGTGTAGTTACTTTCAATTTACACATAGATATGAAGTATTTACCTTAAAATACGTGTTATGTGTAAATATGTTAATTGTTTATTTGAGGTGACTGTTGAATTGATGTTTTATACAAGTTTTAAACTGTATATGTATTTTATCTACAAATATGTTGGGTAGAACATGGGTAGACAAAATAGTCGGTGGGTGTTAAAATGATTAGAGGCCTCGGTGTCGGTGTTGTTGTTGGTGTTGTTGTAGTCGTCTAGCGGAGTATAGATGACGATCACGGACCTTTCTAGACAGTCCAGTGGTACACTAGCAAGTTCGCAACTTGTAGGTGTTGATGAAGTAAATGTTCATTGGTGTACTCCACTCCCCCTCATGGTTGCCTTTAGGACATGTATGGCTGAGGAGTCCCCTTAGCAGTAGTGTCCAACCCGATGATATCCCTTAGGTTAAGTCCCTTGTGTTAGGTGTTTAGGGACGTAAAGTGAGGACAACGGGAATGGGTAATCAGGGTTATTGTTGATTGGTGAACTTAATATGTTATTATTATTGTGCGTTGAAAACCCTATATGCTCACCAGGCTCCCAAGCGTGACCCACTCAGCTTTTTATGATTACAGGTAGTGGACCCCGAGCATAGTCGGAGGACGATGAGAGATTTTTGATTATAGGCCAGTAGTTGTAAATAACCGTAGTAAGGCTTATAATGTCTTGTTTATGCTTTTGATCTGTATCGGAACATGACATCCCGAGGTTTTGATATATATATATATATATATATATATATATATATATATATATATATATATATATATATATATATATATATATATATATATATGGAAAATATATACCTTCTTAAAGAAGGGTTTTGATAAACTTTTATCATGTTTTATTTTGGGGACCTATTCCGCAACATCTTTTGAAAAGATTTCTCTGATTTTATTTTAAAAAGCATAAATTAAATCGGTCTTTTATGGCCGAGAAATTAGGGGATGTCACATATTTCTTTACCATTACTCTGGTCATGAGTGTTTCTAACATTCTGCATTTGGTACAAGTTTGTTATTTTTCCACTAAATTGGTAATCTCTTCTTTTATGCATGTTCACCATTACCATTTCTTTGGACATAAGAACATTAGGTCTGAGTTTGGATGAATTGGACACTTTATTTTGTGAGTATCGTCCAAGACTATGCTCTTGTGTTCACTACACTTAGGCGTACAAATTCGGCTCATAAAATATCATATCCCGTCATCCCTGAGCTTGACTTGTGTGTCCATCCTTCATAGAGCTTCAATCGTGAAGCCTTTCCTCTCTCATAGACTCGAGTTAAACTTCTCGAATTTGAGTCGTAGATTGTGAATGTATATTCATAGTTAATACTCGTACTCAACGGGGTTTGGTACGTTCTTTTTGGCTCAATACATTTGCTACCATGTCAATCTCATTACAATGTTAACGAATCTAACACATAATGATAACATTAAATTTCTCATTTATGTCATTCAACCAAAAGCATAAGCAAGAACCTTGTCTCAATTCATCTATGTTCACCTCAATCCTTTATGTTCATGTTGTCGTATACGAACAAGTTTTCTGTTCTTTCAGAAATGTAGGATTGGTGCATTACACCATAGTTGTTCCAACTTCTGAAATACAGTCTCTTGCTTATCTTTCCAGTCAGACTTTATTTCCTTTTGGTGTTAACATAGTTGGCAGTTGGGCTACCATAGAGGAGTTCCTGATGGATCACTTGTAGTAGCCAACATAACTCTTTTGTTGTTAAAATTCCAATGTTCGTTTCTTGTAAAGAAGTCTTCACTTAAACTTCCACATTTGATCAAATCCTTCACATTTGATTAAATCATTCACATTTAATTAAATCCTTCACATTTAAAAAAAATCACCGTGAGCCGAGAAGTTCACAACAGTCCATCGTTTGATTTTTAGGGTAGGAAGAAAACTTTAGGTTTTTCTCCGACTTGTCATCATAAATGACCATGGTTTTCTCGTGGGTAGATTTAGTCGTACAACTTTCTTGTAGTACAGATCTAGACATAATGGGGAGGTAGTCGATTCATACCTATGATAATGTCGAAGCTTCCGCTCCGAATTGGTATAAAGTCTCTTAGAAAAGATCGATCGTTCATGGTTTCTTTATCATTTAAAAGGGAGGGTCGTATAACGACTTGACGTGACACATACAAACCGTGTCATATAAACAAAGATATCAGACTTTAGGTGACATGCGTACGAGATTGCCATGACAAACATGATTTGGTAAGTTCTAGGATGAAATTTAGTAAAATTTCGCGAATAGGTTTCCGACAGTTCTATAGTTGTCTCTACTCTACAGGTTTTCTCCAAACTACTAGGTTTATGACTCAGAATATGTTTTAGTTTAGGGTTCACAAACATTTAAATCAACACATGTATTATAATTATTTCAGCATACAAGTGGTTAATGAAAAGTGCACTAGTCACTACCGATGTTTCCTAGATTTCATTCCTTGTTCCGATCACAATTACTCTAACTCGAGTGGTTACCTCCTGGTTCTTCAGCCTTGAGCAGTTTCACCATCTTCATAACAAGCTTTACCTTAACTAGTGCTTGTCCTAATTTCTATACCTCATTTCCATGTGCATCACTTGTGGTGCTTCTCAAATCGTGGCATAAGCATAGTCAATGCCCACGATTTACACATAATAGTTCTACTCGGTAAAATTTGTGTCTTTAAAAGTGTAGGTGACAACTAATCACGTTAGCTTTCTGCACAAGAGCTGACATGAAATATTGATTCCATCTTTTTGCTCCAGGGATTCATTCCTACAATCCATTCAATGCCGTAGAAGGATCTAGATTGACGTCACTATTACTTCCATGTTTGTTGCTTACAAAATCTACCCTATATTGAGTCGTTGTTCCTAATGACTTTGTAAGTGACCAAGATGTTAGATACCAGTTGTTCGATTCATTAAATCGATCGTAGCTGCGGCTAGCGATTGTGCTGGTGTCGGGCGATCACTAACTGGTCTCTTGTGAGACATACCTTTGTCTCATTACAATTGGTTCAAGGAGAAATGAGTCGCGTGAAAATATCGATGTGGATATAAGTGTTAGTATTACGACTGTGCCAAACGTGTTAAATTGACATGGGTTTGCTAGAGATTAAGTATACTATGAGTATTAGATGTAGCAAACTTTTACAGTACTAACAAGGGTGAAACTTTACACATGGAATGAGTGAGAATAAACCACTAAGTATTGGGACAAGTTGTGCAAAGTTACGAAGAAGATGTTACAGAAGGACTCAACTTCTACTCGATGTTTTGATCCTACCTCAAGTTTTGAAGTTATGATTCTTTTGAATCGAGATGTTTTGGAACCAGGCAAGATTTCTAACATCTTTCTGGTTTCGTGATTTCATGGAGTTTGCTATATTCTCCTTCAAAAATGTCACAAAAGATGAAGAGTACGTGTAGGTGTCCTTTTGAACTTGGATGGTTCAATCATAAGTTGGACGGTTCACAACAAAGCAAAATGGATTGTGCATACAATCAACTTAGCTAAGGTGTTTGACCTAAAACCATAATTAAACATAGGTGATCAGTCTACGTCTAGTTGTGGTTCGGCCCACATACAATCAACTTAGCTAAGGTGTTTGACCTAAAACCTTGCATTGTATTAGTATTCAAGGGTTCGGGTTTATATAACTCTATATTTGTAGGTTAAGGAATATACCTAACCTAAGAGAGTAAGCCCTAAGCTATAGTCGCGCTTTCCTAAGAAAGTACTAGTTCACTATAGCCAATAGCTCTGATACCAATCTGTCACACCCTCGGCCGCCGGCGGAAACGCCGAGGTGGGCGACGTGAATCAGTAATCACAGTTATTAAACATACATTGAATAGCACAAATATAATCTTCTATTATTACCAAAATAGAAATTACATTGACGATGACTATTACTAAATCGTGACACACGCCTAACAATCCGGCGTTTACAACAATATAATATAACTAACAGAGAGTCTTCTGAGCAAATACTTTCGAACTGCTAAATAACCTGAGAATACATGCATTAAAATACGTCAACAAAATTGTTGGTGAGTTCTACAGGTTTTGACACAGAGTATTTTCATACCCAAAAGTGTTTGATAAAATTTAGCTGGTTGACCAGCTTTTATAAATATTTACTTTTGTATTAAAAGTATAAAATAATTGAGTTATAAAAATGTGTTATGACTCATTCATAAATACCATTTGTTCAAATCTAAATGAACAAAAATTGGAAAATACATATAAGTAATTCAGACTTATATCAAAATGCATTTTTATATAAATATTTTGAATATCAAATTATATATAAAAATAGGAAATGGTACCCTTTGTGAGAACATAGAATAACCAACTTTACTCTTGAAACCTTATACAAGAATTTGTATCATTTATATGAAAAACTCATAAGTCTTGAATTTATGAACTTTGTAAAATCGTGTCGTGACAATAATTAGGTATTATCTGACTTAATTTGAAAACCGACACTTAACTGGTGGGGCAAACTCCTCCCACATAAATATTGTGTTTTATTATAAAAACAAATGGTTTATATAAATAACTCATTTTATGTAAGTTAATAAATCTTGTCGAGTCGTGTCATGATATTAATTAAGTGTTTAACAACTTAATTTTTGGTATTGACACTTATCGCTTTGAGTCCCAAGCTATCCCACTAAATACGGTTTCTTTCAACTAGAATGAGTGAACATAACCCCCGTATAAATCCAATATCGATTCTATACGGTAACGAAACAAAACTTGGATTTTATAATGAAATCATAACTGAACTCGTGACACTATACTTTATTAATGCACCGACACCATAATAAGGCGTGCGTGCTAAATTCATTCACCCCGTTGTAACACGTGGTAATGTTTCGATAATGCTAACGTCAGCGCCAAAATTCATCTCGTCAGATGTAGTTGTAGCTAGCAACTCCAGGCGGGCGTCGTACCGTATAAGATCAATAATATGACACTTACACCCGACGTTAGTCGTTCCCTCGAGGATTAACGGTTATATATTGGAGAGTTTCTACTAAGTATTGAGATCTTAGCTTTCGCGAAACCCGGAATAGTTTATAATGGAAACTCAAACGTATTGGATACGGTATTCGGAATAGGTATGATAAACCTATAGAATAGGTATGATGAACCTACACAGAATAGGTATGATGAACCTATATGGAATACATGGAGTAGGTATGATGAACCTACATTGAATAGGTATGATGAACCTATATGGCTTACATGGAGTAGGTATGATGAACCTACACGGAATAGGTATAATGAACCTATATAATCCATTCTAAATTCATTGGATATGTAACATTATTCACCGTTTAGGAAAACGATAACTGAAATTCTTATATCTTCAAGAATTTATCATACTAGATACAGTTTCGATGATGTATTAGCATAATAGCTAATTTTTGAATTTATCTAAGTTTGGATCAACCGTAGATCTACATTCCCCATATTTTATATAAATTATGAAAGAATGTTTTTAATACATTTAATTTGGGATAAAGGTAAAGTCTTTAAATACAATACTCGACAAGTATTTATTTCGTAAATAACGACTCTTAAGCTCTGAAGTCGATCATGTTATTTATTGTGATAAGAATAAATAACTTAGTATAATGAAGTTATGTTGTTATAATTAATATAAAAATATATTAATAATTTCTCAATTCATTTTTACATAACCTTATATATATATATATATATATATATATATATATATATATATATATATATATATATATATATATTAAAGGTTAAATCTTATAATTTTAACCAATAATTATATAATCTCATTAATTTAATCTTCCATCAATTATGGCAATATACTTTCATTTTATACACGGATAATAATTTTGTTCATTATTATATCGTTCCATGCTTCCATGAGATACTTTATCTTACACATGTAAAGTCATCGTTTTTACAATATACTATATCAACTCATAATATCCACTTGTATAATTATAGCAATATACTTTCAACTTTGTGATTTTTCTTAATAATTATATTTATATTTCACATAAAGTATAATTATATCAACTTATAACAATCTACTTTAACTTAATAGATTTGCTAGTGATTTATCACATCTTTAGACTGCTATTTCATAAACGTTTGACCAATAATCAAGTAAGATGTTATTTTGTATATAAAACTTAAAAATCATCAAACTTTAATAGACACGCATATATGCTCCCCCAAATATTAAAACCGTAAAAGAGGGGCCGCAGAAACTCACATTCGTTGCGTGATCTCGATATGTATGTAATTTGTTCATTCGTTGAAGCTTTTCGTGAACAACCGCATCTTAACGTCTTTTGAGTTAAACGAGGTCCGGTACAATTTTTATAACATTTCAAATAAAAGGGAATAGTTTTTGAAATACTTTATATTTCCATAAAAATTATTTTGTAATTTAATTATCACAAGGACTGATTTGTGATGATTTATATAAAAATGGGTTATTTTTGAAATTGCTAAGCCTCATTTGCTTACATATCTCAATGGGGGTGGTTTTGGTTCAAAATATAATGTGGAGGGACTGGTCTGGTCAAATTCGTGAAATGTACAAAAAGGGGACCAGGTCTCCATCGTTAACACCCCGTTCCCGAGTTCAACTTAACGAGAGAAAAGAGGGAAATGGGTGGAAATGAGAAGAAAATAAAAGAAATTGGTGTTCCCGAGTTTCATTAAAGGAGGTAAGTGGAGGGAAATGAGAGGATCACTTCCCTCCTAACTTTCCTTCCGATTTAGGAGGATTTGGAAAGAAAGAACAAAATGATTCATTTTCCTTCCACTTCTCTCCAACTCGGGAACACAAAAGAAAATTTTGTTTTCCTTTCATTTCTCTTCTTTTCTCTCGTGACTTTCTTTTCTCTTCTCCTCTTTTCTTTTGTTAAACTCGGGAACGAGGCATAATTGATCGGGACATGGAAGAGGCAAACGGAGCAGCAGGGGAGAAGGGCCAAATCCCGGCGAGCTCCAGGGTTTCTCCCACGCCGTCGATGATCAAAATCCACAGGAACAAGGAGCGATTCAAAGGTAGATCAGGGAAAAAAGCAAGATCGGAAGCAGGAAGCCAACGATAGTGGCTTGATGAGGGTTATACAGTCGTGAGGAGGGGGAGCCGACTTCTCCGGTGAGCCTTATTTGGATTGCTTTAATCTCCGCCGGCAGTGAGCCAAGAAAACGGCAGCAAGGACGACGGGAGAAGTTGTGGTCGACAACAATGGTGGCGAGAGGCGGCTCCGGCTGTTACTCATCGCCTTTTCTCTTCTGATTTTGGCAAGTAACACAAAGGGAAGATGGAGGTGAGGATCGGAACTGGGACAACATTTGGTGGGGGTTTGTTTTGAGTTGTTTGATCGACAGGAAGAACGAGGGGGGAAGGGTGTGGTTTTCTCCGGCGACGAATCGTAGCAGCGATCAGTCTCCGACGAGTCCTCGTGTTTCTTCTTTTCTGGCCCGATCGACAATCACGATGTTTCCCCATTGCTTTGGCAGTTCTGATCAACAATAGGTAAGAAGTTTCTTTTGGGATATTGTTTGTTTTAACAGGAATCTATGGAATGAACAAAATGGTTATTTGGGTTTGCTTTTGACAGAAATCGATATAGGAGAAGGATGTTTGGGTTTGAGCTTCTTTGACAGGAGGAGGGGTTGCTGCTCCTTAGCTCACCAGGAAACCACAAGAAAACCACCTCCAATGGAGGTGTTCTTGGCTATGCATAGAAACATAAAGAAGGGAGAGAAAGAGTGAGTTTGTGAATGATTGTGTGACTTTCCTATGTGATAAAAAGCAGATATTTAGAAGTTCTTGAGATCTCTGAAGTACTTGGAAATCTCTAAAGGATTGTGTAGGGAGATAGAACGTGTGAGAGGGGGTGATTGATATGGAGATATTAAGTATATTACTTGTGATCTTTGTAGGATTTTGTAAGTACACAACAAATATCGTAGATTTTATGTGGATTATACACACATGTATAAGTGACTGAGTATTTAAAACATATATCATTCATATATTTGGTTATTTAGCAGAAATACAAATCATACAAGTACTTGGGTATTTTTAATCATACATAATATAGAAATATGCATATGCAAACATTCTATTATAATATCATTATATTATCTTGTCTAATTTCATTAATTACAAACTTGATTTCTTAAAATATTTCATATGTGTATTGGTTGGGTCGGACGTGGCGAGTTTAAAAGCTCAAAAGTGATTTTCGAGGTTCGTAGCTATTCCAAACGAAACAGCGTACGATTTGTTTCATGAACTCAGATAAATACTTATTTTTTGTAACTTTAAAGAAGCGTAACTTTTTCATACGACCTTCGTTTTGGACGTTCTTTATATCCACAAGTCAGGATAACATAATCTATTCAAATTTATTATTCAACTTTGGCGGTTTTCGATTCGATCTTCAATGATAGACGGTTTGAGCCGTTTGAGATGTTATAAAAGAAATTATAATTATAAGATATTTAATATACATTATAAACATAAAATTACACACAATCAGTCATTAATACCTAGCGGTTCGCGGGGTTTGACTGCCGAACTCTGACTAATTTTTACCAATTGTTACAACTATCAAGATCCGAATAACCTGAAAATAGTTAGTAATCAATTTAGGATCCCAAAATAGTTGAGATCCATTTAGGATAAATCTTCGATCATTATTTACTAAATACAACTTCAAGAATAAGGATAGATAGAACCTGATTATCTATGGACTTTGTGACCTTTGGGACCTACTTTCAGGAGAAGCGTAAAGTTACAATTCTTTTCGCTCTATAGGATCCTAGAGTTCGTTCATGGAAGGATCCTTGGTTGTCAAGGAGGATCCTTGATTGTCTTTAACCTAGCGAACTTCAAGGAGGATCTCTCTTTAGGAACCGACTGGAAATGACTCTAACTTGGAAAATAACTGAAGGAACTTTCACAACATTATAATGCTACCAATTTTACATATTTTCTAGGAAGTATCCCATTTTCAAGCAATACGTTTGTATCATAATTCCCAAAAAACCTTGGGGAAAATTCCAAACATAGTAAATTACTGGGTGGGGGGGATCCCAAATCATATGATAACATAAAAATGTTATAAATCTTATTTATTTTCTGGGGAAGATCCCAACATGAAAATGTTATGAACCTCGTGTGTTTTCTGGGGAAGATCCCAACTTGAGATAACATGAAAATGTTATAAACCTTGTGTATTTTCTGGGGACGATCCCAACTTGAGATAACATGACAATGTTATGAACCTTAGGAATTATCTGGGGAGGATCCTAACTTAAGATAACATGTCAATGTTATAAACCTTAGATTTCAACTTTAGGATCTTAACTTATGTTCAGAAATAAAAGGGTTGCCAAGTCACTACAGCGTGAAATGATCCCCTTATTCACATCCCATAGTTAGATAATGTGCGTCCAAGCGAGGTGTATAAACCTTAACTCTTGTGAAAGAGGTAATTAACTCTTTAAACCTTAGAGGGGATTAAGTACCCTTATTCGTAGGAGAGATAATCAGCCTCTATTATTAGGATACTCGTGTTATGAATCATAGGACGTTTGTAGTTATGAAATTCTTAGGCGACATGGTCTTCAAACATTAGGATCCTTGTTCATAAGGATCCTTGAATTTTCACATGTCAAGATCCTTGTACGTCAGGATCCTTATTTTTCAGGATCCTTGAGTGTTAGAATCCTTATGTCCCTTCGCAACAAACATTAGCTAGGGGTGGACATTATTCTAGCTAACACCCCTCTGATGCTTAAGTTAGTAATGGTATTCGAATAGAGCAAATAATAAAAATAAAGGGTAAAAGGTAAATAGAATGTGTACCTTGAGTGTGTTGGAAAATGACTAATCTAACTTACATGAAATAAGCTTTAAGATGTACAGTATTCCAGGATCTTGGCAGGACATTTCCATGTCGGGTAGCCAACCAATATGCCCCTTTCCTGCTTCGGCATCTATGAGATATGGTCCTTCACATTTAGGTGCCAGTTTACCTACACTAGGATCCTTGGTGTTTTGGAATGTTTTCCTTAGTACCAAGTCTCCTATTTGGAACCTTCTGACTTTTATATTTTTGTTGTACGCCTTGGTGATCCTCTATTGATGAGGAGCGATCTGAATCTTGGTAATATCCATGAGTTCATCTATAGTATCAAGATCATAGGCCAGGATCATGTCTTTGTTTTCTTGGTCTTGAAGTAGGTATCTTGTTGTTGGGATCACTACTTCAGTGGGAATCATTGTTTCCATTCCAAAAACCAAGGAAGTATGGAGTTTAGCCTATGGATACTTTGGAAGTGGTCCCATCTGCCCACAGTACGAAAGGAAGTTCTTCTGCCCATCTTCATTTTTTCTCGTCCAACCTTTTCTTTAAGTTAATGACTATAACTTTGTTGTTGGATTATGCATGACCGTTGGCTTGAGGGTGGACAGGAGTGGATAATACCATCCTGATTCCCCAACTTGTGCAAAAGTCCCCTGTCCTTTTGCTTATGAACTGGGATCCGTTGATGCATTTAATTTCGGTAGGGATCCTGAACCTCTTCAAGATATTACACTTAATGAAGGAAACTACCTCTTTGTCTCTTACCTGGATGAAAGCTTTGGCTTCTATCCACTTTGAGAAGTAGTCAATCGTCACTAACATGAAGACCTTTCCTCCAGGAGCCACCGACAATTTGCCTACAATATCCATCCCCCATTTCATGAATATCCAAGGGGAGATGATAGGATGTAGAGGTTCTGCTGTTTGATGCAGGATATTGCTATGTATTTGACAAGCATTACATTTCTGTGCATGAAGGAAGGAATCTTTCTTCATGGTTAGCCAGTAGTATCATGTCCTCAACACTTTGGAGCATAAGGATCTGCCCCCAGTGTGGTTGTCGCAGTCTCTTCATGTATATCCTTTAGAACTTTTGCAGCTTCATGATCTTCTAAGCATCTAAGGTATGGACCTGCCATAGATTTTTGTATAACTTACCTTGGATTATAACGAACCTTGAGACCATTTTTCTAAATGTTCTATCGCTTTTTTCTTCTTTAGGGATCGTGCCATTCTTGAGGTATTCCATAATGGGTTGAATCTAGGATCCTAAGGTTGGAGAGCGATCCTTGATGTTAGGATCCTGATATGGAAGCATCGAATCGGGATCTTCGATTGTAGCGATGTTAGTGGTTTCCACGTGATCGTCGGGATCCTTCTGTCTCTTGGCAGGATCCTCGATTATTTGGATTAACATGTGGATTATCGGGATCGTGGTTTCTGGTGGGATCCTTACAGAAGATCCTAGATTAGCTAAAGCATCTGCTTCAACATTGTCTTCTCTAGGAACCTAGTTTAGGCTAAATTCTTTGAATTCTGAGGCTAAGTTTTTGAGGATCTGGAGGTATAGTGCTAGTCTCTCTCCTTTTAAGCTGATTTCTTGGGTTAGGATGTCCCCCTGTGGCGATTTTAGTATGATCCCTAGGCCAGTTCCTACTTGGTTTGATGCTCCATCTATGAATAGCGTCCATCTTCCCATGTTCTCTTCTTCTAGAGATTGTGTGGCTTCTATTTCTACTACAGCTCGTAGATCATCACTAAAGTCAGCCATAAAGTCTACCAATGCTTGAGATTTATAGTGGATCTTGGCTCATACTTTATGTCATATGCGCTTAATTTGACGTGCCACTTTTCCATTCTTCCTAACATTTCTGGTTTTCTCATAACATTCTTAATGGGATAATTAGTTCTTACAGTTATAGGGTGTGTTTCAAAATAGTGTCTTAATTTAGCAGAAGCAGTTACTAATGCAAGTATAAGTTTTTCAAGGTGGGAGTATATGGTCTCAGAATCCAAGAGACTTTTACTTACATAGTAGATGGGATGTTGGTCCCTATGAAGATCATTAGCCAATACTGCACTTACCGTGTTTAAGGATATTGAGAGGTAGAGAAGAAGTGGTTCCCCATATAATGGTTTAACCAATAAGGGTGTTGAACTTAAATATCTTTTAAGTTCCTGAAAGGCATCTTCATGTTCCTTGGTCCACTCGAATCTTTTGTTCTTCTTCAAGATGTCATAGAAAGGCTTACATCTTTTTGAGGATCTTGAGATGAACCTGTTTAGGGCTACCACTCTTTTTGTTAGTCTTTGAATATCTTTTTTCGAGGATGGTGATCTTAGATCGATGATGTCCTTGATTTGCTCCGAGCTTGCTTCAATTCCTCTTATGGTCACCATGTATCCAAGAAACTTGTCTGATCTCATCCAAAAGTGGCACATGGAGGGATTTAGCTTCATGTTATATTCGCCCAGGATGTCGAAGGCTTCTTCAAGATCCTTGAGGTGATCCTCAGCTTTATTGGACTTGACCACCATGTCATCGTTGTAGACTTCCATGGTGTCCCCAGTTTCTCTTTGAACATATTGTTGACTAGCTTTTGGTATGTTGCACCTGCAATTTTATGACCAAATGGCATGGCAGTATAACAATAGATACATGTTGGAGTTATAAACATCGTGTCCTCTTGGTCAGATGGTTCCATCTGGATCTATTGTAATCCCACTGATGCATCAATGAATGTCAACTATCGCGTCTATCATGGAGTCTATGTGTGGTAGAGGGAAAGGATCCTTAGGACACGCCTTGTTGAGATCCGTGTAATCTAAACATACTCTCCATTTACCATTCTTTTTTTTTCATTACGACCACATTCGCTAGCCACCTTGGGAATTTCACCTCCTTGATCATCCCAGTTTTGAGAAGTTTTTCTACTTCTTCTTGTATAACTTGGTTTCTCTCCGTTGCAAATTTCCTTCTCTTTTGGTTTTGACCATTGTCTGGAAGATGGATCAATATTAAGTTTATGGGTTATTATAGTTTTTCTATACCTATCGTGTCCTCGTGCTTCCATGCAAACGTCTTGCTTCTAGCTTTGAGGAACTTTATAAGATCATGTTCGACTTGTTCAGGCATTGAGGATCCTATAAGAACTTTGGCTTCAGGATACTTAAGGTTCAGGGGAACTTCTTTTATATATTGTTCTCTTGTTTTCAGTATTTTCTTGTGCCCCCTGCTTTAATTGCTATGCTTGTCGTGGTATAGTCGAGGCTTTCATCAAAGTTTTGTAGCATTCCTTAGATTATTGTTGATCTCATATGATCTTCACTGTCCTCCATGGGATGGGCATCTTTACATATTGATGATATGTTGATGGAACGGACTTCATTTCATGGATCCATGGTCTACCTAGTATAACATTATAACAGGATAATATATCATTTACAAAAAAACGTTGTATAGAGTTTACCCCCTCTATGTAGATAGGTAGCTTTATATCGACGACGGTGTGTTTGGTTTCGCCGCTGAATTCGATCAGCACTGAGGATCTTGCGACTATTTCAGAGTCTGGGATGTTCATTCTTTTTAATGCGTCCAGGAGTATGATGTTGACTGAGGATCCCCCATCGACGAGGATTCTTCTGACGGAATGGTTGGTGATGTAGAGAGTGATCACCAATCCGTCATGGTGAGGATCCTGGATGTCTTGTCTCTCTGCTTCGTCGAAGGTGATCTCCTTCTCATTTGTGATTAATGTGTTCTTTTGTGGTCCTTTTTCCTTCTCCGTTTGGATACCTTGGCGTGCCTCTTTGCTGCAGAATAAGAGGTACCACAAATGTCAGATCCTCCAGAGATCACATTGATTACCTTGGCGTCGGTAAGGGGGGGTCTTGGTCTGTCAAGGATCTTCTGAGGATTCTGATCTTTTTCTTTGGATCTCTCATTTCTTCTTCCAAGGATTTCTTTAAGGTATCCTTTGCCTTGGATTTAGTTGATCTCCTTCCTGAGAGCTATGCAATCCTCTCTGATGTGATCGAAGTCCTCATGGTATGCACACCATTTGGACTTTTCTGTCCAAGCGTTGGATTTTTCTCCTTTTCTTGGCCATCTTGCTTTGTCTCTAAGATCCTGCATAGCAAATATTACACCTGAAATATACACAGTAAAACAATAGTCAGTGATTTTAGGAAAATCTTATTCCTCTCCCTCATCTTCAAGGGCATTCACACTATGACGGTCAGGTTTGGAATACGATTTTGACTTATAGGATCTTTGGGCCGAGGAGTCGGCCTTTCTATTAGGTAGATCGTAAGAGCTTGGTGGGTTGCTCCTTTTTTGGATCTCCTTGTCTTTTTCGAGCCTAATGAACCTTAGTGCTCTGCTTCTGACTCCGTCCATCCTCTTTCATGGAGTTAATACGAGGTCTTCATAAAAAAGAGAATATTTCTTTAAGCCCATTTTAAAGGCTTCAACCGCCATAGCCAGGTCGATGTTGGGGATACTTAGAGCTTCCCTGCCAAACCTATTCACAAAAGTCCTAAGGGATTCCTTAGGATCGTGGATCACCCGATAGAGATCACTAGTGATCTTTTCAAATGTTCTGCTACAAGAAAATTGATTGTTAAATAAATTAATTAAATGTGCAAACGATGTAATAGAATAAGGAGGAATGTTAAGAAGCCATTTTAAAGATGATCATGTTAGAATTGAACCAAAACCCTTGCACAAGAAAGATTATTTCAAGTGAGTCGGGATGGGAACGGTCTCCATCCTTTCCCTATATTGTGCCACATCCTCCTCAGGATCTGTAGTCCCGTCATAAGGCTTCATCTTGGGGGTCTGAAAGCGCTTTGTGACTTCGCTATCAGCTATCACCAGAACGAATCTAGAGATCCTGCGGTTTGTGGGGGATACTTTCGGTACAGGTTGAACTACTCCAAGCACGCTTGAGATCATTTTCCTTAATTGTTGAAGCTCCTTAGCCACGATCAGGCTTAAACCTGTACCAAGATCCATAGAGTTAGTGGTAAAGATATTATTATTGACGGGGTTACCAGGATCCTTGTTATTTGGAGTAACAATGGTTCCGTTGGGATCCTGGGTTGTATAGGTTTGTTCTTTTGGAGTCGCGTCCTGAGTGGGAACAAAGGCTGGTATTGAGAATCCTACCTCGCGACGAATCGTTGAGGATCCCGTGTTGTCAAAGTTCAGGATCGTGGGCTGCAAGATCGAGGGTGTTGCTTCCCGAGGCTTGTGGATTTCTGTCCTCATTCTCTCCATTTCCTTGAGAATTGTCCTGTTATCCTCCTACTGTTGGGAGAATTTTTGTTCTAGTCTCTTCATCATAGTGAATATTTCATTGTTGGAAATCAGCACAGGAGGATCCTGGAGTCCTCTGGTAACGACCAGAGATGTATTTTTCTTCGGTGTTTCTGAGGCTTTCTTGGGAGCTCCAGCTGGAGGTGGTGGAAGGTTTTGGAGGAAATGGGATGACATTGAGGAAGAGGACAGGGTCGATTGTTTAGACATGATTTTTTGAGGGATTTTGAACACCACGACCCCACAGTGGGCGCCAAGTTGTTTTGGTCAAAAAGTGAACAAGCAAGAATCAACCAAATTGTATGAGAGGCTGTGATGTTCAGAATAAAAACAAATATGGAATGATGATCTAAGTGACACAAGTCATTTACAAGGAAAGCGCTTGATCCTTGCTAGGATCTCCGACACAAAACCTTAGGATGTGATAATTATCACCTGCCTTGATGATTATATTGATTAAAAATGTCGATTACAGAGGTGGATGTATGAAAAGTAAGTACAAATATTGTATATCAGCTAAGTGTTGTGTGTAGTGTGATGAATACATGTGTTTTTTATAGTGTAAACCTAATAACAAGAAATCTGACAATTTTGGGATCCTCTTAGATCAACTTATAGACGTTGTTTGACTTGGTCTTTTGGGTCTTTTGCATGGTCACGATGACTATTCGTTGAGAATAATTCTTTAGCTGACCATTTCTGCACATGTGAGAAAAATAACGAATCATATAACTGTTATAAATGTTAGGAGAATAAACGATAATAGTCAGGATCCTGAAGTATGTTTAAGGAAATTGAGGTTTAAGGATCCTGAATGTAATTCAAGGATCCTGGCCCTAACACTTATGATTCTCAAAGATTTTAGGTTGCTAATCAATTTTTCTCTCTCCACAGAATCAATTTGATTATCATCAGCAATGATAGATTCAAAATCTTCTTGAACATAATCTTCGAAGTGAAGAACCCAAACTTCATAGTCTTCAGGAAACAAAATAGAAATTCTTGGTGTGGAACTGATATTGTTTAGATGGTGAATGTGACTGAGTATGAATCCTCTTTTGACATTTTGAATGAAATAAGATGTGAATCAGATCAATGAACTTGAAAAAGAGTAAATCAAATGATTCAAACAAAGAATTAAAGATCAATTTGCAAAGCGATTTGCAAAATTCGGAACAGATCTAGAATTCGATGGACAGATCCGAAAAAACAAGATTAACACGAAGGATACGATGAACATGATGAAATCGATAAATCGAGATCTGAAAAAGCTCAAATGATCACCCGATCTGATACAAGTTGAAGGAACATTTAGATTTACGATTCAAACTAATATAAGATTCACAAGAACACACGAAGTAAATAAGCTTTCACTTTCACTAACGAGTAAGTTAGAACAATTCGATACAATAGTAAAGAACTATTTTATGCACAAACTCTTACCATTCTTCTAACCAATATTCCTTTATATAGGTTTCACATGAATATTAGAAAGGCATCTCAAGTCAGCAGCTAAGTTGCGAATTTAAGGTAACAAAAATGTGCAAGATCTTAACATGACTCACACCAAGTAAAGACAATATCAAACTATGAATAGAACCATTACAAAATGGCATAACACAAAATATGAATACTACAACTTGGTATACGGATCTATATAGATAGATCAAAACGCCTAATATGACTTAGCCAAAGTTCATACTTGGATAATATATTGAAGAGGTTCAAGATGCAAGATTCTAAGAAAAGGTTTCTACCCATGCAACATGGCATAATATTAAGTAAAGATCAATCTCCTGGTACTAGTGAAGAACTGGACAGATTCATTCGAGTCCTATATGCTCCTATTATAGAACTAATCATGTATGCTATGATATGTGCTTGACCTGAAGTCTCGTATTCCTTGAGCATGGTGATTTATTATTAGGAGAACTCTTCAGATAGCCATTGGACAACAATGAAGAACATTTTCAAGTATCTAAGATGAACAAAGGATATGTTCTTAGTATATGGAGGCAGATAACAATTAAGAGTAACATGTTACGTTGATGCAAGTTTCTAATTATAGAGATGACTCTTGTTCACAGTCAGTATAGGTGTTCTTGATCAATATAGGAGCGGTGACTTGGAAAAGTTCCAAGCAGAAGATAGTGGTAGACTCCACGTGTGAGTCCAGGTATATAGTAGCTAGTGAAGTTGCGAAAGAGCCTACATGGTTGAAGAACTTCATTAGATCTTGATGTCATTCATAACATTAATAAACCCATTGAAATCTTTTATGATAACGAAGGTGTAGTTGATTTGACTAAAGAACCCAAGGATCATGAGAAGTCGAGACATATACTCAAGACGTACCATTATGTTCCAAAGCGGGTTGAGGATGGATATACCATAGTTAATAGAGTATCATCAGAGGAGAAGACGCTGGATCCCTTCATAAAGTCATTATTAAGGACTAAGCATGATAGGCATACTATGTCCATAGGTATTAGATTTACAACTGATATGGCATAAATTTGTAGTTGTTAGTTTGATATTTGAAATTTATAGAAGTATAAAATCTAACTGATTTGGTGATTATTTTGTGGTGACTAAATATTAAGCTAGTTTGCTACCATTTTGTGTTGATTTATTATTGTGTTTTGTTTTATATGTGCAGAACCCACTTCCTGATTATTAATTTACTCAAACATCCACATTCGGTCATACTCTTTGAAGTAATTAGTGATTTAATACTACCAAGGAGTATTAGTAGATTGTCCATAGTGACTAGACATAGCACAAAGATTCCGACTAACACTCATGATTATTTAATGAAGCTTTGAGGTTTGGAACAACTCGCACTAAGATATTACTTCACGAATAAATTCACGAGTAATTCTAACATGGTAATATCTCTTGTTCTTCAAACCGATGTACATGAGGGGTTTTGCTTTACAAGTTTGTTATGCATTGGTTTACTATAACATTTTTCATAACTGGTAGTAATACATAATATGTCCATGTGTGATATGATGAGTAAACAAAAACTATGTAGTGGAAGTTTATTTTTCCCTTAGGCCCTAATAGGAGAAGCGATATATATGGGTCCCTCGATGATTTGGTGTTGACATCTAAAGTGCTTGGTTGAGTCCTGACTGAAATTGAAGTGTTCAATTTAGTAATCTGATGTAGTCGTCACAAATCTTTATCAGGTAACACAATCTTGAACAGATAGATTGGCCCTCGTCCATGTCTCAGGTTCATATACATATCTTGTAGAAGAAAGGAATAATTGATTAATTATCTATGGGTTGAATATTGATTAGATCAGAGTTTGATAATTACATTGGAAGACATACTCTATGTTGATTATTTGAGAAGTATTAGACCTTGTATAGTTGATGACTTGTCTAAGTGGGAGGCTATTGGAAAGAGTGTCCAAGATCATTAACTATTGGTAATATTTCTAATAATAGCAGACTCCTTTGGGTTGCCTTCATGATCCATTTGAGCAATTAAAAGACAAAAAGAATTTATTAGAAATTAGTTTATTAATTTTTTCATATTTTGATAAATTAATTAGAAACTATTTTGGAATTAATTTTTCAAGTCCTGTCGTGGACATAAGTGGAATTAGGTGTTAGTTTAGGAGTAGTTTAGATTTGATGGTTCAAAAAAATTATTTGGAACATTCTATAATCCCTATATGATAGAGATGGACAAAATACGATAGGGATTATCTAGGGTGCTTTAGTTGCTTTAGCATTAAGCAACTATAAATTAAAAATAGGGAGTTAAGGGTTAAACCAAGGTGCTCCTAATCCCTAAAAATTGGTCTCTCCACCCCTTCCTCTCCTTGGCTAAATGTTCCTAACCCTTATAGGTTTTGTGAGATTTTTTTTATCTTAGCCTCACCTCTGTTAGGGTTTTGTAATTTTTTTCTCTCTTAATGTTTTGGGTGTGAACCATTAGAGGAATTCTAGCTTGGTTCCTTTCATCCAAAACAAGGTGGCAAGAACAAGATCTCAAACAAATAGATCTCTAGCTTCAAAACAGGTGATAGTGTGTTTTTCTTATTACTCTAGTAGTTGTAAATAATAGTATTAAACTTAGATCCTCAAAGGTGGCATGAACACATAAAATTTTGTTAAGTCTTCGGCTTCTATAATCATGTGTTTAGAATGCCCTATAACCCAAAAAAATGGTTAAAAAGGTGCAAGAACAGAGGCCTAGAAAATAACTTTGTGTATAAACCCAATAGTTGTTGTGTTGTAAAAATCGTATAAAATTATAAAAAATCATGTGAACATGAGGTTGGTATTATATAGTAGTCTACTTTATTTCTTATTTAGAAGTGAAAAAGTGATTTTGAATGTAAAATCGTTAACAAAAGATAGAATGGAGGGATGTAAAATGAATTTAGACAGACAACTGGTTTTAAAATCGATAACCAGCACCAACATCGAAATAGGTTTATGGTGTGGTGGTCAGGTTCCGGGTTCTACTTTTCTCCTTCAACAAGTTCCTGACTGATCCCATTCTCGGTTTGGTTCAGGTTGGGTTTGGACCTTTTCTCATCCCTACCAATAGGGATAAGATAATAGGGGTGACAACAATGTATTAGTGACAAAGTATTAGTGGTGACTTATCTTCAATCAAGGCAATAGCGGCGACTTTTATAAGTATTAAGGGCGACATGTATCACAAAATCATTATTTATCTTGTCCGATAATCCTGTAATGCAAAAGCATCTTAACATATATATATATATATATATATATATATATATATATATATATATATATATATATATATATATGGAAAAGTTCAATAGAGAACCATAATTATTGGTTTTCCAAGAAACCAAATCTTTTTTTCAAGTTCTAGAGCTTATTTTTTATCGAAAAAAAAATCTAAAAATATCTAAATTCATAATTTAACATTGTGAATGTGAAAAATATTTTTTGGAATCACCAAGTGAATTTAGATTCACATTGTGAATTTGACGAAAAAAAATTTCGAATTTGATATCATTGGAAAAATGATAAAAAGTTATGAATTTCTGTATTTTTAGTTTTTTTTTTGAAAAAAAATAAATTCTAAATGTTGGAAAAAAGATTGGTTCATTGGTTCATTATGGTTCTCTATTGAACCTCACCCTATATATATATATATATATATATATATATATATATATCAAGGTTGCAGAAAACGTTAGACGTTAGCTAGTCGGTGGACTAGGGTCTAGGGATTAATCGGTTAGGCGGGGATTAATCGGGGACCATTAAGTATTAAGAAAATTATTCAAAAATTTATAAATCTAACTTTAATCGTAAGAATATAAATAAATAGCATAAAATTTTAATAATAAGTTTAACAAGCACAACAATTTATCATCAAATTAATAAGAAAAGTTATTCAAATTTTAATATATCTTAAAACAAGAAGTAAATTTGGGTATTTGTATATTTGAAAACATAGAAATTTTGAAAATTTTGGAGAAAAACTTTAAAATTAAAATTTTTAATTTTTTTTTATATATTAGTTGAACATTGAAATACTATGAACTTTTGAAATTTTGAAAATTTTGGCTTAATATTTAAAATTTTGAAAATTTGAAAATTTGGCCGATTAGGCCACCTAGGACCGATTAGACCCGTCTAGCTCCGACTTTGACCCCCTTTGACCAAAACCGATTAAGCCGACCGATTAGCCTTAATCCTATTCGGTTGAAGACCGCCTAGCGATTAATCCCCGATTAATCGGCCGCCTAGACCGATTTTTACAACACTGATATATATATATATATATATATATATATATATATATATATATATATATATATATATATATATATATATATATATATATATATATATATATATAGGGTGAGGCGAAGGGTTATTTGGAAAACAAAAAAACCCTAAAAATCATAAAAAAAATACTTAAAGATCACAAAAAAAAATTTTGAATTTTTTTTTTTAAAATCGCAGCTTTCTATACAAATTCGCTGAAAAAAAATTTGAAAAAATAAAATAAAATTTTAAAAAAAAAATTGATTTTTTTTTCAACGAATTATAAGAAAAAGCTGCGATTATTTATAAAAAATATTTTAAAAAAAGTTTTGTGATTTCTAAGTATTTTTTTATGCATTTTTATGATTTTTAGGGTTTTTTGTGTTCCATAGAACCTAAACTTTTATATATATATATATATATATATATGAGTTGTCAAATTCAAGTTTATAAACTATTCAATTTTCGTACAAATATGAAGGGTTTTTAGCGTTATATCTGGGCATGACTTTCTTATATAACTAGAAAACAATTCTAATAAAGTAGTAAATGATTATAGATATATTTTGAAATTAAATATTATAAATAATTATGTGTGGAATTATAGTTTGGTCTTGAGACTATTTGGTTTTCATTTCAGTAATTAAAACAAGTCCAAAATAATAATTCAATACATCAAAATATTTGAACTATATAGTTCAATTCAAATTATTTAATTAGACAATTAGTTTTATTTGAATTACCATGATTATAGAAAACTTAAAATGAAACTTTTATTTATGTTATATGTAAGTGCTTTTATATTGGGTTAGTGTGGTTTGTATTATAAAGACATAAAAGGTGAGGGTCAAAATTAAATATTTATAGTTTCAGTTGACTAAAAGCAAATTTAAGGAAGAGGTGAACAAACGGCATCCAAAATTAGTAAATAAAATTGCTTTTTCTGAATATTTTAGATTGCGTCCAAGACTCTTTTTAACTCTTATGCCACGTTCATATCACTGTGCCACTTCAATACACTCAGATATATGAAATTACAAAATTACCCATGAGTCCCTAAACACGATATCTATTGAATTGAATAATGTTACAGGTCACACTTATGTCAAGCTTGAGGAATATCTATATAAAATGATTTATGTCTTGCCACAATTAGAATGGTTGGGACAGAAGAAATCAATTGATTTAGAGGTGCCTTGTGGAAGCGTTCTTGCTCAACAACTAAAAAGACACTTTGTTTTTCATTTTTAATTTTTTGGTCTTAAACATAATATCAAGAAAAAAAACTTAAATGAGATACCAATTACGACACACATTGATTTTATGATGGACAAAAACATATAAATAAAAATAATGTCTATCTTTTATGAAATCAGAAACATATAATTGTCTGTCATAAATTTTTGTTATCTTTTAAAATTATTTACGACATAGAGAAATGTATTTTGTGTTTTAGTATTATAAATCAAAATTATATATATATATATATATATATATATATATATATATATATATATATATATATATATATATATATATATATATATATATGGGTAGGTTATAATGTGGATGAACAATTATTGTGCGGACGTATGAATAGTGTTATTCTATGAGAATTACTAAGAAAATAAGTCATTCTCACTAATTCTAATTTATTTTTATTCTCACACATCGTTTTTCACTCATTTTCATTCTGACAGAATACGACTCTATAAACATTTTGACAACATTCTGACAGAATGGGAATAATAATAAAAGTCTATAACGTTATAGACGATTTAATTAGTGAGAATGTGTCATAATGACAATAGTTATATAATATTGAACGTATTCATATTATCAAACAACATATTTTCTTTCTCATTCTTACAGAATAGCATTGTCCACACGTCCGCACAATAGATGTCAATCCACATTTGAACCTAGCTCTCTCTCTCTCTCTCTCTTTATATATATATATATATATATATATATATATATATATATATATATATATGACCTTTAAAAAAATTTGTATACTATCTTGAAAAAACAAGTCTTCGTCTTTTTATTATCCCGATAGCTTATAAATTCCATATTAACATCTCATTCCTGAGTTTAAAATTGATGAGAACGAAAGAAAAATAAAGGGAAGGAAAATGCAAGAAGTTGCTTCATTTCCTTTGATTCTCAATCATCGCTATTTTTAGGTGATAAATTTTGATCCAAAAAAAGGGAAAATGACTTATAAGCCCAACGAAGTTTTCAAACCGTTCAAAAGACCCAATTATATTTTATCTGTTCAAGAAAACCCAATGAACTTAACATTTTGTCTAAAAAGCCCCACAAACTTACACTTTCGTTCACTTCTCATTTAGGGTCAACCGCCTAATGAAAGTCAATGAATGACATGGCTGATGACATGTAACTAAATATCGGAAAATGACTTATAAGACCAACGAAGTTTCAAAACCGTTCCAAAAACTCCAATCATGTTTTGTTTGTTGAAAAAACCCATTAAACTTACGCTTTTGTTCAATTTTCATTAAAGGCAACCAGATTCATTAGGTATACAACTAGTTGGAAAATGACATCGCATTATATTTAATGACATGGAATAAACAGATTAGAATTGCCTTTTATATATCGATTTAGGGCTTGGAGAAGAGAAAAACGAACGACATCTGTGTTCGATCTCTTGTAATAGCTACATCTTATTCTTCCTCTCTCAATCGTTGATGTCCAACTCAAGATCTACAAAGATGATATTTGATGATGAAAACCCTTGTGGATGTGGGCGCCCTTCTTGGATTTGGACATCTAGAACGGAGGATCATTAAGTGAACAAAAGTTTAGGGCTTGTTTGAACAAAATTCAGGGCTTGTTCGAACAGATGGGTAAGTGTAATTGAAAGCTTTATCATGTCCATATTCTATGTATTTGTTTGGTTTCTTTCAAAAACAAAAACTTATTAAAATGGACATGATAAAACTTTCAATTACACTTACCCACCTGTTCGAACAAGCCCTAAACATTATCTCTGGATGATCCTCCATTCTAGATGTCCAAATCCGAAAAGGGCGTCTACATCCACAAGAGTTTGCATCATCAAATATCTTCTTTTGTAGATCTTCAGTTGGACATCAACGATTGAGAGGAAGAATAAGAAGTAGCTATTAAAAGAGATCGAACACAAACGTCGTTCGTTTTTCTCTTCTCCAAGCCCTAAATCGATATATAAAGGGCAATTCTAATCTGTTTATTCCATGTCATTAAATATAATGCCTTGTCATTTGCCAACTAGTTGTATACCTAATGAATCTAGTTGCCTCAAATGAAAATTGAACAAAAGCGTAAGTTCATTGGATTTTTTTCAACAAACAAAACATGATTGGGGTTTTTTGAAAGGTTTTGAAACTCCGTTGGTCTTACAAGTCATTTTCTGATATTTAATTACACGTCATCAGCCATGTCATTCGTTGACTTTCATTAGCCGGATGACCCTAAATGAGAAGTGTAAGTTAGTTGGGCTTTTTTAGACAAAATGTTAAGTTCGTTGGGTTTTCTTGAACAGACAAAACATAATTAGGGTTTTTTGAACGGTTTGAAAACTTCGTTGGGCTTATAATTCATTTTCCCAAAAAAAAAACAATCTATTTCCTTCCATTTCATTTCCTTCCCCTACTTAAATGAAAGGTCGTGATATGTGATATTTCCACCGAATGTTTTTATACTTCCACTCAAATAACAGTGCAATGAAAATTGTACCATTGATTTGAATTTATAGATAATTAAGAGAGAGAGTTCCTTTTGTTTCTAAAAGATGCACAACAAGTAGATCTTCCTCATTCGGTACTTGCACGGAAAGTGAACCGGTCAATCACATGAATACTTTGCTTCTGGAAATTTGTTTCAAATGATAACAATGTAACGAGTGCTCTAATTAGATTCTCTCTAAATGTAATGCGTTATGAAAGGTCATCGTTTCCGTCGTTATAGCAATTTAATTCATGGTTGAAATGTGAAAGCTGATCGGTGATTCCTAGAAGAAAAATATCAATTCAGACCAAACCCATGCTAAAACTGGATTGTTACTCGCAATTCGGGGTAACGATAAAACAACGTCGGAATCCCTGTCGGTGTCTAATATGCCAAGCAGCCATTTTGTGTAACCATTTGATGCATCAAGAAGGTTAAACATTTTCCTAAAACCAACAACGTTTACTATACTAGAACATCACTTCCTACTTTACAACAACCAAATGATACTGCCAAAATAAGAGGAAAACGTGTGCCCTATATGAGTTTTTTGCGTGCTTTTTAGTGCACAAATATAGTTTTTGGTGCTTTTGAGGTATTAAATAAATAAATACTTTAGGAATTGGTACTAACCTATAAATATAGATATCAACGTCTTCTGCAAGATGCTAACTGCACGTATGACGAAAACTTTAGAAACTTGTGCATGGCAGTTTCAGACCATGCTTATTCGGTTCACCCGTGTGCATCATATTTTGTTTTGAAAGCGATAGATAGAAATCAATGGCACTTATGATATATTGATGACATGGAGAAACACACTTCAACGATGATCGCAGAAGCAAGATCGGTAAAGGAAGGAGGAAATTTTATGATGGAGATGTGTCGTTTGATTTTGAAAACAAAATCTATTTCTTAAATATTTATAAAATAAAATCAAGGGTATAATTGTCAATACACTATTCTTTTAGTGGAAGAATAAAAAAATTTAGTGAAAAATATAAATATCATGAATGAAACTCGAAAACACATTTAATGATACTTTCTTAAAAAAAACTTTACTGTTTTGTTCTTCTTTAACAAAAACTCGGTGTAGCTTCCCACTTTTCTCAATTACTCTCAGACACACCTCAAGAAAATCGATCGCCAGGTGTTCATGGGCTTCGCCATTGCCTCACTTGAGTAACACCTCACGAAATTGATCGTTGTTCTACTTTTAGGTGAAATAATCATCCTCCATGCGTATCTCAGTAACGACCTCGGGAACTAAGGTTTTTGGTGGTGAAAGAATCGAAAGAGGCATGTTATTTTCTCTCTAAGTTACCACCACTATGCTTATCTCATTTTTTCATATTTCCATTTTAGGACGTTTTTTAGTATACGTATCATTGATAAGATTTTATGAGTTCTTTGAGATTGAGGCTCTTTGAGGTCTGTATTTAAGACATTGTCCTTAAAACAAATTTGTCGGCTATCTGGTGTTTGTTTCCCAATAGACAACAACTTAGAACGATTCTTCAAGATCATCGAACCTAAAAAATTCCTAAATTTTACCTTCTATGTGGCAAGAAAACTAATCAGAAGTAGTAGAAAGTGAGAATTTTTTTTCCTTGAATTCTAGTCTATAATCCTTACAATTGGTTGTAGAGTGGTGATATTTATACTACACATTCTATAACTGCCCATTTATGACGAAATTAATCACATATGTTAATCACAAGATTAATGTATGTGTAATATGAGTTTTGTAACTAAACTCATAATAAATTAACAGTTAAGGAAAAAGAAATATTTTGCAAAAAGTTCCTGAACTTTTCTAATTGCACATACTAGAATGGGCCTTGGTTTTGTAAGTCTTGCAAGGCTTAAAGCCTTTATACTTATAAACCCACTACTTTTTCCTTCTCCCACCTATGTGGGATGGCTAAACACTCACTTGACATCCTTTCCTAATTCATCAAACTATCTCACTTTAATGATTAATTTCTCATTCACCCCGAGTCCATTTTGGACGTGTGATATACTAAAATGAAGGTATCATGGAGGAGAACACAAACATATAACCATTTATTCAATTTAACAATGTTTATGGTTCAAATTTTGTATTCAAAAAATGGGAAAACCCATTTTTAGAAATTGGTTAAAACCAATTTTCTAATACTTGCTACATCTTTGACTCACCAATGACTCTGTCGTTGAGTGTTTACAACTATTATATATGTTCATGTAACATCCCCATCTGACACGTATCACAATATTATCCTCTTTGGGCCACTTGACACGAGGACTTCCCAGGAGGTCACCCATCTCGGTACTACTCCCGCCCGAGCACGCTTAACTGTAGAGTTCTTATGGGATCTGCGGCCCTCACGGCTTTAACACGCATTGTGGCAAGGAAGGTATCCACATCCCTTTTAAGGAAATGCTTCGTTCTCCTTCCAAGCCGATGTAGGATCAGGTGCAACCCACCTTCACCCCCTATTATAGGGTTCGACGTCCCCGTCGAACACATCGGCTCGTGCACCATCTTTGATACCATTTGTAACATCCCCATCTGGCACGTATCACAATATTGTACGCTTTGGGCCACTCAGCACGAGGACTTCCCAAGGGGTCACCCATCCTGGTACTACTCCCGCCCGAGCACACTTAACTGCAGAGTTCTTATGGGATCGGCTGCCCTCACGTCTTTAAAACGCATTGTGACAAGGAAGGTATCCACACCCCTTATAAGGAAATGTTTCATTCTCCTTCCAAGCCGATGTGGGATCACGTACAACCCCACCTTCACCCCCCCCCCATTTATAGGGTCCGATGTCCCTGTTGAACACCTCAAATTTGGGATCTTTTGTATTGTATCTGGAAGGGAAAAAGTTCCAGATGGTTTTCTAAACTGAATGTAGCCATTTAAATACATAATGGCTATTTCAGTTGAAGAAATTTGAGAATCATTTGAACAAATCCAAAAGAATCACGAGTTGTTAAATGTAAATTCAATTAAATATGGGTAGTGAATTCCAGTTAACCATGTTTAAGGAGTTGAAATAGAGAATTGACATTTGGATACAAAGGGTTGATAATTCAAAGATTTGATGTCATTAATCATCATCAAAGTATTTTGTATGTTGAAAGCTGATATTTACGCATGAATCTAAATCTTGGAAATAGAAAGGATAACCAAGTTTACACACAATTAAACATCAAGCCATATCATTCAAGAATTCCAGATACATCACATTGCTTCCCTTCACTAAAGCAAAGATTAAGAGAAAATGAGCGACATAAAAATCCTAGTTAAACTCAATTGAATGAAGACACGATAATTTTTGAATCCTTATTAAACGTGGGTTCATGTTCTAGGTTCTCCATTGTAAGACCCGTAAGTTAGGGCTAGACGATTTATGTAATTATAATAAATAATTATTCATTTTATTGAATAATTAAATAGGATAATTGTTAGTCGTACGCGTTACAGACTATATAGGCCTTTTTATCACTAAACAATAAAAATAACGTTTTTGATAGAAGATTCTTTAAGATAAATAATCTTGATGAAATTTTAGTTGTCGCGATGACAATTCCGAGGGTATAAAGAACGCCAAATCTGAATTTGTATGAAGAAGTTATGATTTTCAAAGTTTCGCGTTCGGCCCTATACGGCAAAGTGTGTCGTAAAATGTGAATCACGGATAGGTTGTTTATTAGCCTAAGTGATCTGAATGAAAGCCGTAGTAATCGTTATTCCGAGAGCGTGCATATAAAGAATGCCTAAATCTGACTTCGTATGAAGAATTTATGATTTTTCAAAGTTTCAGTGCAGCAGTGTGCGACAAACAAATCAAAATTAAAATCGATTGATTGTTAGCCAAAACGATGTAAATGAGAGTTGAAGATCTCATAAATACGAATCTTTCGATATAGAGACAGTCGAGATCTAATGGAATGTTGCAGTACTTGACATTACCTAAGAGTGGATATAAAGAACGTCGAAAATGGAGCTCATATGCGAAAGTTTTGATTTTTCGAAGATTTGCAAAAAATACCTGATGTGATGACGTGGCAGCCCAAGACCATGCCATGTGGAAAGGCGGTAGCCTCGTACCTCTACTGGCACAACGACATGGCACTGCGAGATTGGGATACATGGCTTCGCCATGTGACGACACATGGCAACGTCGAAGGAGGCATCTGATAAAGCATGGTGGCTCAATGAGATTCAGATACGTGGCCCAAGGAAAAAGGGACACATCGATGGACATGGCGTGCCATATGAAATTCCCTATAAATAGCTACGAATTCTACTCATTTGTCACAACATCTCAAACCAATTTCTATTTAATCTTTACCCCCACTTTTGATCCAAATTTTCCTAACTTTTGGGAGTGTTTTAGTGGAGCCCCGAGTGGCCAGCGAGCCGACAAATAGAAATTTTCGAAGTCGAAGTTCTACCTACGAACTTTCCGACTTTTTTGCTAGAAACTCTGTAAGTGAAGCCGCACTTATTATGTTGTAAGTGTAACTTATATTTATATTTATAGTAATTATTATGAATTTATAAATAAGATTTATCAGTGATTCCAAGTCATAATACTTATTGATCTACTTACTAGAGTGATATCTATGCTACATCTAGTGAGTTGTTTAATGTGGATTTTCCAAACAGTATATATTACATATATACCAAATGGATCCTACCTCCAATTATTAAGGAATCTATAAGAAAGTTATAAAACTCGTATAAATTCGAATGAATTCTGAAACATAGTAATATTCGTATTTAGGTCGTTAAAGGGATAAGATGAAGTGTTAGGAGAGGTGCTAGCTTTCCCAAGGATCTCCACCTCAATCAGTTGAGTGCATAATTACATTCAAGAACATGATTTATTACAAGTATCTATTAAACGTACTAAATATTTTTGAAAATTTATATATGAATTACATGCTTATTGACTAGAATATGTAGTAGATGTATATTTGATGACTTATGTTGTGTGAACTAGTTATGGTTATATATGTGTTAATATGTATATATGATAGTATCACATGATAATAGTAGAAGTATTATTAATGAAAAGATGAATGTATATTGATACCTAATACTCTGCCTTAAATGAATATACTAAATTAGGATAGTGTTACCTAAACATAGTTGGTATTGGAAGATGATGACAAAGACTGTAGTCTAGTCTAGTTTTTGAACTAAGACACACAAAGGATGTTTAGATCAATTAAGTTGGATAATAGTGTAATCATACTCTATATTGGGATGATATCGTGAAGACTATATTAATGATGAACAGTGAACTAGCCTAGTTGCAAACTAAGGTTTGTCAAAAGACATTTAGTTCGCGTTGAGTTGAAAAAGTATTAGTTATAACTTGTACTCTAAAGATATTACATAGGCAGGAAATTGATGTTGAAGGATGATTATGAGTATTGTAAGACCTAGAGGAGATGTATTACTCCTCCTTTTCCTTATTGATGACTAGTGGGGTACATTTTATGTACAAGAGTGTTATATTAGTATTCCCCCTCCTTTTCCTTATTGATAACCGGTGGGATACATTTTACATACAGGAGTGCTATATTAGTATTCCCCATCCTTTTCTTTTGATGAGCTTCGTGTATCATCATTTCTATCAACAAGGTGATCTGACGAGCTGAGTGTGTCAGCATTTCCATTTACGAAGTGATCTGATGAGCTTCGTGAGACTTCCTAATATGGTGTGTCTATAGATCACTTCTAGGTATGTCTAAGTCATCTAGTGGATTATAGATGACCACCCCTGAATTAATTGTCTTATGGTGTTACTGAATAATGGTTCAGTAAGGTACTTCATTCCCCTCATTTGTTGTCTTTATTGATTCTCGTCTGCTGCCAAGGAATCCCCAAAGCAGTATAGTCAATTCGTTGTTTGTAGTGATCCATCTGAATAGATCTCCTTAGATTAGTGTATACGATCAATATGTGAGGATTGATAGGACGGGTTAGATTGTATTATAGATATGATATATATATATATATATATATATATATATATATATATATATATATATATGTGTGTGTGTGTGTGTGTATGTGTGTGTATGTGTGTTGTTGATGTGCCATCCCAAAAAAACACTAGTAAAGTTTTTCATTTTCAAACCACCAAAACCATACAACCATTTGTTCAAAAGTCAACCAATGTTTAATTTGTTATCAAATATCATAGTAAATCAAAAATAGAAAGTGTGGACTCGCCGAGTTATCCAGGAATCCAACATCTTAATGCATTAAGTTGTTTCCATCGAATCTAGGAGATTCAATTCTTAGATCTCCTTCAAAATGATGTCTAGAAGGGTAAAGTTTCCAACTTTACCCTTAGGAACCATCCAGGTTGAGTCAACCCCAAACCTTAGACTCATAGGAGTGATGCTTGACACATTAATCCCTTAAACTCTCAAAACAAAGTCCCAATATGCAGATCTAGTCCCCTAAGGTTGAGAAATCACGTAAAATTTCCAACTTTACGTCCATGCATGCTAAAAGGAACCGTAGGACTCAAAATGGGTGTAATAAAGGACTTAATGCATAAATGGGACCTAAGACCTAGTAAAGCTTGCAACTTTAAGCCAAGTGAGGTCATGAAAGGGTCAGATCTAACATAATAACCCTTGAAACGCTCAATTTCTTGGACAACCCAACCATAACCCCAAAATCAAGACAAAACTTAAAATAAAGAGATCTGGATGATAAAAAAGCAAGGTATCAACTTTAGACCTCAAAAGGACTGAAATGGGTGGGGAGATTTTGGATCTAGGTCTTCTCTCCATGCTATACACCTTCAAATTCAAGGATCCTCCAAAAGTGTGCAGAATATAAACTCTTAAGGCCCTCTACAAGCTCACACACACTCAAGGACGATGATACACTCTTTTAGGGTTTTCTGGACAGAGGAGGTTGATAAGGAGGCCAACCAAGAGACTTAAGGCCGTTAAATAGGGTGCAACACCCTAAAAATTAGAGTTTTCTTCCCAACCGCCAACTCGTCGAGTTGAGACACCCTAACTCGTCGAGTTGTTCCATTAATTCACGCGGTCAAAATCCATTCTACATGTCGAGCTAAAGCCTTCAACTAGCCGAGTTCAACAGGAAAAATCAACAATTAAGGAAATAAATTCATACCGGAACTAAGCATTACATGTTGTTGAAGATCTTTCTTCACTGCTTATTTCTTAAGAAATTCAGGTAACTTTCCTTACACTAGATTATGAATCGGATTTTCCATCATTTTTCCTCTCTTACAACATGTAGCAGTTCACTAATTGAAGGCAACACAAAATTTATCCTCTTTTTAATGATCGTGTTTCTTCTTTACAATTCATAAATATGTTTTCTTTTTAATGAAAATAAAAAACTTACCCTCTTTTCTATGATTATGAAGTGGGTAACTGAATTTCTTTTGTTATGGTAGATGATGCAAAGAATTTCCCTAATCAAATATGAGAGATCAAGTTTAGAAAGTCATTAATAGAGGAGATTACAGTGGAAATAATCATTATATCTTTGAGAATGTATGCACTGGCCTTTAAATAAAGGTTTTGATTTAGTTCAAAAATAGCTTAGATGAAATAAGCATTTTATCTTCATAAATGAAAAAGTTATTCATATTCAACTTTATAAACACTAAGTAGTTCTGGTAATGGTAATTGACATATATTTTTAGGGATTTTTTTGATAATAAGGATGAGGGCATTCACGTTTTCTGCATAGATGAGAGATGTGTTATCTGTTATGTGATTTTACATGTTTAATATTGTTTTACATGCCTAATCAACAAAGTTATAGTCGGTTGCATGTTGATTCAAAAGCTTCTTCTATGAATAAATCACGTTTTAGGCAAGAGGTAGAGGAAGAAGGAGAGTGGAGCCAGTTGTCCGATCAAATGACCCAATTACCAATGTTACCCTAATGTTGAATGGTATTCTTTTCACCTGCACAAGGTATGTATAATGGCACAAGGTATGTATAATGTATGTTCTTAGAAAATACGGTGGTGTCTGGTATAACGAAATTAAGAATGGAATGGAATGATTTATTCCATAGGAATAAAAAGAACATTGTGTTGTTTGATCGAATGAAATGAACCATTTTCTTAATTTTCATTCTTAGCCAGATCGTGTTTCTTTTTTTTTTTTTTTTACTTTTTTCTTTCCATCATGAAAATTTGCAATATACCATTTGTTTCTTAGTAAATTGATATTTTATAGTGATAAACAAAATTGGGATATTCGATCAAACATAGTGGGATTATACGTTGGAGTTGGTTTTACATGAAAATTTCAAAGCAAATGAGAATGAGATTTTGAGTAGCCTTTCTTCTGTATAAACATTGACTAATATGGGATCAAGATTGTTAGTTTAAAAAATCATAGTGAAATTTATTAATATTTTACTGTTAAAGGGACTTTTTAAGAGGTCCTTGATATTATATTCTTTTTTTTTCTTCGGATAGGTTAGAGTTGTTGTATAGGAAACACATGCCTTTGAAGTTCTTACTATTGTTAAAGTTAATAGACAAAGAAGAGTGTGTGGCCTACTGCATGATCGACAAATAGAAGTTAATGGAAAAATTCTTTTCAGAGGTATTTATAATTTTATATAATTTCTAAGTTCGATTTTGATTCGTGGTTTAACAATCTTTTGGGGCTTGATGTCAATGTTAATTTAATAATCTGTTTGCAGGAGATAAATTTCGTAGAACACCCACGTGGAGCCACTCCACATCAGCATAGCATGAGAGGGGGGTGGAATTTACTTGTCTGGTGGGTTTCCACATAAGCATCACACATGTGGTGTAATTCGCACACTGCATGGCCTTATTTTATCTAACAAGCTCTTTTGAATTTTAGGTAAATGCCTTGAACCGAGCTGTGTCTCAGAGGGCCATTTATTTTCCCTGGCTTTATTTACACTTGATAGTGGGACTGCTATAACTTTTACCATGTACACTATTTACCAGGTTGTGATTGCAACTGTTACTATTTGTTGATATGTTATGTAGTTTTGTGTTTCTTTCTCCTATTCAGTGGAACATCCAAAAAAAATCTTTTACTCCCCACAGTCGAAGCCAATATCTCTATTTTTCTTTTGTTCTTATAAAATATATCTATTACTTTTCCTTTTTTATGTTTTTCATTTGAATATCTTTTAGGACATATATAATAAGTATGTCTAAAGATGATGTGTGAAAACATTTTGATTTTACGGATAGAATTTTATCTTATGTTTTAATGGTTTAGTGTGTTCTTAGTTATTGATATTGTAGGACAGACTTGTGGAAGTAGTTAGCATTTGGAAATTAATATTGGAACACACACCACGATGTTTATATAACATATACCGATTGTTTTAAGTTATTATCAAATCTTACTCAATTTTGCTCTATTTAAGATTTTTGTTAAACCCAAAGTGCATGTTGGTACAATTTTGATTTATTCCAAAATTTATGTTAGCATGTCAGTTTGTATGATAGAAATAATGTAAGGGTATATGTTAAGTGCAGAAAAAGGATCAGGGCTACAAATAAAATATATGTAACATACCATTTATGTTAGAAGAAAGCTTAGAAGAAATCTTTGGACATGTGAATAATGTATTATGGTTAATGTATGACGGTTAATGAATTTCTACTTCTGATTAACCATTTTTGTTTCAATATTCGGCACCATTATTTAATCTTTTCTTGGGTGGGGAGGACCGTTTTTCTCCAAGTTAGACTCGCTTTTTGACTTAGTTGGACCGATCGAGTTTAACCGATTTTAACCGAGGTTGACCAAGTCTAAGTATTTTTATATATTCCTAATAAAATGTCTCGGTACATGTCCGAGTAGGCCGGTTTTACTACACCGCTTTTATGTACATACATCCAACAAACATAAAACCGAAAAAGAACGATATATGCCAGTAGTGTGCTTTTTGGAATACAATATGTGTTCGAAGACAAATTAAATCCCTCCCCTTACCTCCCACAATGGGTAACCGCCCACTCCCCACCTAAAGAAAGTTAATTTAAATGATGAAACTAATAAGTGAAATAAAGCCAAACGTTAATGGATACTCTGAAAAACAGAAGATATAAAAAGTGGTGTGAAGGTGAGTACATTGCTAATATAAGAACGAATGAAAGAAATATGCTATAAAACCAACTAAAATCAATATATTGTTTATACATTTGTCAAACTGTCCATCGGGCGGGTATGCACTAGTTATTACTAACATCGGGTCGCGAATAACCGTTCCTTCATTTTCAGCCCTTGGATATCTTCAATTTTTCACCACAACCACATAAACTCCCTATTTACGATTTTTTTATAGTTATTTGGTCGATGCTCACATAAGTCGGTCATCTTCTCCACGTTACGTCTTTAACCTCCCTACTACATATTCAAACTCCATTTCTCCCTACCACATTCGTCCCCTTTCACAGAAATCCTCCCTGCAACACCCATATATTCTGAGGTTTTTGTGTGACATTTACTGGATATGCGATTCACCTTTCTTTGTGTGCTTATCGGGGCTCTTTCTACCAAGAGTAATAATCACTTCTCGGATCTTAAAGGTATGTACAATTCGGATCTTACAAGGTAAATTGAACTACTTTTATGTGGAATTTTCTATTCTCCTCAATATCGCCGATTGATGCACGATTCCACCTCCATCACCGGCTGTTGGCTACTGCTATTATGTTCCCTTTGGTAACGACTCTGTTTCATCTTCTCTTCAGCTTCCACAACCACACTGTAGTTGTAATCAATCAAGTATATGAAATGAGATCAGAGTATATGATGAATTATGAACACACGATGTAAAAATGATCTTTATGGCTCGATTACGCTTTAACAGAATACAGCGAGAATGTAGATATTACAAGTTCGAAGACTCCAAAACTATTTCTAACTCTAGTACACATCCCATATTTATAGGGATAACAAAAACGTACAAAAAAAATATAAGGGACTTAGAAATTACAGTTTCGAAATATACTATGCCCTTATACAAAACAAACATACAAGCTTTCGACAAAAAGAATGACCTAGATAGACTTCGACACCTCACAACTACTTTCGACCTCAACATTCTCCCCCTTTGTGAGAAGTATCGAATCTAAGTCATCAACATCTGATCAGCTTGATGTATCACCCTTCGAATCTTTGAATACCAATTGATCACCTTGCGAATTTCAGCTTTGTCACCCTTATTATTCTTTGCACAACTATTCATACGAACAACAAGGTTTGTATAATGAGGAGTGGTATATCTTTCAACATCACAGGCTTGAAACATAAATTTTGTGTTATTCCCCTTCTTGTTTTTCCCAACAAACACAATCCCAAGTGGCTTTAAAGAAATCTCCCCATCTTCATAACTCTTCAAGCTAGCTTGACTCTTCAACATAGATTGGGGAACTGTGATTTGTTTTCCTATTGCCAAGGCTAATTCGACATCAGTTAATGCAAGACAACCATAATAATTGTCTATAAACAACTTGATGTGAGCAAATCCGATTAAGAAATCTTCTTTGCTTGTTAGTTGAAGCTTTGAGACATCAGTTCCCTTCAAAATTCTTGCAACACAAATCAAATCATGAATATTCATCAAAGAAAAGTCAGCCAATGAAAAATCAAAAGCCACATTATTTGCTCTGACAACATGAAAGCGATAATTCTGCAACACACCCTCGAACAAAACGTCTTTGGAAATGTTGAGAACTCGAATTATCTTGACCAACGACCAAATCTCCTCCTCCCTTTTTCTAAAAAGAACTGCGTGGAATCGAAACTTCAATCGTTTAAATTCTTCTTTGTCTTTATACTTATCAGCAATTTGATATTATTCAGCTAAGAACATCATTTTGTTGATCGGAAAATCTAACTGACTAAAATCAGTATTCTCTGTTGCGAAGCTTTTCTTGGGAAGTTTCTCAAAATCATGCATTTCACCAGTTATGACAAAGGCTTCGATGTTTTAGTAGCAATAATGTTTCGAAGGATCACCTTCATCTAGACCAAGACCAGGAGGGTCATTTACTCTTTGGCGAAGAATGCTTTGAATCTGCCTTTGTTTTTCCATTTCCTTTTCAACAGCTGCCTTTTTCTCTTCTGCTGCAGTAGGTTCTATAGAAACACCCTTCTCTTTATTTTTCATTTCCTCTATTGATGGAGGTGGCTTCGAAGAGCTTGATCCTCCAACACCAAAACCTATCACTACTCTTTTCGTCAATGGCCTTGTTGTTGTTGTTGTTGTTGAAGTAGTTGTAGATGAAGTCTTTGGCAATGAAGTCGGAATTTGAGTAGATATGAATTTACCAACTACTTTTGCATCACCTTCATCCTTCGAAGAATCACTTCCTCCCATACTGGCCTTCGAACCCATGCTCATGCCAATACTTACTCCTTCTCCCCCTTGCACCCCTGTGCGAACAGGCGGGGCATCTGTTGGCATCAAATTTATCAGCTTCGCAAGAGGAGCTATTTCAGCCTTGAGTGTAGACTCCAAAGCCATAAACTTTTGAGATAAGGATTCCGGAGTGAGCAATGAAGAGGATGAAGAACCAATCTTTAAAACTAAGTCCTTTATATTGCTCAACGTCTCTTCAATTTTGGTAAAACTCTGAACATCAAGCTCATCCTTTTTATCAACTTTAGGAAGTAACGAATGATACCACTTAACTACATTCGTAACAGCATCAGCGATGATGTCCACCTTGGTGTGAAGAGAAGAATAATCTTGAGAAAGAGATGCAACATCCTTCACCATATCAACCCTGAGTTCCTCAATCTTCAGGTTGACATCTTCACGAACCTTTTTAACATCTTGAACAAATAAAATATGCCTTTCTTTTGCAACAGCTTTCAATTCCTTAAGCTTAAGATTGAAAGTTGAAGATTGAGCCTTTACACGGTTTTCATTGTTCTTGTCCAGTTGATCCAATTCATTTCTCACTCGAAGCTCTTAAGCCTTGAGCATTATATCCACTTCAATCCCAGATACATGATTTTGACCCCCTGCATCAGCTTGAAACTGCAATAAAGAGTTAAGCTTCATGTTGAAAATCTTGAATTGTTTACCAAACATTAACATATGACAAGGAATATTTTCCTCTTCTGGATCAAATTGAATGTCAGCAAACGATCCCATAAATTCACCATCTTCAATGGTTTCATCTTCTTGAATTGTTTTGGGGCCTTCGGTTGATTGTGATGGAAATAAAGAAGAGATGGGTTGATTTATGATGTTTTCAAAGGTTGGTGATTGTGTAGATTGAGGTAAGGTGGTTGAAAGAGGAGTATGAAATGGTGGTAGAGAAACAGTGGTGTTAATGGTAGATGTATCGAAAGAAGATGAAATAATAAGAGTGGAACTACCTTGGCTTCGTTATTCAACACCCTATCACCCTTGTTGACATTTGCATCCATATCAGATATGTTTGCAGTGATGCCTAAAGTTCGAACCTCCTCAGAAACTGATTCGGTATGCGAAACTCCGGGTGGTGTGATAGTAGTCTTCTCAGGAGTGGATACTTTTGAAGGATCACCTTGATTAGTGGTTGTGTCCACATTAGATGTTTTCACAGAGCCACCAGGACCTCCAGTGTCCTCGATATTCGACTTAATTGGAGAGCCCCTCGAAGGTGATGGAATACCCATATCAGCATCACGAAGTGGAGATTGAGACTTACCACTTTCATCCAAATCGGACTCAGGAACAACTTTGTCCATAGAATCAATAACCACTTTCTTTTTCTTTTTGGATATGTGTTTCGCCATATCTTCATCTCTTCTCTTCTTTGATGCATGAGACAAAAGAGTAGGAATTTCTCGAATAACAACTCATTTTCGATTAATATGTGGCTTGCGAGTAATCTTGGATTTTGCATCCTTAACAACTGTCCTTTTTTGGGGAATGACGAGGCCTATGAGCCATTTTCTTCAGTCGTTTAAGTACCCCAGACTTCGAAGGCATGACTTCCATGGCTGGAATAGACATATCTTCGATAATTGGCTTAGCAACTTTCTTTTCAACTTTCTTTGGAGAAACTTTGACAATTTTCTAAACTAGCTCAGGACTAAGCTTCGACGGACTAGCCTTAACTCCCTTCTTAGACCCTTTGCTTTTCTTCGATGGACCACCAGCAGCTTTTGGTAACAACACTCCAGTTTCACTCGAAGGATTGATAGTTTCAAGATATTTCAACAGAACTGGATTTTGGGGATCAACCCTGCGAAGCATAGTATCAGGAATACGTGCAATCAATGGAAACTCATCTGGATTATCCTCCATCGTCTTTGGATGATGATACAAAGCAAATTCGGCCTTAGGTTCATCATCAGGAACATCAATACCTTCCTTCTCATACGCATACTGCAAAATTAGACTCCAGTAACGAGCACAAGAAACTCCATTCACCACATTCATATAAACAATAACTCTAGTACCCATCCCATATTTATAGGGATAACAAAAGCGTACAAAAAAATATTAGGGACTTAGACATTAAAGTTTCGAAAGATACTATGCCCTTATACAAAACAAGCATACAAGCTTTCGACACAAAGAATGCCCTAGACAGACTTCAACACCTCACAACTACTTTCGACCTCAACACACATTTCTTCCCAGCTGAGATTTTTTAGATCAACGGGCACCACCCCATCATCATCTTTGTTTTCTTATGTGTTTTCACATCACTGCTAATTTTTGTTCTTGATATTTTTATATGTATGATATTTGAATCAGTTAATTGAGAATGCAAGTTGGCTGTTTAATTTTGCAAAAAATCATTTTGTTGCTAATTTTGGTCTAGAAGCAACAAATATCTAATATTTATTGGACTTGGTTACATCTACGCCAAGTGTTTTGCTAGAATGCTTCAATGAAATACACTTGCCTACCAAAACATATTCATTGAGCATTGCTTGTGTATTCGTATTTAATTTGTTTATTTGCTCCCTTTTTATGGAAATGATGTAACATACATGGGTGTTAGGGTCACTAAGCTTGGGGATGGAGCTTAGTCATGGAGTGATACATGGAACAATTTTGTATGGGATGGTAAGTATAACTAATTTTCAAATGGTGATAATCACACATTATGCTTATTGTTCTTGCACTTGTGTCATTCTTGTGATGTAAATAAAGATGAAGGGGTGGAGTTATTAGGGAAAAGTTTGCTAGCCGTCAAGCTGATCGATCAGATGGAGCTATGAAGCCAGAGGCTGAACAAATAAATTTCTCAACAAGTGAAGAACGTAACAATTTCTGGTTCAAGTTCCATCCTTCAAACGTTTTTCATTGATATGCACATTTATGGTTTTTAACTCTTCCCATGTTAAATTATGGTCTCTATTATTCATAGATATGGTTTGGTATTATGGAACCTGGGAAGGAATAAAGAATTCCATTTCTAAGCTAGCATAGTGTTAGGGGAAACACTATAAGTTGTTCTTACTTTTGATTGATTGAATTCGGTCGTTCCTTTTTTACTCTCTTTAAATGCTATGATGTATGTGTTTTCTTGATACTATGTGCTGGTATTCAATGCATATTTCACGTATGTGTAAACAATAACAAAAAAAGAAATCCTCAGATCAGTAGGCATTCTGTTTTCAGATTATTTGGTTAGGTTAAAAAATTACCAATTTGTGCAAACCATTGTCTTCTTCTTTGTCTATATTTGGTTCTACAGTCTTCTCCATTTTAGTAGTATTCTTTCTCCCCCCCCCCCCCACCCCCACCGTGAAGCGCATTCAGAATTCAAGCATACGACATATTATTATAAAAAATGGTAATTGTGATTGATAAATTTTTGGTGATCAATGTTCTTTTATGTTTAAAGTATATTAAAATTTGAAATGTTTTCTGATTCATGATCTTTTTCTACAACTTTTGTAGATTGCGTTTTTATTGTTTCCAACATAAAATATGAGAGAGATGGAGAGGGAGAGGGAAAAGAAGCATAAAGTGTTATGTAAGGCTATATATGCACCCATCATTGGACTGGTCCCTAAGAAAATGATGGACAATAGGAAGTGGAAAATAGCTACCACTTCACAGGTAAATTCTAACATTTGACTCAAAACATTCGGATTGAGATTTCTTTGTTATATCATTAAATAAATACCACAAACTCATTATTTTGTTATTAGGAAATGGTTATGTTTGAGGGAAGGCGCAAACATGTATTATTGATTTATTAAGTTTGTAGAAATATCAAAAAAATCTTTCAAAAAATAATCCACTTTTTGGTTTACTGGTTTTGATCGAGAACAGTTATTGATTATTATTACATTGTATATTGTATATCTAGTGTTCTGAAGAGTGGTTATGTTAACAGCTCCGTTAACACCAGGAGATGGTTGCAGATTAAATCAAACTGGTATGCATCTTATAGGGATTGATACTTATTTTGACCAATTGGCAATAGATATCAAGGTACTTATTTTATATAGAAATTAATGTTTACTCTTTCTTTGATTTGATTTTTCTTAAATATTGCTCCATTATTAAAACTAATTAACCTAATGCGTGGGTAGAAAAAGGAAAATATTTTTCACCTAGTACAATAAAAGATGTATCAGACAAATAGATAATGGGGACTACCCTGGTTGAAAGAATTCAGTGATGATGTTTCTGATGATGTTGATTAATTAACTGCCTAATTAGAAAAGTGATGGGGTACTTATTAGTTTAGGTTCTATAAATCTTCTTGATAGAAAAACAGATGCATAGTCAAGTTTTAGCATATTACCCAAATCATCCATCGGCTTCAACCATACTCCTTTAGAACTTGACACATAATCAATCTACTAATCAACCCTCTTTGACTTTTTTACATTTTCTTATACTGATATTTCTATTTGTGATTTTGTTTTCTCTTTTATGTTGTTAGATGCAATATACAACACATTTAAGAACTAGAGTTTCTTTCAGAACGACAAAACTGTAAAATTGGTCCCAATGGTATTCAGAATGACAAAACTGTAAAATTCTTTCAGAAGTAGGGAGGGATAACATGTGGGTGAATCAGATAACGTCCGGCGAGTGGGTTTCTTCTCGGCAGCTCACAGGCCTTCTGAGGCGTTGAGGTGGTGGTTGTATGTTCTTGAGTGGGAGATGTAGTGACGTTTGACACATTTGGGTTGATTTAGTTTGGTGAAGCGAGGGAGATGATGAAGATGTTTTCGGTAAGGGTTATGGTGGATGAGGGTGGTTGGCGGTGGAGTACATCGGTGAAACTAGTGTTGTTGGGTGGAGTATTCAACCATACAATTGCAAATCGATTATGGAGTGTGTGTTCATCATCGATTGTGTTTGTATGTGGAGTGTATGTGCATGGGTTCTTTCTAGAGAGAGAGAGAGAGAGAGAGAGAGAGAGAGAGAGAGAGAGAGAGAGTATTGGTAGGGGTGAGGGTGGGCCTAATTCTTTCATTTTTAATTTTTAATTAATAAATTATTAAAGAAAATATACAAAAATACTAAAAAAGAAATAAAAAGGGCAAAACAGTCTTTTCAAGTCCTCTAGGGACAATAACCAAAGGAAAGTCTTGATTTTGGACCTTCCATGCAAGTTGAAAACTTTTTGGACCCTATCCAAAGTTTTTTGAATACCACAGGGACCAATTTTACAGTTTTGTCTTTCAGAATCTAAAAGCCAAAAATGATGGAATGTTTTTGACCTGATCCGACTTTCTGGATTTTGAAAGTAATGCTACTTTTGTTTCTGGTGTCTTGATTAACATCAAGGTAAGGGTTTTTTCTTTTTGGGTTAATGAGCACACTGGATTAAGAACTTAATTTGTACAACCATGTATGATTCTTTATTTTTTACTTAATCTTCTCTATAGGTCCAGAAATTCACAAGTTTGATGCACTGGTAAGAAACTATTTGTTACATTCTTTCTACTTATATTATTATATTTTGTCATTTTCAAATGACAGTTGATCGGACTGAAAGAGGCAGAGAAGAAATCTCTCAAGAAGTACATCATCCAAATAACCCATGGTTGCATACTGATATATCAAGATTTGGTTGTTCCATTCCAAGCAATACCGATCAACTCAACAAAATACTCATTCTTTAGCCTTGAAACGACGGATAATTGCATATATTCGTAAATTAGGACATATCCATAATTATTTCCCGGTTCAAATCTTTCATTTTATGTAAGAGATAAATGAAAAAAATAGTAATGTGGTTCTTATAGAAGGAGAGGTAAAAAGGGAAATAATTTGAGTCCCAATTAGCATATGCAGACAGGGGCATTTTTGTAATTTAGATATTTATCTATTGACCTGATCTTATTTGATTCCCAATTAGAATATGCCGAAATGAAACTATATGTCATCGTTGAACTATATATAAATCGTTTATTGGTTGCATTTTAATGATGTCTGTTTGGATATAATAATATATACATAATTTATTATTATTTTCATTTTAATTAAATCGAAAATATAATATTTAAGATGGTTGCGGTAATAACAAAAATGATCCTATTGGTACATCTATGTCTGAGGTAAAACAAGGATAATAAGGATAATATATCGATGTAAGTTATAACATATGGTTTACCTTATGTAATTTTCTTACGATTGTTGTTTTTTTTACTTTTACATTTAGTCTATTTGTGTCAATAGGGGATTAAGGTAATTTTCTTACGATTGTTGTTTTTTTACTTTTACATTTAGTCTATTTGTGTCAATAGGGGATTGAATGTTTCTGACAACTTTATGACAATTTTATGACTGACTCAAGGATGAGGAAGACAATTAAGTAAGTTATAACAAATTTCTTTTATATACAACTTTATGACAATTTTATGACTGACTCAAGGATGAGGAAGACAATTAAGTAAGTTAGAACAAATTTCTTTTATATACAAAACATTATAAATAAATTATTTTCTAATTAACTTTTGTTTCATTCTATTTTTGTCTTATATCATACATGTGGTAACTGAATAGCAATATACTTTGTGAGACCCACAGGAATAGCAATGTACTTTGTTAAGATATTTATGACAATGAACAATATATGAATGAATTTGGGATGTAATTAAATAATAGCTTTAATTTTTTCTATTTTGAACTTGATTTCATTTATCGTGTTTTAATCGATTGTTATTCTTTTATTTTATTGTATTTTAATCTATTGCTATTCTTTTATTCATTCACGTGTTGTTTAATTGGGTAGATTTGTCATTATATAATGCTAATATGAGAACAAATTAGCAGAATGGTGATATACAATACAATAAAAACAAATTTTTTATTATATCAGTCACACTGTCCACCGGACAAGTATAACACTAGTTGTGAATGCATCTAGGGTTGGAGAAAATGGGCTTTAAAGCTGAAAGTATAGGGGCTAACTTTGTCCAAAACCCTCATCAGCAACGTAATCAACGAGATTTGATTTTCTTCTTCATTTATGTTCGATAGGGCTTCCAAACTAGGTTCAAACGTAAGTCATGATCGTCCATGGGTTGCTACATAGTAACGACGACAAGGGGAGAGGGATATCGGGCGAGAGAAACAGTAAGGAGGAGAGGTGAGACTATGGTGTCTTTCTCCAACGAGGATGGAGGTTTCGACGAATTTTGGAAGTCTAGGGTTCCATCAAGGCTTCATAGGACAACGTTTATTTTGTGTATTCTGTAACGCCCGTGTTTCTAGACTAAGCATTATTATAACAATGTAATAAGGGTCAACAATTGTAACCTATTTTGAAATAACGAAGAGGAATTATTTGAGTATATGTGATTTATGTGATTTTGTGTACATTATACTTATTCATAACGACGTAATAAAACAATAATAAAAATAAGCGTCAAAAATAAAATAATAATTAGAACCAATATCTATGAAGAAACTTGAAGTAGTCGTAACAAGGATTCCGGAGATATAAGGAACGCTGAAATCCGACTTATAACGAAGAAGTTATGACTCATTGAAGTTTTACGGATAAACCGGCACGGCTCTGCGTATCATAAAAAGTAAATTTTTGAGAAATTACTTTTTAACCTTAGTAATCTAACGAAACTCATAGTAGCCGTTAAACCGAGAGCGTACACATAGAGAACGTCAAAAATCTGACTTCATTTGAGGAAGTTATGATTTTTCTAAGATTTAGCATAACAGTGTACAGCTCGGAAATCGAATTTTACATCTGTCGATTTTTAGCCAAAATAATCTAAATGAGAAATGAAGATATCGTTAATAGGAGTTCAACGATAAAAACACAGTCGAAAACGGAGCTCGTATTCGAAAGATATGGACGAAACTTAGTCCCTACTCTTCAAGCGCGACGAATTCGATACAGATTTGTAATTCTGAGATAGAATGAGAATTAGCCGATGGAGTCTAAATGAAAGTTGTAGTACTCGTAAATACCAGCATGCGGATATAAAGAACGTTGATAATAGAGCTCGTATGTTAAAGATATGGATGAAACTTAGTCCCTACTCTTCGAGCACAATAAATTCGATACAGTTTTGTAAATATGAGATAAAATGAGAATTAACCGACGGGGTCTAAATGAAAGTTGTAGTACTCATAAATACCAATGTGTGGATATAAAGAACGTAGAAAATGGAGCTCGTACGCGGAAGATACGGACGGAAATTAGGGTCTACTCTATGATCAAACCCCTATAAATAGAGGATGAATTCTTCATATTTTCTTACTCTATTCCTCTAAACTCTCTCTAGAATCCTTCTTTCTTTCTTGTTCAATTTCTCCTAGTTTTAGGGTGCGATAGAGAACTACGAGTCGTCAAAAAGCCGATGAAAGAAGTTTTTAGAGTCGGAGTTCTGCTTGCGTAATTTCCCGATTTTCGTTAAAAGCCCGGTAAGTTAAGCTACACTATTATGTTTTCAGTGTAACTTATATTTATAGTCATAAGCCGTTATTATGAACCTATAAACAATATATATGCTAAGTATTATAAAATATAAAGTGTTATTATAATATCTTTTAACTACTCGCGTTACGGGGAATCTGGTTTGAAGGGCCGCATAGGGTGGTTGGATTTCAGAAGTGCTATAATGCCAAAATGGTCATGCCCTCCGGTGTTTCATGTATGGTCCCGGTCTGTACATAGTAGTCGAAAAGTATTGTTTAACACTTATAACACAATATCGCTGGTAAATAGTCGTAATAAGTATTAGACTAAAATCTAGCGGTAATGATACTAGGTTTCGTCGAAGGAAAATAGAATCGTTAGAAGCGAAGCGTTGCCCGAGTTTGGAATCATAACTTTAACAAGTGAGTGCATAGTTACTTTCATCTTACACATAGATATGAAGTATTTAATATAAATTACATGCTATGTGTGCATATCATCTGTGTACTTGATATTTATGTTGGATGAACAAAATATACATGTTTTACTTGATTTAAACTGTATATGTATTTTATGCCTATGATTATGATGGGTAAAGATGGGTAGATGAAATAGATGAAGAAAGAGAAAATAAAACTGATGAGAGGCCTCGATGTTTAATATGATCCAGTCATCTAGTGGAGTATAGATGACAACCACAGACTATTCTAGACAGTCCAGTGGAACGCTGGCAGGCTCTCAACCTGTAGGTGTTTTTGAACTAAGTGTTCACCAGGTGTACTCCATCCCCCTCATGGTTGCCTTTTTGACATATATTGTTGAGGAATCCCCTAAGCAGTTATGTCATCCGATGAAAATCCTTATGCTAGGTCCCTTGAATTTGATGCTTTAGGGACAGAAAATGAGGATAACGAGAACGGGTAATCAGGTTGATTGATTAATGAAATTAATAAACTTAATTATTGTGGGTTGGAAACCCTACATGCCCGCCAGGCTCCCAAGCCTGACCCACTCAGTTTCTTGTATACAGGTAGTGGCAAGAAAGCACAGGAGTGATGATCTGATGAGAGATCAACGAATTATAGGCCACTAGAATAAATAGATGTTGTAAGGCCTATGTTGTTTCTGTTTATGCTTTTTATTTGTATTGGCAATGACATCTCGAGGTTTTTAATATAATGAAAATACATTTCTTCGGAAATGATTTAATAAATTCTTTGTCCTATATTTGGGGACAAATTTCGTAACATATTTCTTCAAAAGTATATACTCTCATTTTCAAATAAAGCATAAACAAATCGTTCTTTTCTGGTCGAGAAAATGGGGATGTAACTGTTGGTATCAGAGCATTAGTTTGAGCGAACTATGAATTTATAGGATTTCTAGACTTAAACTTAGAATGTTAAGCGATGATTGTGAGATGAGTGTCTATTATATTTTAGACACGAGTACTAGCTTATTTTAGGAAAGATGACTAAATTGCTTATATGTGCTAAATGATTTATGTTATAGCTATAAAAGATGCCTTATATGCTATTATTTGAATGGATCTATGGTCTGTTACCGACCGGATCTGGAAACCTTATGTGTTCAGATTTCTAAACGTTCGACTACGATATCAGAACTGGCATGTAAATCTTCGGAGAAACAAGGAGAATTTATATGCATATCGTAAATAAAGTATTCCATATCTTAATATTCTCGTCTCGAACTTCTACTTGGTGCCTACTGAACTCTCCAAGATCGAGAGGTTTGCTAATGGATTGCCAACGGACTTTGTCCCAACGGTTAAAGTGGAAACAACTTTGAACACAGCCGTTAGAGCAACCAAGAATATGGATACCCAACATTGGGAAAAGGGTCTGGAGAGAACCAAGGTAGGAGAGAAGAGGAAGTTTGATAGATCTTCAAGGTCCAACAAGAAAAGAAGATTCTCAAAGTCTGGTTCTAAGAAGTTTGGAGGAGGAGGAGGAGGAGAAGCAAAAAGGTGTGATAACTGCAAAAAGAAACACTTTGGAAAATATGGCGAGGATGTGACTTGTTTCAAGTGTGTAAAGATTGGGCATTATGCCAACGAGTGTACATTCAACAAGAAGGTGTGTTACGGATGTAATGAAGAAGGGAATATTTCTAGGGACTGCCCGAATAAGAAAGAGGCGGCAAGGCCTAATGTACTGCCAAGGCCAAAGGCGAGAGCATTCCAGATGACCCTGGAAGCAGAAAGGGATAAAGCAAATGTCGCTTCAGGTACCTTTCTTGTAAATGGATTGCCCGCCAATATATTGTTTGACCCTGGAGCAAATTACTCCTTTATATCGCATAAATTTGGTGGAAGACTAGCATTGCCTGTAGATAAAATTGATAGTACTCTAGTTGTAGAAGTTGCCAGTAGCAAATTCATAACTGTTAGCAATTGCATTAAGAACATGAACTTGAATGGGAATAAATTCCATGATAAGTTGTTGCCCATTGAGTTGAACGGTTTCGACATCGTGTTGGGAATGGATTGGCTTAGTGCGAACGATGCCGAGATACTATGCAAGAAGAATATGGTGAGAGTAAACCCACTTGAAAGAGAGTCATTTATGGTGTACGGGGACAAACGTAGAGTGAATTCTGGAATCATTTCCCTGATGAAATCTTGAAATTTTTTGTCTATAGGATACACATCATACTTGACATTTATGATAGATGCAAAGAAGGATAAGAAGGAGATACAAAGAATACCAGTGGTGTGTAACTATCCGAAAGTCTTTCCTGAATATCTTCCTGGATTACCCCCTGATAGACAAGTAGAGTTTCAAATAGATCTTTTGCTAGGATCAACACCAATAGCGAAAGCACGATACCGGTTAGCACCAACAGAGATGAAGGAGCTTATGATGCAACTTCATGAGTTCTTGGACAACAGTTTCATTACACCTGGGGAGCTCCAGTGTTATTTGTAAAGAAGAATGATGGAAGCATGAGGATGTGCATATACTATAGAGAGCTGAACAAGGCAACGGTAAAGAACAGATATTCATTGCCAAGGATTGACAACCTATTCGATCAGTTGCAAGGTTCGAGCTATTTCTCAAAGATCGATCTTAGGTCAGGATATGATCCGCTGAAGGTGAGAGAGAGAAAGATATTGAGAAGACCACATTCAGAATGAGATACGGACACTATGAGTTCTTGGTTATGTCATTTGGACTAACCAATGCTCCAGAAACATTTATGGATTTGATGAATAGGGTTTTTAAGCCATTCCTTGATAATTCTATGATAATGTTCATAGATGACATTCTGATTTACTCAAAGTGACAGCAGGAGCATGGCAAGCACCTGCGAGAAGTATTAGAAGTTTTGAAGAAGGAGAAGTTGTATGCAAAGTTCTCCAAATGTGATTTTTGGATTCGAGAAGTCCAATTCTTGGGTCATGTGGTTAACCAAGAAAGAATAATGGTTGACCCAGCAAATATTGAAGCTGTGATGAAATGGGAACGACCAAAAAGTCCCACCGATATTCGAAGCTTTCTAGGATTAACTAGATATTACTGAAGCTTTATCCAAGGCATTTCCTCGATAGCTGCTCCATTGACATCTTTGACCCATAAAGGGGCTACCTATACATGGAGCGAGAAACATGAAGAGGCATTCGAGAAATTAAAGAAGAAATTGTGTGAAGCACCGATTCTTTCTTTACCCGATGGAGTTGAAGACTTTGCAGTCTATAGCGATGCATCTGAAGTTGGGTTAGGTTGTGTTCTGACCCAGAGAGATAAAGTGATAGCATATGTATCTCTACAATTGAAAGAGCACGAGAAGAACTACCCCACTCATGATTTGGAGTTTGCAGCGGTAGTATTTGCATTAAAGATATGGAGGCATTATCTTTATGGCACGAAGTGCAAGCTCTTCACTAATCATAAAAGTCTCCAGTATCTCTTTGATCAAAATGAATTGAATATGAGGCAATGACGCTGGCTAGAGTTGCTCAAGGATTAGGACTGTGAGATACTTTACCACCCTGTTAAAGCAAATGTCGTAGCTGATGCTCTAAGTCGAAAAGTAAACTTGGAAAGAAAAAGGCCAAGAGCGTTAAGAATAGAAGTTGTCTCGACGATTGTGGAAAGCATTAAGAAAGCTCAGGAAGAGGCTTTAGAGAAAAATGACCGAAAAGAAGAATATTTAGGCAATACGTTAGTATTCGGTACAAATATTCAAGGGTTGAAGGTATTCCAAGATAGAATTTAGGTACCTAAGATAGGAGGAATAAGAGATCTTCTGACGGAAGAAGCTCACAATACCATGTACTGGATTCACCCCGACAGAACTAAGTTGTATAGGGATCTGAAACCTTACTACTGGTGGCCAACGATGAAGCTCGATGTTGCAAAGTATGTGGCAGAGTGTGTAACATGTGCACGAATTAAAGCACAACATCAGAAACTGTATGGGAGTTTAGAACATTTACCTGTACCCATGGGTAAATGGGAAGACATCACCATGGATTTTGTGACTAAACTGCCCAGAACGAAGAACGGTCGTGACATGATTTGGGTAGTCATGGATCGATTTACAAAGAGTGCACACTTCATAGCAGCCAATGAGATGTGGTCTATGGATAAGCTTGAAAATGCTTACATGAAGGAAGTAGTAAGACTTCACGGTGTTCCTGTAACGATTGTATCAAATTATGACAGTCATTTCACATCAAGATTTTGGAAGAGTCTACAAGAGGAAATGGGTACGAAATTGTGTTTAAGTATAGCCTACCATCCACAGACTGATGGTCAGAGCGAAAGAACGATTCAAACACTGGAAGATATGCTAAGAGCATGCACCCTAGAATATCAAGGTAACTGGGATGAGCATTTACCACTGGTAGATTTTTCCTACAACAGTAGTTACCATTCGAGCATCAAGATGGCACCTTATCAAGCCTTGTATGGACAGAAGTGTCGTACGTCGTCTTGTTGGATTGAGGTTGAAGAGAAGCGGTTTATGGGCCCCGAGATAGTCCATCAGACTGCTGAAAAGTTAAAAGTGATTAGGGAAAGGATGTTAGCGGCTCAAGATCGCCAAAAGAGCTATGCTGACAAGAAACAACGACCGATGACATTCGAAGTTGGAGATTCGGTGTTGCTCAAGGTCTCACCATGGACGAGACTTATACGATTTGGAAAGAGAGGAAAGCTGAGTCCAAGGTTTATTGGACCATTTAAGGTTATTCAGAGGATTGAGAACCAAGCTTACCAGCTGGAATTGCCAGAAGAACTAGATTGTATTCATAATACTTTCCATGTGTATTATTTGAGGAAGTTTACGGGAGAAGTTCCTGATATAATTCCACTTTCGGAGTTAAGTATGGATGAAAATAAGAGGCTAATCGAAGAGCCTGAGGCAATTGTTAACCGTAAGACGAAGAAATTACAACGCAAGATGGTCGACTTGGTGCTTACGCAATGGAAACATACGAATGTGTCGAACCTCACCTGGGAAACAGAGAGTGACATGATGAGTCGTTATCCACATCTGTTTGCTGATGCATGATTCCGGGACGGAATCATTCTAAGGAGGAGAGAATTTTAACGCCATTGTTTCTAGGCTAAGAATTATTATAACCATGTAATTGTTAGGGTCAACAATTGTAACCTATTTTGAAATAATGAAGAGGAATTACTTGAGTATTATGTGATTTATGTGATTTTGTGTGCATCATACTTATTTATAACGACGTAATAAAATAATAATAAAAATAAGCGTCAAAAATAAAATAATAATTAGACACAATATCAATGAAGAAAGTTGAAGTAGTCGTAACAAGGATTCCAGAGACATGAGGAACGCTGAAATGCGACTTATAACGAAGAAGTTATGACTCGTTGAAGTTTTACGGATAAACCAGCACGGCTCTATGTATGGTAAAAAGTAAATTTTTGCGAAATTACTTTTTAGCCTTAGATCGGTCGATTTTTAGCAAAAATAATCTAAACGAGAAATGAAGATACCGTTAATAGGAGTTCAACGATAAAAAGACAGTCGAAAGCAGAGCTCGTATGCGAAAGATATGGACGAAACTTACTCCCTACTCTTCAAGCGCGGCGAATTCGATACAGATTTGTAAATCTGAGATAGAATGAGAATTAAATGATGTAGTCTAAATGATATTTATAGTACTCGTAAATACCAACAAGTGGATATAAATAACGTTGATAATAGAGCTTGTATGTTAAATGTATGGACGAAACTTAGTCCCTACTCTTCGAGCGCGATAAATTCGATACAGTTTTGTAAATCTAAGATAGAATGAGAATTAGCCGACAGGGTCTAAATGAAAGTTGTAGTACTCGTAAATACCAACGCACAGATATACATAACGTAGAAAACGGAGCTCGTACGCAAAAGATACAGACGAAACTTACGGTCTACTCTATGATCAAACCCCTATAAATAGAGGATGAATTCTTCATATTTTCCTACTCCGTTCCTCTAAACTCTCTCTAGAATCCTTCTTTCTTTCTTTTTCAATTTCTCCTAGTTTTAGGGTGCGATAGAGAAACTCCGAGTCGTCAAAAAGCCGACGAAAGAAGTTTTTAGACTCGGAGTTCTGCCTGCGTAATTTCCCGGTTTTCGTTAAAAGCCCGGTAAGTTAAGCTACATTATTCTGTTTTCAGTGTAACTTATATTTATAGTCATAAGTCCTTATTATGAACCTATAAAAAATATATGTGCTAAGTATTATAAAATATAAAGTGCTATTATAATATCTTTTAACTACTCGCGGTATGGGAAATCTGGTTTGAAGGGCCGCATAGGGTTGTTGGATTTCAGAAGTGCTATAATGCCAAAATGGTCCTGCCCTCCGGTGTTTCTTGTATGGCCCCTATCTGGACATAGTAGTTGAAAAGTTTTGTTTAAAACTTATAACACAATATCGCTCGTAAATAGTCGCAATAAATATTAGACTAAAATCCAGTGGTAATGATACTAGGTTTCGTTGAAGGAAAATAGAATTGTTAGAAGCGAAGCGTTGCCCGAATTTGGAATCATCACTTTAACAAGTGAGTGCATAGTTACTTTCATCTTACACATAGATATGAAGTATTTAATATAAATTACGTGTTATGTGTGCGTATTATCTGCGTACTTGATATTTATGCTGGATGAACAAAATATATATGTTTTACTTGATTTAAACTATATATGTATTTTATGCCTATGGGTAGATGAAGTAGATGATGAAAGAGGGAATAAAATTCATGAGAGGCCTCGATGTTTAAGATTATCCAGTTATCTAGCGAATTATAAATGACAACCACGGACTATTCTAGACAGTTCAGTGGAACGCTGACACGCTCGCAACCTGTAGGTGTTTTTGAACTAAGTGTTCACCAGGTGTACTCCATCCCCCTCATGGTTTACTTTTTTACATATATTGCTAAGGAATCCCTTAAGCAGTGTTATCATCTTGATGAAAATCCTTAGGCTAGGTGCCTTGAATTAGATGCTTTAGGGGCAAAACGTGAGGATAACGAGAACGGGTAATCAGGTTGATTGATTGATGAAATTAATAAACTTAATTATTGTGGGTTGAAAACCCTATGTGCTCACCAGGCTCCCAATCCTGACCCACTCAGTTTCTTGTATACGGGTAGTGGCAAGAGAGCACAAGAGTGATGATCTGATGAGAGATCAATGGATTATAGGCCACTGGAATAAATAGATGTTGTAAGGCCTATGTTGTTTCTTTTTATGCTTTTGATATGTATTGACAATGACATCCCGAGGTTTTTAGTATAAAGAAAATACATTTCTTCGGAAATTCTTTGATAAATTCTTTATCCTATATTTGGGACAAAATTTCGCAACACATTTCTTCAAAATTATACTCTGATTTTCAAATAAAGAATAAACAAATTGATCTTTTCTGGCCGAGAAAATGGGGATGTCACATATTCAGACACACATCGTTGGAGGTGAGATTCTCAAGCTTGTGTAGCATATTTCTTTATAAGTTGTGCAATTTCCACCATCTTGTTGGGTGGTTGTGGATTGTTATATTCCAAGTCTCGTGTTTGTGTTGTCCAGTGATTTTAGGGTTCAATTGCAATCCTAAATCATTATTTTTGGTAGTTTTGATCACATGGTTCTTAATCTAGAATAAGCCATCGGTGATCATCTTAATGAATCACTTAATCTACGACTTAACCATTACTATTAAGGCACTTATATCTTGGTTAAACGTTAGCTCATATATCTTGTTGTGTACCACATTGAACTCTTAACTTGTAGAAAAATATATGGGTGTTGGGTTGATGTGATTGAGAGCATCTATTTTTCAAGCATGTTTTGATCATCTCTTTGATCTGTATATTAAGCACTCAATTGATGTCTAAATACCTCCATCCAAGACTAGTTGTGTCCAAAATGGAATGATTCTAACTCCTTGTCCTTAATATTGAAGCTTATGGTGATGTTTGTCAAGATTTCAAATCTAGACAAATTGTTTGAGCTAACTTGCAAGCCCTGTAGAGGTCATTCCGGTTCGAATTAGAGAAAATGACCACAAGAACAAATTTGTGGGAAATCAAGTCTAGATTTCAGAAAGTCTAGAATCAGTTCATTTGGATATGTACATTATTTGTTATGCTTAAAACACTTAACAGTGGTCGGGCTGGGAAATTATTACAAAAATCTAAAAGTTAGTATTAAAGTTGTATTTTTGAAACATGTACTTTATTTGTTAATTACTTGTTATGTGTGGTTTTTAGGTGAGGCCTTGAGAACTTCAATTAAGTTCAAGATTTGGAGTAGAAGGAGAGTTTCATCAAGGCTAAAGGTGAGTTTATAGTTTTAACTCACTAAGGGGCATAATTGAAACGTACAATCTGTAGATGGTGATTTGATTCACATTTAGATGACTTTGTAATTACTTGTGCTTGATGATGATATGATATTTGTGATTCTACTATATTCTTTTTGCTACTGTCATGTTATGAATTAATTTATATGTAGCTTACACTTTGATGAACTTGATGTATATGGCATGCTAGCTTAAGTTCCTTGAAAGAACATTGTATGCCTTTGATGTGTTGGTTATGAATATAATGTCTGTTTTAATGCACATATGGATGGTATGAATTGCATTCTTTATTTAATGTATAAATGACATTGTGAGGATATGCGTAGTGGGTTTGGTTAGTTTGATGATCTTTGCCTAAAACCTTATACGAATCATTAAGGATGTCTACTAGGTTGAAAGAGTACCTATAGGAAAAGTTATAGCCACAGAGGTTGTTAGTTGCTGGTCTTTCTAGATGGTCGTGTAACACATGGTTTGCGGGTACTTCGGTGTTCGTGGGATGGAGTGATGTTGGCCCCTCATTTGTGGCCAGATCAGGCATCATGTGGGAGTCGGGAGGTGTTATGGTAGAATTGGCATCGTTTGTACTGATTCCTTAGCGACACCACAAAGTACTTTTACTTTGCAAAGTAGGAGTAGTGAAAGTGGAGTCTCGAGGTTGGTGTTTTGACTGGAATTCATGATCCACTTAGAGCATTTGGCTGGCCGTGCACACAAGTAGTAACGAGGTGTTTCTCTTGGGTTAGGTGGTACTAAGGTACACTTGTGTAGCAATTGGTTGGATAAATATAATAAAAGGATGAATAAATAACAAAAGGTTTGTTGTATATTAAACGGTTGAATATATAACAAAAGGTTTGTCATTAATTAAAGGTTGAATAAATAAAGGTTTCTTATATATAAAATGTAATTATTTATATGATATGCAGTTGTTTATATAGTATTCAGTTGATCATATATGTATGTGGTAGGATTACGGTTGAACATATATGCATGTATGTGGCTGAATATGTGATTGAATAATTATGATATGGGGTTGTTTGTTAAATGGTATTTGTCTATCATTTTTATGTTTCATCGTAAAGTGAGTGATTGACCCATCTGGGGTTTGTATGTTTTATGTGCAACCTTTATGAACTCACTCGGCAGGGTCTGACACTTGTATATTTTCTCTTAAAGCTTGAAGACATCAAGCTATATCAAAAGGTATGTCATCTAACTAGAACTTTGTAGTATAGGTGCTTCATAATATGCTAGTTAGGATGAAACCTTGGAATAGTTAATATTTGCATGTATAATAGAGAAAACATAGATCCAAGGTTTATAGGGTTGCATGTACACCATAGGAGTGTTAGAATGCTCAAAACCCAACAGTGGTATCAGAGCCAGGTTGTTTTCTGTTATATTGATGCAAATGTTTTATTTTCAAGTTGGAAAAAAAAGGAAAAAAAAACATGACGTTTGTCAAATTTTAAGATAATTACTTGTTTTATGAAAAACGAATTATTTGTAAAATTTGAATCATTTGATATATGAGTTGAATTAGGTCAAATTTAGTAAAAGATAAAATGATATGATTATTTTATTAGTTTTAAAAGTTTGATCTAAATGTTTTAAGGAGTTACATATTTTGTCATAAAATTTTGGAGCTCAAAAGTTTTTTTTAAAGTTGTGATCTTAAGGGTTTTTGAAACTTCCATAAGTTATGGATATGAAAGTTTTTTTTAAAAAAAATTTGATTCAAAATTTTATGGAGTTACAAAATTTGGTGTTAATGTTTTAAAGAATTCCATAACTTGTTCTTAAGTTATGGAACATGGAAAGTTTCATCATAAAACACCATTAATTCCATAAGTTATGGAATCCAAAGGTTTTCAAGAATTACAAAACTTGCCCTCAAGTTTTGGAATTTGAGAAAAGTTTTTTATGAAAAATAGAATTGAATTCTAAAACTCTTGGGTTCATAACTTAAACAATTAATTAAATGGTTTTAATTTTGAGTTTAATAATTGGAATTATGATGTTTTGTTGAATAGTTCAAATTAACTCTTATGGACTTTATTAATAGTTAATTAAAGCGTTTAATTAAAAGAGTATTATTAATCCATAAATATATGGTTTGAGTTTAATTAAATTAAAAGTCTAGTTTAATTAATAGATTAAACCACCAAGTATTTTAAATGTCTAAAATACACCCTTATACTATTATAATATTAAAAGTTTAATATATTATATGTATAAGAGCAAGTCGTCTTACCATTAGTAGGCCTCATTCACGAAGCCGGTCTATAAGGGGGGGGTATAAGGTTACTGCCTATAAAATGGCAGTTTAATGGGTGTCCACTCTCACTCACCGCTTCCTTGAGTGGTGGAGGGTCGTTAGCCGAACAGCTAGAACAAGGACTATAGTTCTACCTTCATTATAAGTATAATGATAAATACTAAGTAACTAAACACTTATAAATTCTCAATCTTAGTTACTTAGGAAAATGTGAATAAGGTGCTAATCCATGAATTACACTTTGCACTTTGTTTAACCTGTTAGTGGAGCGTGTGTAGTTAACCGGCACACTAACCTGGACTTAACAAGGTAGGCAAAGGGTAAATTAATGTTTATCATAGTATCGTTGGAGCGTGTGTGGTTAACCGGCACATCGATTGAGGGGTAAATATTAAGGGTACCAAGTATATTTGCATGGTTACTTCACACCTTGTTTTGTGATCCTCGGCATCCCAGACACAAAACCTGAAGGGCACACTCGAGATTGAAACATGCCATTGAAATGTTCAATGAATCTCAAAAGAATCTAGGAGTTTCAAAACCAATTAAAACCTAATAATACATTTCGTTTATCTTGGTGGAAATTGGTGAATCGTCATTCACCTACCTTCAAATATTTTATAGCTTGGATTACGGCATCCCTCTTCCAAGTTATAAAATAGTTTGTTGGGTCCTAGCCTTAATATATCATATTGGGTGTTATATTAAGGACTTAAATGATGTCTGGTTTAGATAACAATGATCTTCCCAAACCAAGCTTTCCTAATGAATATGACTTCCCGAGTTTGGCTCATGGAAGTCATACTTCTCTTCCTCCACCTCCTCCAATTATTCTCCCTAACCCACAAGTTCAAGGTCACTCAAGCCCTAATGGAAAGCAAGGTCTATGTGTGATCACATCTTAGAGATGAAGTCACATATTGACAAGCCGGGAGAGTTGGGTGTCAAAGTCTTGAGAAAGTTGGATGTTCAATCACTTTCTAAGTCACATAGTGAGTTCCTTTGGGACTACTATGAAACAGACTATGACATGAACCTTAATGATCATATCTATTTGCTTGGTGCTGCTGAATCAACAATGATTTGGAACGATAGTAAAGCAAATTTGATTAGAAGATCAACTTCCCAAAAACTTTATGGACAGTGACAATGGTGACACTAGAAATCCAGAAAAAGCATTCTCTTCCCAATGGAAAGGGATTGGCCATAGTCAACCCGGTTGACCAAATGGTAAAGAGAAAGGCTAAGTCTGAGATAGTCCCATTACCAAAGGTTCCATATGTTTATTTTGCCGAAGGAAGGGGCGTTGATTGCAAAGCTGCCAAATTTACCTAAGGATGTTAAAGTCAATAAGTTTGACTCTACATCAGGTAGAGCCCATTATCTAACTCTGTTAAGTTCTATTATGAGATCCTCATTACATGATGTGACTGGGTCACATGTTGATGTTTTAAGAATCAAAGAATAGAGAGAAATCTTAAAGGAAATATATGCTGATTCTGATCGCGAAGGTGGATTCCGATCGCATCAGAATTTTGAGCAGTTGCTTAAGAAGTTATGATATATTGCTAAGGAATAGATAACAACAATTTTCCATGTGGATTGTAAGCATAAGTTTTTCCGCAAAGTTTTAAAATAAAAGAAAATTGTTTAATTTTATTTATTTGAAGTATCCTTACAATGACATTTGTGGAAAATTGTTGCTTATATGATTCCACTGACAGCAATATTGGAAAATGGATTTGATTATTTCATTTGTGGTAGTGTCTAAATTTACCAAATCAGGAAAGTTCCTCATCGCCCAAGTTTCAATTGGACCGAAACTTGGAATCATGCAAGTTGAATAGTATGATGAATGAGAACTTTCAAGCATTGGAAAATCAAGACTAATTACTTGTTCACATGGATGTGTGAGTCAAGTGAAGGACTAAAGGGATCGAGTACACATTCTTGTGCACTGGTCATGTCCACCACAAAGCTCGTTAAGACTATTTGATTTACTAAAGTTTAGTAAATATGGTTATACTTACAAGTTTAAGTATAATTCTGAAACATTAGAAAAGTCTCAATGTATGGCAGAACGAATAGGAAGAATCAAATTAGGCAGAAAGATAAAAGTTTCTCAAATCTGAAAAGATGGGAGAGTACTTTAGTATCATGTTTGTGATCATCTTAATGATTTAGAAATCATATCACAATTAGTCCTCTAAAGGTCATCTTAGTGCATTCTTATGACTAAGAAGAGGAGTCATGAATTGTTGAAATGGTTAGATCAGGAAGATGAGTCATACTTCGTTCCAAAACAATTCTTAGATTCATACTCCAAGATTGTAACTTGAGTGACATATCTTAAAGAAAGGTTTAAAACACTTGTCAAATGTAAGAGTAAAAGTGTCCTACTCTTGTACATTTGAAATTGGTAAGTTGTGATGTTTTGGATAAAACAAAGACCAACTAAGGCCAATTGTGTGAAATGTTTGTCTTGATAAAGAATCCGCACTATCTCTTGAATATTTGGCAAGATAGTCTTATATGTCAAGAGGACAGTGGGAGTCTTAAAGATCCTAAAAAGAATTTCAAGAACTAATCAAGAATAAAACCTGAGGTTCTTCACTAGCACACGACTTGAGGTTTATAACCTATCGTGTTGACATATTCTGTGCCCATTCCAGTTAAAGTTGGCTTTGCATAGGAGTTCTAAAAGTTCTCAATTGGTTGCATAACAACTTGGAAGCAATGGCAGGCCCTGTACTGCCAGGTGGCAAGAAGTTAAGATTGCATAAGTTCAGTCCATATGAGTTTGGATTTGTCATTATCCTTGTCTTGTGACTATGGTTTTGACGATTCACATGGATAAGAACACATACACCATAAAATCTAAGGGTCATAAGGTTTCTCTCTGATTCATGAAAATGATGGTGAGGAAACACTTCCACCAAGTAGATTTGAAGCAGATGGCAAAAGGTCTAAACAATTGAGACTATGATTACGGCATCCCTTTTCATAGTTCTGAAATTGTTTAGACACACATGCATGCTACCTAAGGAAAGGTGTATGATTTTGATAAAGTTTTATCAAAGCATCTCGTATCAGAAATCTGAACTTTGGTAAGAAAGTCAATAAAGTATTGATTTCTAGAAGTCCAGCTGATTTCTGAGTACATGTTAAAGCTAGTGGGAGCATAAGTGTTATGCTAATAATCATCATGTTAGTGGGAGCATGATAATTATTGTTAGTGTTGCAAGTTAGCAATGTTAATTATAAAAAACAAAAGTTTCAATTCGTAAGGCTCGAGGGATTGAAAAAGTTGTTTTGCTATAATTAAGGGAGAGGATATACTTCATTTCAGTTCTAAAGGCTTAGATTGAGACCTTAATCATCTTTAGTCAAGAATATATATATATATATATATATATATATATATATATATATATATATATATATATATGAATTTCATGTTGGATTGGTTCAACTTAAGGAAATTCTATATATTGCGTTCTCAAAATTCGATTATGATTACGGCATCCCTCTTCATAGTCAAATTTTGAAAACATGGCAAATAAAAATATTGTAGCAAAAGACTGGTCTAGAATCATGTCTTTATGTGAGACATCATGAATCGTGTACCATTTGCTTTGGGTACAGGATCGATTGCATGTGCTATAATATTTGTCATTTCTAAATTTTTCCAAATGCCCATAGGCATTAAGAAGGGAAAAGGTCTAGAATTGGATATGACTAAAATGATTAAGCAATTGTCGAGGACAATCTGAGGTTTACCAAAGATTGGTTGCTCAGGGACAGTTGGAAGTATAGTGCTAATTTTGGAAGGACCATATTGACATATTCTGAAAAGAGGCATCTCTTGTTCAGAAGTGATATTCAAAATGAGAATATGAAGTTGTCTCCATAGGGGGAAGTTATCTGTGTAAGATTAGAAAACTTAATGCAAGAAGCATGTCCAAAGCAATGTACTTTGAATATGAGACTTAGTTTCCATGGAGTTGATCTCCATTGGAATACCTTATAATGACTGTTGACAAGTCTTTGTGACTTTGTACATATTCATTACAGGAGGGTCAGTGCATATAAGTTTAAAATCTAAACAGATTTCGATAAATGATAGGAATTTGAAATTCTCACATTTTTCGATAAGGATTTGGGAGTGTGAAATTAGAATCATTGAAATTATGTTCAATTGGTTTATTTCACAAAGTAAGGATCATAGACAAACATAGAGTGCATACTTGGTGTATGACAAAGCTATTGTTTAAGAAAAACATAGTGTACATGCTTGGAGCATGGGACAACTAGTGTTTTTAATTCAAGTATAAAGTTGATAAAACCGAAACAATGAATAATGAGTAATCAGTATGGTGATAAATAAAAGTGTTTATTTATATTCATAGGGTTTGATACCATATTTGATTCATTTATTCTTGTGTTTCACTTTGCATGTTTTGACTTCCAGAATAACTAAGTCGCTCTTCCTGAATGATTAACTTATTCAAACCATCCACAGTCGGTCATATGTTGGAAGTAAATATGAATCAAGACTGTTATGGGTTGGTTTGTAGAGGTCGAAGTTGGTGGACAAAGTGGTGCTACAACACTCATGAGTGCTCATAAGTTCTGAGTATTGGATTCAACCCGCGCTCATTTGAATCACTTCATGGATTTTATCACGAGTGATCATGAGACGATAATATCTTATATTCTTCAAACCTAGAGATATGAGTTGTTACTATGAGTTGGTTATACATTGATTGCATGAAAACGCATTGGTAACTCGATGTTATAAAACGTGCCTTTGTGTATGATTCAACAAGTAGTAGAACAAGCCATATGAGTCGAAGTTTATCCATTCCTTTTACCTTCGGGATAAAAGCGATATCTGTGGGCCCCTCGATGATTTAGCGATGACACATGTGAGTGCTTGGCCAAGCCAGGACTGATTTGATTTGTTCAATCAGTCAGTCATCATAAATCGAAAATCGGGAAACAACAAATGGACAGAGAGAATGATTATAATCCATGTCTCAGTCCATATGATATCTAGAATGGAGGAATATATGATCCCTTATCTAATGGACAAGTCATTGACAAGGTTAGAGTTCGACAGCGGCTTTAAGAGTTACGATTGCCAGTTAGGTTTTGAAGTCATACTCAATAATAGTTTTAGACTTATCCAAGTGGGATACTGTTGGATTAATGTCTAAGTCCATAACTATATTTGGTATGTACTTGTCCCGACCAGGCATGGTCCATTTGGGTTGCACTTCACCGGCACAATTTATATGGATAGTCTTTTGAGAATAGTATATTTATGATTTATATTAATATATTATAAGTTCTAATATATTAATATGGAATCATATTATTTAATTAGTATTGATCAAGAATTAATTTAGAATTAATTAAGTGATCAAAAAGAACTAATTAAATGTGGACTCTAATATATATGGAATGGGCCAAGTTCATTTAGGTAAATGAAAGGTCATGGGTATTAGGGTTTACATGGATGTAACCCTAATCCTCCATAATATATAAAGGGGTCCTTGGCTCACAAAATTGGCACAAGTGTGTGAAAATAAGAGTGGGCCGATTTTAGTGTGCATACATATTCTCTCAAGTTCTTCCAAGGTGTTTTGGTGATTTGTGATTCCATTTGAGGCTTCCACACTATTGGGGCTAAGCTCTTAAAGCTTGAAGACATCAAGCTATATCAAAAGGTATGTCATCTAACTAGAACTTTGTAGTATAGGTGCTTCATAATATGCTAGTTAGGATGAAACCTTGGAATAGTTAATATTTGCATGTATAATAGAGAAAACATAGATACAAGGTTTATAGGGTTGCATGTACACCATAGGAGTGTTAGAATGCTCAAAACCCAACAAAAATATGTGTTGAATTTTTCTCAACAATCACTTTCCAAGATCATTATGTGGACATGACGAACACGGGGGATTGAAATTCCGACTAGTGGGCCAAATGAGATGTTGTAGCTTAGCGAATCTTAGAGTTCTTCTTGGGATTTATGATGAAGAAGATTTGGATAGGCCACAATATGCTTTATTTGGCACCTAGTTTTCAACATTTTCCAAATAATATCCGTTCATATGGTTTTTGTTTATGATGGGATTTGTTTTATGTTTGGTGCATCCTTAACCCGGGCGTTTTCTGCAATATTCCTTATGCTATCGCTTCATTCTTTGCTACACTGACCACTAATGCTAGAGAAGGAAGCCTAATTTGTGGAGGCCACTTAGTTTCCCGGCTTGCATGTTCTTATGGGTTATTAGAGTTAGCCATTACTTTCACATTAAAAATTATTCTGGGAAAGGAGATCACGATTAGGAAGTTGGAAACCATACGCATAGTCAGGAATGTGGGTGATGGTATGTTTTAGCTCGAGATGACTAGATAAGGGGAATAGTGGTGCCAGTACACCAGCCTCGAAGACACAGGAGTAGAGAAGATGCACTAGTCCACGAGCCACAACAAGCCATTGATCTTAGATTTGTATCTTCATAAGTCACGTGAATTTCTGAGAGAGTAGAGTTTCTTCGTTTATATTTGGATGATGTGCGAGCCAGAGATGCTTGGGTTGGTAGTTCCTTAGAGATGATCATGCAACACTTGGGTTTAGAACCTCCACCACATTTTGATACTCAAATGTCATACGTTCATAGTTGAAATGTGATGGGACTTTAGGATCATAAATCAACATTAATAGGACAACGGAAGCAATAGTTTTAATCCTCAATAGGCCCAAATTTTGGATCTATATACAACCTATCTAATGAAACTTGATTAAGCAAGAAAACATATGTTTTAGGGTTTGTAGAAACCCTCGTAGATCTTTGATTGTTTGATGAGAGCTAACAGTCCAACGTGGAACTCCTCTTTTGTAGTCCCACCCAAGGAAATCAAATCAGCAACATCTGACAACAACCCAAGCAACTGTTGGATTAGGTGTCTAAGCCCATAACTATTATTGGTATGTACTTGACCCGAGAGTATCATGGTCTATTTGGGTTGCATATCACCAGGACAATTTGATAGGATGGAATTTTGAGAAGAGGTTATTTATGATTTGTTAGTATATTATAAGTTCTAATATATTAATAAGAAATCATATTATTTAATTGGTATTGATCAAGAATTAATTTGGAATTAATTTTGTGATCAAAAGAGACTAATTAAATAGAAGGGGTTGATTGGTAAATCATTCATTCTTATGGTGTGGGCGAATGATCCATGATTCCTTAGGTTGGGCTAAACCCATGTGACAACCCATGAATGATCCATAGAGGTTTAAACCCATGGATCCTAAGGAATATGGAAGGTCATGGCCATTAAGGCTTACATGGTGTAACCCTAATCTTGACACACTATATAAGAAGCCTCATGGCTACCAAAATGGCACTTAAGTGGAATACTAGAGCGCTGGCCGATTTTGGTGCAAGAAGATACTCTCTCAAAAGTATCATTTATCCAAAGGTGTGCTGTGATTCCATTTGAGGTGCAACACTTGGGGCACTAAGTTCTTAAAGGTCCAAGGTTTCCATCTACAACAAAAGGTATGTCATCTAATTAGAATTTTGTAGTAAAGATACTCCATTGTATGCTAGTTAGGATGATGCTTTGGAAAAATAAAAGGTTGCATGTATATTAGAGAAAATTAGATCCAAAGCATCTAGGGTTGCATGTACATCATAGGAGTGTTAGAGTGCTCAAAAGCCTTCAGTGGTATCAAAGCCTAGGGTTGTTTTCTTATATACTTGATGCTACTTGTTTTCAAAGCTTGAAAAATCGATTTTTTGTTGTCTGAACAGTGGACTCACCGAGTCCACTGGGGAACTCGATGGGTCCACCCTATAAACTGACAAACTCGTCGAGTCAGTTCATGCACTCGACGAGTTGGTGCTCCTGGATGTAGAATTTCGAGTTTTAAGGCTGGATTTGGACTAGGATAATTACCCTAAACTATTTTTGAACTTATAAACCTGTTTTTGATGTGGTAATGATCATGCTTATCCAATTTAAAAGATAATTGTCAAAGTTTCATGTTTTGTATTAGTTTATATGGTTAGGCTAATTACATGAACTTTGTTTGATATGAATTGTCTTGTTCTTAGGAGTTTAATTTACATCATTGACAAATTGTTTGATTTTGTAAGTTACATTAGTTGATCTAAATGTTTTTGATGAATTCCATAACTTGTCCTCAAGTTATGGAAAAATGAAAAGTCTTTCTTTTAAAAAGATCATTAAACTTATAGGTTATGAACTTGAAGAGTCTTTTTCCCATAAATGGTTTTATGAACTCCATAACTTGTCCTCAAGTTATGGATTTTCAAGAGTCTTTTCATTAAAACCTATATTAAACTCATAAGTTATGGATTCCAAAAGTTTTTTTGAATAGTTTAAAACTTGCCCTCATGTTTTGGAATTTGTAAATGTAAAAGTCTAACTTTTGAAACATTTAATTCCAAACCCTAGAATTTTAAAGTTTAAAATTCTACCCTTATACTTTTATAATATTATAGGTTTAATATTTATATATATATATATATATATATATATATATATATATATATATATATATATATATATATATATATATATAAGAACAAAGTCAGTCTTACTGTTAGTAGGCCTCATTCACGAAGCCGGTCTATAAGGGGGGTATAAGGTTACTGCCTATAAAATGACAGTTTAATGGGTGTCCACTCTCACCCTCCGCTTCCTTGACTGGTGGAGGGTCGTTACCCGAACGGGTAGGATAAGACTCTAATTCTCCCTTCATTAAAAGTATAATGATAAATATGAAGTAACTAAACAATTATAAATTCCCAAATCTTAGTTACTTAGGAAAATGTGAATATGGTGCTAACCCATGAAATTGCACTTTGCACCTTGTTAAGTCGTTAGTGGAGCGTGTGTGGTTAACCGGCACACTAATCTGGACTGACAGTGTGTGACAAAGGGTAGCTTGATGTTAATCATAGATCAATGGAGCGTGTGTGGTTAACCGGCACATTGATTAGGTGGTTGTAATATTGGGTGTACCAAGCTAATTTGTATGGTTATTCACACCTTGTTTGTGATCCTCGGCATCCCAGTCACAAACTTGAAGGGAACAATTGAGATTTAAACATGCCATTGAAAGTTTCAATGAATCTCAAAGGATCTAGGAATTTCAATTCACTTAAAACCTAAAATTCTTTTTCGTTTTTCGTGATGGAAATTGGTAAATCGTTATTTACCTACCTTCAAATATTTTGCAATTGGATTACGGCATCCCTCTTCCAAATTGTAAAATATTGTGTTGGGTCCTAGCCTTAATATTTCATTTGGGAGTTATATTAAGGACTTAAATTAACTAACTTGAATTTCTCCCATTGTAGATGTCAAGTTCAGACAACTATGGTCATCCCAAATCTTTTGGAACAAGCTTTCCTCTTGAAGATGATGTCCCGCGGTTGGATCGTGGAAGTCATACTTCACTTCCTCCACATCCTCTAATAATTCTCCCTAACCCACAAGTTCAAAGACTTGAAAAATTCAAGGTCACTCAAGCCCTACTTTCAATGAAACATCAAGATGGAAGGCCTGTGTGTACTCATGTCTTGGAGATGAAGTCACATATTGACAGGCTGAGAGTATTGGGTGTCGATGTCTCGAGGAAGTTGGCGGTTGACTGGGTTCTTCAATCACTTCCCGAGTCATATAGTGAGTTCATTAAGGACTACTATGTGACAGACCACGACATGACCCTTACTGATCTTACCTATTTGCTTGTTGTTGCTGAATCAGCAATGATTTGGCGCACTGGAAAAGAAAATTTGATTGGAAGATCTACTCCCCAAACTTCCATGGACATTGACAATAGAAACATTGGAGGTCCAGAAAAGATTTCTCTTTCCAAGGGAAAGAGAAAGGCTAAGTTTGAGATTGTCCCGTGTACCATTCCCAAAGAGTCTATATGTTTCTATTACCAAGAGAAGGGGCATTAGTTGCGAAGCTGCCCTGACTACCTGAAAGATCTAAGAAAAGGTAGAATCAAAAAGTTTGACTCTGCTTCAGGTAAGTCTACTGTCTAACTCTATTAAGTTCCTAATTGTTGATTCTTAATACATGATGTGACAAGGTTGCATTTTGATGTTTGGTAGGATCATGCAAAGGGAAGGAAGCTTAAAGGAAGAGTATGCTGAATCTGATCGCGAAGATGGATTTTGATCGCATGGTTCGAAGATCAGATTTTTGAGCTGCTACTTAGGAGTTATGATAGATTGCTAGGAAATATATAATAACGTAGTTTTCATTTGTAATTGCATTGTAAGGAAAAGTTTTTCCGCATTTTATAAATAAATAAAATTTTGTTTTATTTTTATTATATCTCTTTGCAATGGCATTTGTGAAAATTGATGTTTGTATGTTAGCAATATGAATTTGATTCTTTCGTTTGTGGTAGTGTCGAGTATTTGCCAAATAAGGAAAGATTCTCATCACTCAAGTTTCAATTGGACAGAAACTTGGAATCATGCATGTTGTATTGTATGATGAATGAGAATTTTCATCTTTGGTAAATTAAGACTAATTCCTTGTTCACATGTATATGTGAGTTACGTGAAGGACTAGGGGAGCGGGTACACTGGGTGTGCGCTGGTCAAGATCCACCACAAAGATCAATAAGACTATTCGTCATGATTTACTAAAGTTTAGTAAACATGGTTATGCTTACAAGTTTAAGTATAATTCTGAAACATTGGAAAAAGGTTCAATGTATGGCAGAACGAATGAGAAGAATCAAATTAGGCAGAAAGATAAAAGTTTCTCCAATCTGAAAAGATGGGAGAGTACTTTAGTATTGTGTTTTATGATCATCTTAATGTCTATGGAAAAACCATATCACAATTTATCCTCTAAAGACATCTTAGTGCATTTGTATGGCTAAGAAGAAGAATCGTGAATTGTTGAAATAGTTTAAATCAAGAAGATGAGTCATACTTCGTTCCCAAAACAAGTCTTAGAGTAATACTCCAAGATTGTAACCTTGAGTGACATGATCTTAAGAAAGGTTCAAAACACTTATCAAATGTAGAGTAAAAGTTTTCTACTCTTGTACATTTGAAATTGGTAAGTTGTGATGTTTGGGATAAAACAAAGACCAACTAAGGCTAATTGTGTGAAGTGTCTGTCTTGATTAGAATCCACACTAACTCTTGAATATTGGTTTGTCAAGTAATGCTCCTTGACAAAGTGAATCATATATGTCAAGAGGTTAGTGGGAGTCTTAAAGATCTTGACAAGTTTCAAGAACTAATAAAGAATAAACCTATTGTTTATCACTAGCACACGACTTGAGGTTTATAACCTATCGTATTGACATATTCTTATTTCTGTGTCCATTCCAATTAAAGTTGACTATGCATGTGAATTCTATGAGTTCTCAGTTGTGTGCATAACAACCTAGAAGCAATGGTAGGCCCTTGTGCTGCCAGGTGGCAATAAATTAAGATTCAACAAGTTCAGTCCATATGAGTTTGGATTTGTCACTAACCATGTCTTGTGATTATGGTCATGACAAATTCACATGGATAGGAACACATACACTATAAAATCGAAGTGTCATAAGGTTTCTCTCCGATTCTTGAAAATGATTGTGAGGAAACGCTTTCACTAAGTAGATTTTAAGGAGATAACAATTGTGATATTTGCATTCTCAAATTCGATTATGATTACGGCATCCATCTTCATAGTTCGAATTGTGAGAAATGGCAAAAGGGTCTAAACATTTGGAGCTTATTGACGTATGTTCTGAATAGTTAAGACACACATGGAAACTATCTAAAGAAAGGTGTATGAGTTTGAGAAGCCTAGATAAAGCCTTATCGAAGCATCTCCTATCAGAAATCTGAACTTTGGTAAGAAAGTCAATAAGTATTGATTTCTAGAAGTCCAGGTGATTTCTGAATACATGTCAAAGCTAGTGGGAGCTAAAGTGTTATGCTAGTAAGATAATAATTATTATTCTAGTGGGAGCATAATTATTATGGTAAGTGTTGCAAGTTAGCAATGTTAATTATAGAAAACAAAAGGTTCAATTCACAAAGTTGTGGATTTGAAAAGTTGTTTTGCTATAATTAAGGGAGAGGAATTTATACTTCATTTCAAAATCTAAAAGCTTAGATTGAGTTTGTAATCAAATTTAGTCATATATATATATATATATATATATATATATATATATATATATATATATATATATATATATACATATATATATATATATATATATATATATATATATATATATATATATATATATATATATGTATATGAATGTTATGTTGGAATGGTTCAACATAAGGAAATTCTATATATGGAAATGTTAATTGTGTTCTCAAATTTTGACTATGATTACGGCATCCCTCTTCCTAATCAAAATTATGAGAACATGGCAAATAGAAATATTATAGCAAAAGACTGATTAAGTATCATGTCTTTATGTTAGACATTATGAATCGTATCCCATATGCTTCGGGTATAGGATCGATTGCATATGCTATAAGATCCTCCAATGGCACTACTGAGAAATCATCAATTAAGCATTTCCATAGCTGAAAGACGTGGAACATGTTATGAATCCGACTGAGCTCGTCGGGTAACTCCAAACGGTATGCAACCCTACCCACCCAGGAAACAACCATTAACAGACCAATATATATATATATATATATATATATATATATATATATATATATATATATATATGTTGGATTAATGTCTAAGTCCATAACTATATTTGGTATGTACTTGACCCGACCCGGCATGGTCCATTTGGGTTGCACTTCACCGACACAATTTATATGGATAGTCTTTTGAGAATAGTATATTTATGATTTATATTAATATATTATAAGTTCTAATATATTAATATGGAATCATATTATTTGATTAGTATTGATCAAGACTTAATTTAGAATTAATTAAGTGATCAAAATGAACTAATTAAATATGTACTCTTATATATATGGAATGGGCCAAGTTCATTTAGCTTGGGCTAAGCTTTCATGGATAGTCCATGGAGTGTGTAACCCATGGATCATATGAAATGAAAGGTCATGGGTTTAACCCTAGTCTCCACACTATATAAAGATGTCCTTGGTTGGTGAAATTGGCACTAGTGTGGGTACACTAAGAGGGCTAGCCGATTTCACTAGAGAGAACCAAAGTATTCTTATTCTCAAAGTCTTCCAAGGTGTTTTGGTGATTTGTGATTCCACTTGAGGCTTCCACACTATTGGGGCTAAGCTCTTAAAGCTTGAAGACATCAAGCTACACCAAAAAGGTATGTCATCTAACTAGTCTTTGTAGTATAGTTGCCTCATAGAATGCTAGTTAGGATTAAAGCCTTGGAAAGGTCTTATTTGCATGTATAATAGAGAAAACATAGATCCAAGGTTTATAGGGTTGCATGTACATCATAGGAGTGTTAGAATGCTCAAAACCCAGCAGTGGTATCAGAGCCTAGGCTTGTTTTCTTGTTACACTTGCAAAAACTGCTTAAAAATCGAAGTTTTTTTTGCTGTCTGGACAACGGACTTGGCGAGTCCATGCCTTAAAAATGTTCAAAACGATCCAACTTGCCGAGTTGGTTCATGCACTCGACGAGTTGGACCCCCAGACAGCATATATTCGACTGTTTTGGCTAGAAATGGACTAGGAACATTACCCTAAGTTGTTTTTGAACTTATAAACCTATTTTTGATGTGGTAATGTTCATGCTAATCCAATTTCAAAGATAATTGTCAAAAGATTCATGTTTTGTATTAGTTTAAGAGTATTGCTAATTACATGGAAAAGTTTGATGTGAATTATCTTTGTTCATATGAGTTGCTTAGATTAATAGAAAAGTTAATTGAATAGTTGTTTTCAATCTATTTTAATCTAAAAGTTGATTCTAAAATTTGTTTGTGTAACTTGTCCTCAAGTTACATGAAAAGTCACATTTAAGTTTCTTAAAACTCATAAAAAATTGTTATAGGTTACAAAATGAAGAGTCTTGTTCTCATTAAATGGTTTTATGACTCCATAACTTGTCCTCAAGTTGTGGAGGTTCAAGAGTCTCTTCATTAAATAAAATATGTGTAACCTTAGTTAAACTCATAAAGTTTCCATAAGTTATGAATTATGAAGAGTCACTTTCTTAATTAGTTTAAAGTCTTCCATAACTTGTCCTCAAGTTATGGAACTTGAAGAGTTTTTTAATTAAAACTACTTTAAACACATAAGTTATGGAATAGAAAAGTTTTGAAAGTTACAAAACTTTCCCTCAAGTTTTGGAATTTGAAAAGTTTTCTCTTATGAATATTTTAATTCCAAGTTTAGCCCTTAGAATTTTAAAAGTTAAAATTCAACCCTTTTACTTTATAATATTATAAGTTAATAATATATATATATATATATATATATATATATATATATATATATATATATATATATATATATATATATATATATATATATATATATATATATATGTATAAGAGCAAGTCAGTCTTACCGTTAGTAGGCCTCATTCACGAAGCCGGTCTATAAGGGGGGTATAAGGTTACTGCCTATAAAATGGCAGTTTAATGGGTGTCCACTCTCACCCACCGCTTCCTTGACTGGTGGAGGGTCGTTAGCCGAACGGGTAGGACAAAGACTATAAATTCTCCCTTCATTAAAAGTATTAATGATAAATACTAAGTAACTAAACCTTTTATAAATACCCAATCTTAGTTACTTAGGAAAATGTGAATAAGGTGCTAATCCATGAAAGTACACTTTGCACTTTGTTTAAGTCGGTTAGTGGAGCGTGTGTGGTTAACCGGCACACTAACTCGTATTTAACAAGGTAGGCAAAGGGTAACTTAATGTTTATCATAGTATCGATGGAGCGTGTGTGGTTAACTGGCACATCGATTGAGGGGTAAACACTTAAGGGTACCAAGTAATTTGCATGGTTACTTCACACCTTGTTTTGTGATCCTCGGCATCCCAGTCACAAAACCTGAAGGGCACACTCGAGATTGAAACATGCCTTTGAAAAGTTCAATGAATCTCAAAAGAATCTAGGAGTTTCAAAACCAATTAAAACCTAATAATACATTTCGTTTATCTTGGTAGAAATTGGTGAATCGTCATTCACTACCTTCAAATATTCTATAGCTTGGATTACGACATCCCTCTTCCAAGTTATAAAATATTGTGTTGGGTCCTAGCCTTAATATTTCATATTGGGTGTTATATTAAGGACTTTAAATCAACTATCTTGAATATCTCCCAAAAGATGTCTAGTTCAGACATCTATGATCATCCCAAATCTCTTGGAACTTCACTTCCTCCACCTCCTCCAATTATTCTCCCTAACCCACAAGTTCTTGAAAATTTTAAGGTCACTCAAGCCCTATTGGCAAGCAAAGGTCTATGTGTGATCACATCTTGGAGATGTAGTCACATATTGACAAGCAGGGAGAGTTGGGTGTCAAAGTCTTGAGAAAGTTGGTGGCTCAACTACTTTCTAAGTCACATAGTGAGTTCCTTTGGGACTCCTATGAAACAGACTATGACAAGACCCTTAATGATCTTATCTATTTGCTAAGATCAACTTCCTAAAACTTTATGGACATTGACAATGATGACATTGGATATCCGGTAAAGCTCTCTCTTCCCAATGGAAAGGGATCGGCCATACTCAACTCGGTTGACCAAATGGTAAAGAGAGAGGCTAAGTCTTAGATAGTCCCATTATCAAGGGTCCATTGCCAAAGGAAGGGGCATTGGTTGCGAAGCTGCCAAATTTACCTAAGGATGTTAAAGTCAATAAGTTTGACTCTACTTCAGGTAAAGTCCATTATCTAACTCTATTAAGTTCCTACATGGGGATTATTATTACATGATGTGACTGGGTCAAATGTTGATGTTTGAAGAATCAAAGAAAAGTGAAGAAACTTAAAGAAAGAATATGTTGAATCTGATCGCGTAGATGGATTTCTATCGCATAGTCTGAAGATCGGATTCTTGAGCTACTTCTTAGGAGTTATGATATATTGCTTAGGAATAGATAACAACAAAGTTTTCATGTGCTTTTGCACTGTAAGGATAGTTTTTTCCGCAAAGTTTTTAAAATAAAAGGAAAATTTTTGATTTTATTTATTTTAAAATATCCTTACAATGGCATTTGTGAAAATCTTTGTTGCTTATAAGATTCCATTGAGAGCAAGAGTGGAAATATGAATTTGATTCTTTCATTTGTGGTAGTGTCCAAATTTACCAAATAAGGAAAGATTCTCATCACCCAAGTTTCAGTTGGATAGAAACTTGGAATGATGCAAGTTGTATAGTATGATGAATGAGAATTTTCAACTTTGGAAAATTAAGACTACTTCCTTGTTCACATGTATATGTGAGTCAAGTGAAGGACTAAGGGATCGAGTACACATTCTTGTGCACTGATCAAGTTAACCATAAAAGATCGATAAGACTATTCGTCATGATTTACTAAGGCTTAGTAAATATGATTATACTTACAAGCTTAAGTATAATTCTGAGACATTGGAAAAGTTTCAATGTATGACAGAACAAATGAGAAGAATCAAATTAGGCAGAAGGATAAAAGTTTCTCAAATCTGAAAAGATGGGAGAGTACTTTAGTATCATGTTTTAAGATCATCTTAATGATTTTGAGACCTTATCACAATTCATCCTCTAAGTGCATTCTGATAGTTAAGAAGAGGAGTTATGAATTGTTGAAGTGGTTAAATCAAGAAGATGTATCATACATCGTTCCAAAAACAATTCTTAGAGTTATACTCTAAGATTGTAACTTGAGTGACATGTCTTAAAAGATGTTTAAATACACTTGTCAAATGTAAGAGTAAAAGTTTTCTACTCTTGTACATTTGAAATTGGTAATTTGTGATGTTTTGGATAAAACAAAGATCAACTAAGGCCAATTGTGTTAAGTGTCTGTCTTGATTAGAATCCACACTATCTCTTGAATATTTGGCAAGAAAGTCTTATAGGTCAAGGAGACAGTGGGAGTCTAAAAGATCCTGAAAGGGTTTCAAGAAGTAATCAAGAATAAAAACCTGTATTTCATCACTAGCACACAACTAGAGGTTTATAACCTATCGTGTTGACATTTCTATGCCCATTCCAGTTAAGTTGGCTATACATTTGAGTTCTACATGTTCTCAATTGTTTGCATAGCTACTTGGAAGCAATGGCAGGCCCTTGACCTGCCAGGTGGAAAGAAGTCAAGATTGCACAAGTTCAATTCATATGAGTTAGGATTTGTCACTAACCTAGTCTTGTGATTATGGTTTGACAAATTCACATGGATAAGAACACATACACCATAAAATCTAAGTGTCATAAGGTTTCTCTCCGATTCATGAAAATGATGGTGAGGAAATTCTTTCACTAAGTAGATTTTAATTAGATAGCAATTATGATATTTGCAGTTCTCAAAGTCGTTAGTGGAGCGTGCGTGGTTAACCGGCACACTAACATTGACTTATGAGAAATGGCAAAAGGTCTAAACAATTGAGACTATGATTACGGCATCCCTTTTCATAGTTCTAAAATTGTATAGACACACATTCGAGCTATCTAAGATAAGGTGTATGATTTTGATAAAGTCTTATCAAAGCAATCTAGTATCAGAAATCTGAACTTTGGTAAGAATGTCAATAAAGTATTGACTTCTAGAGGTCCAGTTGTTTTCTGGATACATGTCAAAGCTAGTGGGAGCATAAGTGTTATGTTAATAATCATCATGTTAGTGGGAGCATGATAATTATGATAAGTATTGCAAGTTAGCAATGTTAATTATAGAAAACAAAAGTTTCAATTCGTGAGGTTGCAGGGGTAGAAAAAGTTGTTTTGCTATAATTAAGGGAGAGGAAATTATACTTCATTTCAATTCTAAAAGGCTTAGATTGAGATTTTAGTCATCTTATTCAAGAATATATATATATATATGAATTTTATGTTGGTTTGGTTCAACTTAAGAAAATTCTATATATTGCGTTCTCAAAATTCGATTATGATTACGGCATCCCTCTTCATAGTCAAATTTTGAGAATATGGCAAACAAAAAAAATATTATGGCAAAAGACTGGTCTAGAACCATGTCTTTATGTGAAACATCATGAATCGTGTCCCATTTACGTTGGGTACAAGATCGATTACATGTGCTATAATATTTATCCTTTCTGAATTTTCCAAATGCCTTGGGGCGTTAAGGAGGAAAATGTCGAGAATTGGATATGACTAAAGTGATTAAGCAATTGTCGAGGAAAATCTAAGGTTTACCAAAGATTGGTTGCTCAGGGACAGTTGGAAGTATAGTGTTAATTTTTGGAAGGACCATATTGACATAGTCTGAAAAGAGGCAACTCTTGTTCAGATGTGGTAGTCAAAATGGGAATATAGAGTTGTCTTCATAGGTGGAAGCAATCTGTGTAAGGTTAAAGAAACTTAATGCAAGAAGCATGTTCAAAGCAATGCGCTTTGAATCTGAGACATCGTTTCCATGGAATTGCTCTCCATTGGGATACTCTGTAGTGATTGTTGCCAAGCCTTTGTGGCTTTGTGCATAATCATTACAAGAGGAACAGTGCATATAAGTTTAAAATCTAAACAAATTTCGATAAATGATAGGAATTAGGAATTCTTACATTTAAGACAAGGAATTGGGAGTGTGAAAAGAGAATCATTGAAATTATGTTCAATTGATCTAATTCACAAAGAAAAGGATCATAGACAAACATAGAGTACATACTTGGTGTATGACAAAGCTATTGTTTAGAAAAAAACATAGTGTACATGCTTGGAGCATGGGACAACTAGTGTTTTAATTCAAGTATAAAGTTGATAAAACCGAAAAAATGAATAATGAGTAATCAGTATGGTGATAAATGGAAATAGTTTTATTTATATTCATACGTTTTGATACCATATTAGATTCATTTATTCTTGTGTTTCACTTTGCATGTTTTGACTTCCATAATAACTAGGTTATTCTTTCGGAATGACTAAGTTATTCAAACCGTCCACAGTCGGTCATATGTTGGAAGTAGATATGAATCAAGACTGTCATGGGTTGGCTTGTAGAGGTCCAAGTTGGTGGACAAAGTTGTGCTACAACACTCATGAGTGCTCATAAGTTCTGAGTATTGGATTCAACCCGCGCTCATTTGAATCACTTCATGGATTTTATCACGAGTGATCATGAGACGATAATATCTTATATTCTTCAAACCTAGAGATATGAGTTGTTACTATGAGTTGATAGTACATTGATTGCACGAAAACGCATTGGTAACTCGATGTTATAAAACGTGCCTTTGTGTATGATTCAACAAGTAGCAAAACAAGCCATATGAGTCGAAGTTTATCCGTTCCTTTTACCTTCGGGATAAAAGCGATATCTGTGGGCCCCTCGATGATTTAATGATGACAGATGAGTGCTTGGCCAAGCCAGGACTGATTTGATTTGTTCAATCAGTCAGTCATCACAAATCGGAAATCGGGAAACAACAAATGGACAGAGAGAATGATTATAATCCATGTCTCAGTCCATATGATATCTAGAATGGAGGAATATATGATCCCTTATCTAATGGACAAGTCATTCACAAGGTCAGAGTTCGACAGCGACTTTAAGAGCTACGATTGCCAGTTAGGTTTTGAAGTCATACTCAATAATAGTTTTAGACTTATCCAAGTGGGAGACTGTTGGATTAATGTCTATGTCCATAACTATATTTGGTATGTACTTGACCCGACCCGGCATGGTCCATTTGGGTTGCACTTCACCGACACAATTTATATGGATAGTCTTTTGAGAATAGTATATTTATGATTTATATTAATATATTATAAGTTCTAATATATTAATATGGAATCATATTATTTAATTAGTATTGATCAAGACTTAATTTAGAATTAATTAAGTGATCAAAATGAACTAATTAAATATGGACTCTTATATATATATGGAATGGGCCAAGTTCATTTAGCTTGGGGTAAGCTTTCATGGATAGTCCATGGAGTGTGTAACCCATGGATCATATGAAATGAAAGGTCATGGGTTTAACCCTAGTCTCCACACTATATAAAGATGTCCTTGGTTGGTGAAATTGGCACTAGTGTGGGTACACTAAGAGGGCTAGCCGATTTCACTAGAGAGAACCAAAGTATTCTTATTCTCAAAGTCTTCCAAGGTGTTTTGGTGATTTGTGATTCCACTTGAGGCTTCCACACTATTGGGGCTAAGCTCTTAAAGCTTGAAGACATCAAGCTACACCAAAAAGGTATGTCATCTAACTAGTCTTTGTAGTATAGTTGCCTCATAGTATGCTAGTTAGGATTAAAGCCTTGGAAAGTTCTTATTTGCATGTATAATAGAGAAAACATAGATCCATGGTTTATAGGGTTGCATGTACACCATAGGAGTGTTAGAATGCTCAAAACCCAACAATATATATATATATATATATATATATATATATATATGTATATATATATATATATATATATATATATATATATATATATATATATATATATATATATATATATATGGGGCCCGGCTTTCCCCGCTTCCAAAATCGTATGAAACCTTTCCAAGGTGACACCTTTAGAAGTACCATGTCACCAACCTGAAACTCAAGATCGGATCGCCGCCAATCCGCATAGCTCTTTTGTCGACTCTGTTTAGTCTACAATCTCCCGCGTACCTATTGTATCAGTTTAATAGTTTGGAGCACCACCTCCATGCTACCTATGACTCGCTGATTGACCTCGCCCCAAAAAATCGGCGTCCAAAACCTCCTCCTATAGAGCATCTTGGAAGGATGTTGATCAATACTGGCATGGTAGCTGTTGTTGTAAGAAAACTCAACAAATAAGAGGTACGAATCCCAACTACCACCAAAGTCCTAAACACATGCTTGAAGCATATACTCTAATGTCTAGATAGTCTGCTCACTCTATCCATCTATCTGCGAGTGGAAAGTCGTGTTGAAGTGTAATCGAGTGCCCAACTCCTCGTGAAATCTCTTCGAGAATCTGGAAGTGAAACATACATCCCGATCAGAAACCACTGATTACGGGACTCCGCGACGCCCAACTACCTCATGGATATAGATGTATGCTAACTTCTCTACTGAGATGCTCTCCTGAATAGGGATAGAATGCCCACTCTTGGTCAAACGACCCACAATGACCCAAATTGAATCCACCCCTCGCGTTGTGTATGGTAACTTTGTGATGAAATCCATCATGATCTCTTCCCATTTTCCAAATGGGGATAGCCAAAGGCTCCATCTTGTTTTGAGGTCGCTGATTCTCGGCCTTAATTTTCCTGCAAGTTAGGAACCTCTCCACATACCAAGCCACATCCCGCTTCATGCAGGGCCACCAAGAATCAATTCAGATACCTTTGTACATCTTTGTCGCTCCCTGATGGATAACAAACCTCGACTTATGCGCCTCCTACATCAGGATCTTCCGTGCACCACCGAAATAAGGAACCCAAACCCTCTGATGCAAGGTCACCAAACCCTGACTCTTATAATAAAAAAGGACACTTGAACCACTATGTAGTCACTATTCCAATGCTCCTCCTTCAAGCCCTCGACCCGAGCCTCGCAAATTCGCTCCAGCAATAGGGTAACCACCGTCATCCTCAAACATAGATCTTGAATTGGTGCGCTAGTCACCTTGTGACTCAACGCATCGTCAACCACATTAGCATTCCCAAGGTGGTACAAAATCTCGCAGTCGTAGTCTTTTACTACATCAAGCCATCTACGTTGCCTGATATTCAGATTTTGCTGATCTATTAAGTACCTCAAACTCTTGTGATTCGTATAAATGGTACAAAAGACCCTATAGAGGTAATGACGCCAAATATTGAGGGAAAAAATCACAAATCCCAACTCGAAATCATGCATAGGATAATTCCCCTCATGAAGCTTCAACTGGCTCGATACAAAAGCGATCACGCGACCCTGGTGCATAAGCATTGCAACCAATCTTGTAACGGAAGCATCACAATAAACAACAAAGTCATCAAAACCCTCAGGAATAGTTAGGATCGGAGCCTCGCACAGTCTCTACCTCATAAACTCAAATGTTGCCTGCTGCTCAGGCCGCCAACATAAAGTAAATGACTTCTTCATCATCCTGGTCAACGGAACTACGATCCTGGAGAAATTCTCTATGAACCTTCGATAGTACGCAGCTAAGCCAAGGAAACTCGGAATCTAGGAAGGAGACCTCGGAACCTCCCACTACATCAATGCATTGATCTTAGCCGGATCGAACAATATAACGTTCTAATTGATGAGGTGCCCCAAGAACTTCACCTCGCATAACCAAAACTCGCACTTAGAGAATTTAGAAAAAAGCCTCTCCCTCCTCAGAGTCTCTAGAACCTCTAACAAGTGATCATCATGTTGCTCCTTGGTTGTAGAATAGACCAAGATATCATCAATGAAAACGATCAATGACCAATCCAGCATCAGCATACAAACCCTGTTCATGAGGTCCATGAACATTGCCAGTGTGTTGGTGAACACAAAAGGCATCACCACGAACTCGTAATGACCATAACGAATCCTGAAATCTATATTTTGAACATCCTCATCTCGAACCCTCATTTGATGATAGCCTGAACACAGATCTGTTGGGTTATGAGCATTCTAACACTCCTAAGTGTACATGCAACCCTAAATACCTTGGATCTATGTTTTCTCTATTATACATACAATTATGAACATCCAAGGTATTATCCTAATCTAGCATACAAAATAATAAATATAACAAGATAGAATACATACCTCTTTGATGTAGAAAGTCTTCATGAAGCTTGAGTGCCTAGTGCCCCAAGTGTGACACCTCAAATGGTTCACACAACACCAAATACACTTGGAATAACTTGAGAGAAACTTGAACACTCCTTGAAATCGTCTAGCCCCCACACTCACACATTAGTGCACGATTTCTTGAGCCATGGGGCTCTTTTATATGGTGGCTATTAGGGTTACACCATGTAACTCATAACTTTACCCATTCCTTATGCTCCATGGATTTTAACCTCCATGGAGTATCCATAGGTCACCCCATGGACTTAGTCCAACATAAGGAATCTTGGATCACAAGCCCACATATATAAGAATGAATGATTTACACAATCAACCCACATATTTAATTAGTCTCCTTTTGATCACTTAATTAATTCCAAATTAATTCTTGATCAATACTAATTAAATAACCTTATTAATATATTATAACTTATAATATATTAACCAACCTTAAGTGTTATTTCTCTCATTATAGTCTATCCAAATGCATGATGCCATGCAACCCAAATGGACCATGCCGGGTCGGGTCAAGTCTTACCAATTATAGTTATGGACTTAGACATTAATCCAACAGTCTCCCACTTGGATAAGTCTAAAACTATTATTGCGTATGACTTCAGGAACCGATCAGCAATCGTAGCTCTCAAAAGCTTCTGTCGAACTCTGACCTTGTCGATGAACTCTGACCTTTATCAATGACTTGTCCAATAGATAATGGATCATATATTCCTCCATTCTAGATATCATATGGACTGAGACATGGATTATCAATCATTCTCTCTGTCCATTTGTTGTTTCCCGATTTCCGATTCATGATGACTGACTGATTGAACAAATCAAATCAGTCCTGGCTTGGCCAAGCAGTCACATGTATCATCTTTAAATCATCGAGGGGCCCACAGATATTGCTTTTATCCCGAAGGTAAAAGGAATGGATAAACTTCGACTCATATGGCTTGTTCTACTACTTGTTGAATCATACACAAAGGCACGTTTTATAACATCGAGTTACCAATGCGTTTTCGTGCAATCAATGTATAACCAACTCATAGTAACAACTCATATCTCTAGGTTTGAAGAATATAAGATATTATCGTCTCATGATCACTCGTGATAAAATCCATGAAGTGATTCAAATGAGCGCGGGTTGAATCCTATACTCAGAACTTATGAGCACTCATGAGTGTTGTAGCACCACTTTGTCCACCAACTTGGACCTCTACAAACCAACCCATGACAGTCTTGATTCATATCTACTTCCAACATATGACCGACTGTGGATGGTTTGAATAACTTAATCATTCAGGAAGAGCGACTTAGTTATTCTGGAAGTCAAAACATGCAAAGTGAAACACAAGAATAAATGAATCAAATATGGTATCAAACCCTATGAATATAAATAAACACTTTTATTTATCACCATACTGATTACTCATTATTCATTGTTTCGGTTTTATCAACTTTATACTTGAATTTAAAACAATAGTTGTCCCATGCTCCAAGCATGTACACTATGTTTTCTAAACACTAGTCATGCCATACACCAAGTATGCATACTATGTTTGTCTATGATCTTTACTTTGTAAAATAGATCAATTGAACATCACTCCAATGATCCTCTTTTCACAGTCCCAAATCCTAACGGCAAATGCAAGAATTCCAAATTCATGCCATTTACTGAAATATGTTAGATTCTAAACTTATATGCATTGATCCTCTTAATGATTATGCACGAAGTCAGAAAGACTTGACAACAATCATTACAGAGCATTCCAAAGGAGATCAGCTCCTTGGAAACATCCTTCTTTCATTAAGTTTCCTAATCTTACACAGATTGAATAATTTCTAACTTTGAAACATTTCCATATTCCATTTTGACTATCACTTCTGAACAAGAGTTGCCTCCTTACAGATTATGTCAATATGGTCCTTCCAGAATTAACATTATACTTCCAACTGTCCTTGAGCAACCAATCTTTGGTAAACCTTAGATTGTCCTCGACAATTGCTTAATCATTTTAGTCATATCCAATTCTAGACCTTTTCCCTTCTTAATGCCCCAGGCATTTGGAAAATTTTAGAAAGGATGAATATAGCACATGTAATCGATCCTATATCCGAAGCATATGGGACACGATTCATGATGTCTCACATAAAGACTAAACCAGTCTTTTGCTATAATATTTCCATTTCAATTTGCCAAGTTCTCAAAATTCAGATTATGAAAAGGGATGCCGTAATCATAATCGAATTTTAGAACGCAAATAATGGACCCATATATAGAATTTCCTTATGTTGAGCCATTCCAACATGAAATTCATATATATATCCTTGATTAAATACGATTAAAATCTCAATCTAAGCTTTTAGAATTGAAATGAAGTATAATTTCCTCTCCCTTAATTATAGCAAAACAACTTTTTCAACCCCTGCAACCTTACGAATTGAAACTTTTTTTTTCTATAATTAACATTGCTAACTTGCAACCTTTGTCATAATTATCATGCTCTCACTAACATGATGATTATTAGCATAACACTTATGCTCCCACTAGCTTTGACATGTACTCAGAAATCAGCTGACTTTCTTACCAAAGTTCAGATTTCTGATACTAGATTGTTTTGATAAAACTTTATCAAAATCATACACCTCTCTTAGATAGCTCACATGTGTGTCTAAAAAATTTTAGAACTATGAAAAGGGATGTCGTAATCATAGTCTCAATTGTTTCGACCTTTGCCACTTCTCACAAGTCCATGTTAGTGTGCCGGTAAACCACACACGCTCCACTAACGACTTTGAGAATGCAAATATCACAATTGCTATATAGCTAAAATCTACTTAGTGAAAGTGTTTCCTCACCATCAATTTCATGAATCGGAGAGAAACCTTATGACACTTAGATTTAATAGCGTATGTGTTCTTATCCATGTGAATTTGTCAAAACCATAATCACAAGACAAGGTTAGTGACAAATCCAAACTCATATTGATTAAACTTGTGCAATCTTAAATTCCTGCCATTTGGCAGCTCAGGTGCCTGCCATTGCTTCCAAGTAGTTGTGCAACCAATTGAGAACTCTCAGAACTCCTATGCAAAACCAACTTGAATAGGCACAAAAATTTCAACACGATAGGTTATAAACCTCAAGTCGTGTGCTAGTGAAGGACTTTAGGTTTTATTCTTGATTAAGTCTTGAAACTTTCAAGAGCTTTAAGACTCCCACTGTCCTCTTGACATATAAGACTCCCTTTTCAAATATTCAAGAGATAGTGCGGATTCTTTATCAAGACTAACACTTTACACAATTGGCCTAAGTTGGTCTCTGTTTTATCCAAAACATCACAACTTACCAATTTCAAATGTACAAGAGTAGATAACCTTTTACTCTTACATTTGACTAGTGTTAACAAACCCTCTTTAAAATATGTCACTCAAGTTACAATCTTGGAGTATGACTCTAAGAATTGTTTTGGAACGAAGTATGACTCATCTTTTTGATTTAACCATTTCAACAATTCATGACTCCTCTTCTTAGTCATAAGAATGCACTAAGATGACTTTAGAGGACCAATTGTGATATGGTATTTTAATCATTAAGATGATCATAAACATGATACTAAAGTACTCTCCCATCTTTTCAGATTTGAGAAACTTTTATCTTTCTGCCATGCTTTGATTCTTCTTATTCGTTCTGTCTCACATTGAAACTTCTCCAATGCTACAGACTTATACTTAAACTTATAAGTATAACCATATTTACTGAACTTAAGTAAACCATGACGAATAGTCTTCTTGATCTTTTGTGGTGGACTTGACCAGTGCACAAGAATGTGTACTCGATCCCTTAGTCCTTTCCTTATTCACATAAGGAATTAGTCTTAATTTTCCAAGCTGAAAGTTCTCATTCATCATACTATACAACTTGCATGATTCCAAGTTTCGGTCCAATTGAACCTTGGGTGATGAGAATCCTTCCTTATTTGGTAATATTAGACACTACGACAACCGAAAGAATCAAATCCATTTTTCCAATATTGCTATCAATGGAATCTTATAAGCAACAACTTTTCACAAATGCCATTGTAAGGATACTTAAAATAAATAAAATCAAAACCTTTTTCTTTTATTTTAAAACTTTACGGAAAAACTTATCCTTACAATCCATATGTAAACCTTGTTGTTATCTATTCCTAAGCAATATAAATATCATAACTCTTAAGTAATAACCCAAAATTCTGATCACCGAACCATGCGATTGAAATCCATCTTCGCGATCAGAATCAGCATGTACTTAATAGAGTTAGACAATGGACTTTACCTGAAGTAGAGCCAAACTTATTGACTTTAACATCCTTAGGTAAATTTGGCAGCTTCGTAACCAATGCCCCTTCCTTTGGCAATAGTTACTTATGGACCCTTGATAATGGGACTATCTCAGACTTCGCCTCTCTCTTTACCATTGGGTCAACCGAGTTGACTATGGCCGATCCCTTTCCATTGGGAAGAGAGAGCTTTACTGGATATCCAATGTCATCATTGTCAATGTCCATAGCGTTTTAGGAAGTTGATCTTAGCAAATAGATAAGATCATTAAGGGTCTTGTCTTAGTCTGTTTCATAGGATTCCCAAAAGAACTCACTATGTGACTTAGAAAGTAGTTGAGCCACCAACTTTCTCAAGACTTTGACACCCAACTCTCCCGGCTTGTCCATATGTGACTACATCTCCAAGATGTGATCACACCTAGACCTTGCCTTGCCAATAAGGCTTGAGTGACCTTAAACGTTTTAGGAACTTGTGGGTTAGGGAGAATAATTGGAGGAGGTGAAAGAAGTATGATATCCATGGGACATCATCTTCATTTAGGAAAGCTTGTTTCAAGAGATTTGGGAAGATCATAAATGTCTAGACCAGACATCTTTTTGGGAGATATTCAAGATAGTTGATTTAAAGTCCTTAATATGACACCCAATAGGAAATATTAAGGCTAGGACCCAACAAATTATTTTATAACTTAGAAGAGGGATGCCGTAATCCAAGCTATAAAATATTTGAAGGTAGGTGAATGACGATTCACCAATTTCCACCATGAAAAATGAAATAATTTATTAGGTTTTAATTGGATTTGAAAGTCCTAGATCTTTGAGATTCATTGAACTGTTCAAAGGCATGTTTCAATCTCGAGTGTGCCCTTCAGGTTTTGTGACTGGGATGCCGAGGATCACAAAACAAGGTGTGAATAACCATGCAAATATACTTGGTACCCTTAATATTTACCCCTTAATCAGTGTGTCGGTTAACCACACACGCTCCACCGATACTATGATAAATATTAAGTTACCCTTTGCCTACCTTGTTAAGTCCAGGTTAGTGTGCCGGTTAACCACACACGCTCCACTAACGACTTAAGCAAAGTCCAAAGTGTAATTTCATAGGTTAGCACCAAATTCACATTTTCCTAAGTAACTAAGATTGGGTATTAATAAGAGTTTAGTTACTTAGTATTTATCATTAATACTTTTAATGAAAGGAGAATTATAGTCGTTGTCCTACCCGTTCGGCTAACGACCCTCCACTGGTCAAGGAAGCGGTGGGTGAGAGTGGACACCCATTAAACTGCCATTTTATAGGCAGTAACCTTATACCCCCCTTATAGACCGGCTTCGTGAATGAGGCCTACTAACGGTAAGACTGACTTTACTCTTATACATATATATAAATATTATTAACTTATAATATTATAAAGTATAAGGGTTGAACTTTAACTTTTAAAATTCTAAGGGCTAACTTGGAATTAAAGTATTCATAAGTGAAAACTTTTCAAATTCCAAAACTTGAGGGCAAGTTTTGAAACAATTCAAAACTAATTAATTCCATAACTTATGAGTTTAAAGTAGTTTTAATTAAAAAAAAAAAAAAAAAACTCTTCAATTTCCATAACTTGAGGACAAGTTATGGAAGACTTTAAACTAATTAATAAAAAAAATAACTTTTTTTTATTGTAATTATGGAACTAATTAAGGTTACATTTTTTTTTTAATTTAATGAAGAGACTCTTGAACCTCCATAACTTGAGGACAAGTTATGGAGTCATAAAACCATTTAATTAGAACTAGACTCTTCATTTTGTAACCTTTGCCAACTTTTATGAGTTTTATGATTCTTAAATGTGACTTTTCATATAACTTGAGGACAAGTTACAAAAACACACTTTGGAATCAACTCTTAGATTAAAATGGATTGAAAACAACTATTTCACACAACTTTTCTATTAATCTAAGAACCTCATAAGAACAAGATAATTCAAATCATCAATCTTCAAGAAATTAGCATGAACATACAAACTAATACAAATCTTGAAATTATGACAATTATCTTAGAAATTGGATTAGCATGAACATTACCACATCAAAAACAAGTTTATAAGTCCAAAAACATCTTAGGGTAATGTTCCTAGTCCAATTCCAGCCAAAACAATCGAATATATGCATCCAACTCGATTTTTCAGCTACTTTTGCAAGTATAACAAGAAAACAAGCCTAGGCTCTGATACCACTGTTGGGTTATGAGCATTCTAACACTCCTAAGTGTACATGTAACCCTAAATACCTTGGATCTATGTTTTCTCTATTATACACACAATTATGAACATCCCAGGTATTATCCTAATCTAGCATACAAAATAATAAATATAACAAGATAGAATACATACCTCTTTGATGTAGAATGTATTCATGAAGCTTGAGTGCCTAGTGCCCCAAGTGTGACACCTCAAATGGTTCACACAACACCAAATACACTTGGAATAACTTGAGAGAAACTTGAACACTCCTTGAAATCGTCTAGCCCTCACACTCACACATTAGTGCACGGTTTCTTGAGCCATGGGATTCTTTTATATGGTGGTTATTAGGGTTACACCATGTAACTCATAACTTTACCCATTCCTTATGCTCCATGGATTTTAACCTCCATGGAGTATCCATGGGTCACCCCATGGACTTAGTCCAACATAAGGAATCTTGGATCACAAGCCCACATATATAAGAATGAATGATTTACACAATCAACCCATATATTTAATTAGTCTCCTTTTGATCACTTAATTAATTCCAAATTAATTCTTGATCAATACTAATTAAATAACCTTATTAATATATTAGAACTTATAATATATTAACCAACCTTAAGTGTTATTTCTCTCATTATAGTCTATCCAAATGCATGATGCCATGCAACCCAAATGGACCATGTCGGGTCGGGTCAAGTCTTACCAATTATAGTTATGGACTTAGACATTAATCCAACAAGATCAAGCTAGGAAAACCAAGACGCACCCTATAGCTAGTCGATCAAGTCATCGATCCTCGGAAGTGGATAACCGTTCTTCACCGTTAACTTGTTCAACTCTCAGTAGTCAATTCACATCTTGTGGGAACAATCCTTCTTTTTCACAACCAGTATCGGTGCTCCCCAGGGTGAAATACTCGGCCTGATAAACCCCTTGTATAACAGCTCCTGTAGTTCTGTTGACAACTCCTGCATCTCAGGTGGTGCTAACCGATAAGGTGCCTTGGCTATCGGAGTCGCACCTAGAACCAGATCAATAAGGAACTTAACCTGCCTTTCCAGTGGCACTCCAGGAAATTCCTCCGGGAACACATCGGGATACTCTCGAAAGATCGGTACATCATTAACCGTCTTCTTTTCCTCCTCTCGGATATCCAATACATAACCCACAAAGCTCAAACAACCTTGTTGAAGATACCTCCTACCCCTCGCGGATGAATAGAGTGCAGATCCATGTTGAGAACCCTCGCCATGAATAACTAGTTCTCCCCTACTTGGGGTTCGAACCTGAACTAAGTGGTGCTCGCAACTAATCATTGCCCTTATTTGGGCTTAACTAATCCATATTGATGATAACTTTGCTCTCACGCAAAGGTATAGCAACCAAATCAATCGTATATCACTCATGAAATAACTCCGTCACACAACCACGATGAACCCTCAATACATATATTGGATGGTCTTCGGGGATCTCCACTTCTAGTGGGTAATCAAGCTCTCCAGGAGCGTCACCGAACTTCTTGCTGAAATCAAGATATACAAATGATCGGGTGGCGCCTGAATAAAAAAGGACCAAGGCCGGAATTCCATTCACTTGGAACGTCCCTAAATAGCAACATACACAATAAGCATAATCAAATAAGCAATAAATGAAACAAGGAGAAGATACATACCAGTAGCCACACCAGGTGTTGAATGAGCCTCCTCAGTTGTTAGCTGAAAAGCTCTACTCCTTACAACTGGCGCCTCCACCTTGCCCTAGCGTCTGTCAGTGATCCTCAATGTCACGGAAGCAAATCAAACTCGATCAGTGATTGGTAGTGGTTGTGGAAATGAAATCCTTGACGTAGTGACCCGTCTTGCCGCACTTGAAGCAACCAGAACGACCCACCTTGCAAATCCCCTCGTGTATTTTTCTACACTTTCCACATCGGCTCTGGACCTACTGGCCTCTCGAACGCGAATCAACAATATTGGGCTTCTTCGCTGCCCCCTAAGATATAATCCTGAACCGGACCCCTCTTCCTAAGAAGCTCCAATTCAATCGCCCGCTCTCAGGCTCTCGCTATCATGTCCTCCAAGGTCTTGTAGCTGGACATGCTAACAAAATCCTGAATCTCATCCTTCAGCATATCATGATACCTTGCCTCTTCATATCCTCGTCCGCCACATACTATGGAGCTAGAAAAGCCCTCTCACAGAATATGGAGGTGATCTCCGCCACAGACTCAGTTGTAACACCCGCAGATTCGGGCTAGTCAATTAAAATAATAAGCGTTAAAAATGATTTTTTTTATATATAGAAGATTATCTAGGATAAATAATCTTAACCAAAGTAATAGTTAGGGTTAACAATTGTAACCTATGTGACGTAATAAAGAATAATTACTTGAATATTATATGTTTCATGATTATTATAATATAATAAAATAGGAAAAATCAGTCGAATCGTCCGTAAATGGTAAAAATAAGTGCGCCAAAACATATATATATATATATTATTATATATTTAGGAAGTATACCTCGCCCCGATCCCGAAAATATAAATTTCGTTGAAATCCGAATCCGTATCAATTAGATATGACTTTTACAAGATATAAAAGTCAGCCGCACACAACGAATGTACGACGTAAAAAGCTACGAAGAGAATGATTGACTTTTAGCTAATGCAGCCAAAATGAAAATCGTAGTACTCCTTAAAATAGGAATTTTGAGAAAAAGAATACCAAAAACGGAGTCCGTACGAGAGAGTTATGATTTTAGCAAAATCATTTAATTTTATAAAATAATGGACAAAAATATAAATTCAAAATTAGCCGACGGAGTCGAAACGAAAGTTGTATATCTCGTCGATAGCTACGCATGGATATAAAGAACGTCAAAAACGAAGTTCGTATGGATTGGACATAGTCAAATGTCATTAATCCGGGAGTATGGATTAAGACATAGTCAGTTGTCCTTAGTCCAGGAGTATGGATAGGACATAGTTATCCGTCATTAATCCAGGAGTATGGATTTAGACGTAGACACTTGTCCCTAATCCGAGAGTATGGAATGGGCACAATTATTGATCTGAGAACATGGATTAGATCTGGGAGTAAGAGGTAAAATTTAGGGTCCGAGAGTATGGATAGTCTCGTTGTGAGGATTGACGAGGTGGGGTAAGAGTTGATTATAAATATGGGGAAATTGTATATTTTGTGAGTTCTAAATTATATATATGATATAACATTGTGGGATTGAAATCCCTATGTACTCGTCAGGTTTCTCAACCTGACCCACTCAAGCTTATTTGTATCACAGGTGTCGATATGAAGTTACATTACACTGAGAGATTAAAGAGATGTAGATCACTAGTGTAAATAAATGTAAGTTCTGTTTATGCTTATGTTTCTGTATTGACGATGACATCCCAAATGTTTTAAAATGAATAAAATACATTTCTTAGGAAATACTTTGATAACGTATTTATCATGTTTTTCTGGGAACAAATTCCGCAACACTTTTATTAAAAGATGTACTCTGATTTTTATAAAGCATAAACAAAATCGGTCTTTTCTGGCTGTGAAAATGGGGATGTCACAGTTGGTATCAGAGCATTAGTTTAAGCGAACTAAGAATAAGGATTTATTTCTAGACTTAAACTTAAAATGCTAAGCGATGATCGTGAGGAGTGTGTGTAATATATTTTAGGAAGTATGCCTGAATAGACACAAGCACTAGCCTAATTAGGGAAGATGCCTAACATGCTTTTATGAGTTAAATAATTTGTGATTCTTTATGCTATTGTTTGATCGGATCTATGGTCTGTTGCCGACCGGATCTGGAAATTTTATGTGTTCAGATTTCGAAACGTTTAATTACGATATTAGGACTGTCATGTAATTTTTCGAAGTAATAAGGAGGAATACGCCTCTAAACCTTCCTCTACCTATATTATCGTCTCGACAAACGAAACGACTGCTTTGGTGTGCAGAACATCATGGTGAAGACTCGTAGTGAATTGAGTAAATGGAGGAAATGAGAAGGCTTACGATACTGAATGGTACGTATCGGAAGATATTGTAAGAGTGATATCTTGCCTTTAGAATTCTTCTAATAAATAATACGTCTAGTACCAGAGAAGTTCATTTTCGATTAGCAGAAAGAAATATTTTTGGTATAATCCATCAAGTTATCCCATCTTCTGACATTTCCATCACCAACCGAGTTGAAACAGAACTAATGATTGAAGATACGCATGGAAGAACTACGAGTAGAGTCTAGGAAAAATTATATGATTGTTTGGACACATTTGTATGTGTTAAAATTGCTTTTGTGATATTAAATTGGAGAACTGCTAGACAATACTTGGGACAAGTATGAGTAGGTGTGAAAGGTAGTAGAGACCTATACTACCGGAAGCACATGACTCACACTTGGATCAGGGAAAGTCACAAGGTTACCAAGAAGCTAGTAATTGATTCCGTTTTGTTCATGTATGTCATTACCATCGTTTCGGTAATGACTAAGAAGATTGTTGTTATTCCGACCCTAGTGGTCATATCAAATCGAGTCCGACTAAGATGAATATGTTACGTGGTTCAAAGTACCAATATCGATGTAGCATCTGACTTAAGTCAGAAGATTGAAGTGAAAGATAATCAAAGCGATCAATAGAAGCATCGCAACCGTTGTTAAGGTAAGGATCTTGTAGCTAGATGTGCTACATGCTAGAATGTGATTATATCACGTTAGAACATGAAGGAAGGTATATTCCGTTCTGGAATTTGACTCTAAAAGACCTGAGTGTAAGCATTGCATCATACGACGAGATCTCATTAGAACATGTCCCATCAGTCTGTTACGGTAATCGAAGTAAAGAAGTTATCTTAATTTAAGTATGTTTAAGAAAGAGCAAGAGTTTCCAATAAGGACTGAGTTTGTAACTCGAAGGTTAAGATTAAAAGTCCAACATAGGATAAAGAGCGGGTGCAAGATTGCGCACCGCCAGTAGTCAAGGAGTCCTAGAGTTAGATACTCATTTGAAAGGACATAAGAGTTATGATTACCACCTAGGATGGAAAGGAAATGAACGGAGTCATTATACAAGCCCTGTTTTTTTTTTTATGATTTCAGGACGTAATCATCCTAAGGGGAGATAATTGTAACACCCGCAAATTCAAGCTAGTCAATTAAAATAATAAGCGTTAAAAATGATTTTTTATATAGAAGATTATCTAGGATAAATAATCTTAACCAAAGTAATAGTTAGGGTTAACAATTTTAACCTATTCGACGTAATAAAGAATAATTACTTGAATATTATATGTTTCATGATTATTATAATATAATAAAATAGGAAAAATCAGTCGAATCGTCCGTAAATCGTAAAAATAAGTGCGCCAAAACATATATATATATATATATATATATATATATATATATATATATATATATATATATATATATATATATATATATATATTTAGGAAGTATACCTCGTCCCGATCCTGAAAATATAAATTTCGTCGAAATCTGAATCCGTATGAATTAGATATGACTTTTATAAGATATAAAAGTTAGTCGCGCACAACAAATGTACGACGTAAAAAGCTACGAAGAGAATGGTTGACTTTTGCTAATGCGACCAAAATGAAAATCGTAGTACTCCTTAAAATAGGAATTTTGAGAAAAGAATACCAAAAACGTAGTCCGTACGAGAGAGTTATAATTTTAGCAAAATCATTTAATTTTATAAAAAAATGGCCAAAAATATAATTTCAAAATTAGCCGACGGAGTCTAAACGAAAGTTGTATATCTCGTCGATAGCTATGCATGGATATAAAGAACGTCAAAAACGAAGTTCGTATGAACGAGTTATAATTTTTAATAGCACATTTACGTATTAAAATAAAGTGTAAATCATACATACATATACATACATATACATATGTATATATCGTTAGAAAGGTATCGACGATGCAGTCGTTATAAGACTAGTGTTGAGTACTTTCGACATTAGTTTAGTACAAATATCGTTAAATCTATTTAAAATAGTATTATAAAGGGGTGTTTAGTTGTTTATATAACTATAAGGTCATTAAGTAACTATGAGGGTAGTTTTTGAAAATTTAATTACTATAAATAAGAGCCTTGGGCTCTCATATTTCTTGCACCATTCTCTTGATTCAAGAGTCTTTCTCTTCTTATCCCCCGAGCATTTCGGTCCCTCGTGATTCGACTTCTCTTTCTGTAGTTTTAGTATAGTAAGCTGAGCGCTGAAGCGCTGCACGAATCTTTCTTAGAAAGATTCAACGACGACGTTCTGCCCCTACAGAGCCCGACTCCTAGCTAAATCCCCCTTGTTTCGTCGAAGGAAATTATTTTTAAGAAGCGAAGCGCTATCTGAGTTCGGAATCTCCACCTTAACAAGTGAGTGCATAGTCCCTTTCATGAACATGATTTTAATACAAGCATTGATTGAAGTATTAAATATATGTTTATGTGCGAGTTATTTGATGTTGCCTGAAATACGTGTTAAAGAACATACCTGATTATGTATGATGATTTAGGATAAAGAGTAAACCTAAATTAATTGTGAGGAATATTGGGTAGTATCTTCTTACGAGTACGAGTGAGTTATAATCAGAGAATAGAACTTTAATATATGTCATTGATCCGGGAGCATGGATTAGACATAGTCATTGTCCCTAGTCCGAGAGTATGGATTGGACATAGTCAAATGTCATTAATCCGGGAGTATGGATTAAGACATAGTCAGTTGTCCTTAGTCCAGGAGTATGGACATGACATATTTATCCATCATTAATCCAGGAGTATGGATTTAGACGTAGACACTTGTCCCTAATCCTAGAGTATGGAATGGGCACAATTATTGATCCGAGAACATGGATTAGATCTGGGAGTAAGAGGTAATATTTAAGGTCCGAGAGTATGGATAGTCTCGTTGTGAGGATTGACGGGGTGGGGTAAGAGTTGATTATAAATATGGGGAAATTGTATATTTTGTAAGTTCTAAATTATATATATGATATAACATGGTGGGATTGAAATCCCTATGTACTCCCCAAGTTTCCCAACCTGACCCACTCAAGCTTATTTGTATCACAGGTGTCGATATGAAGTTACATTACAATGATAGATTAAAGAGATGTATATCACTAGTGTAAATAAATGTAAGTTCTGTTTATGCTTATGTTTATGTATTGACGATGACATCCCAAATGTTTTAAAATGAATAAAATAGATTTCTTAGGAAATGCTTTGATAACGTATTTATCATGTTTTTCTGGGAACAAATTCCGCAACACTTTTATTAAAAGAGGTACTCTAATTTTTATAAAGCATAAACAAAATCGGTCTTTTCTGGCCGTGAAAATGGGGATGTCACATCAGTAGTCTGAAGAAGGTCCTGAAACTCCCTCGCTAGCTGTTGAACCTTGATCGCTGGTGCAAAATCATCCCTAAATCTCGTTAAAAAATCCTCCCATGTCATCGTCTCAACAACCTTGCCTCCCAAGGCGTGGTCTTCCTCCTCCCACCAATCACGAGATATGTCCTTTAAAAGACAGGATGCAAACCTAACCTTTGACCCCTCGGGGCAGAAGCTAGTCTGGAAAGCGTTCGCGATGTCCGCCAACCATCGCCTGCTGACGTTGTGGTCCTTCCTCTCGAAGAACGCAGGAGCCCCACATGCATGAAATTCTAGAAAGGTCGGAGAGCATGCACCCATCATAGCCACAATCTCAGTATGGAATGCGCCCAGACGCTTATCTAGCATCTCAATAAGGCCCTCCTTGATCATACCAAAGATGATAGAAGTCTGCTCCAGAATACCACGAATGATCTCTGATGAAATGAACTCTCGCATATGATCATCCAAGAGTCTGGCTCTAGAGCCCGCACGTGATCCCTCACTAGGACTTGAACCACCTCGAGCGACCACCATACTGAAAATAAACAATGAAATCATCAGAAAACACTTGAAGAATTTTCCACACTTAGCAAGTTCCTTAGTATCCTCATGGCTTCCCTTTTTTCGAGTACAGATCATGTGCTTTTAGTAGTACGAGCCCAATTCTACCTTCCACACCTATTCGTACTTTCCTCAAGGACCACCCCGAATCCTCTAAGTTACTTCCTCACCGTAAAATACTCTCCAAATCTGATAAACTATGCGTTCGGCATGCTAACGTACTTCCTAAGTTCTCCTAGGATTACCTTCGCACCTCTCTTTGCCATCAGCTGCAGAAGAAACTCCCAATAATACCCATTAACTACCTTACGATTATAATTACATGCAACAGGAACTAGATAATCCTTTGACTGCAAGGTCTCAGACTACAACGGTTCGACTCAAACAATAGATGCACAATAGAGTTAAACCTAACCTTCTAAAATTATCTAATTTATGTAACATGTAACCTAACATATTCGTTGTATAGTTAATTGATACTAGTGGAGGTTCCTAAAAGCACAAAGCAAGCAACATTCGAGCATCGAGTTCTAAACCAATGCACAACCTAGTCAGGTCACTCTAACCAATCCTTTGGAATCCATACTAGCATGCAGTTCTAAAGGTTCATACAACATGCATACAAGGTATCTCTCCTAGTATCTTATCATGCAATCTTGAGCAGATCCTTAGCCCTAATCTAGCAAGCTATACACATGTACACTTACTGAAACAAATAAACATGTATTGGTATTTTGGGAAATACTTACTTGAGCTCGGCTGATTGCACGCATTGCAACCCTTTTTCTTTATAAAAATCTTTTAGAAAATTCTTTTTCTTCAAGAAGATTATCAATTCCTCAATTTGAGTTCAGACACACCCGAGAGTGTGCCCGAATCCCTCAAACCAAGGCTCTGATACCAGCTTGTAACGTCCAAAAAATACTAAGTAAAATTTTTTATTTTAAGTCAACAAAAATAGTCATTCATTCATTCCAAATACCATGTGTAAGGAATTTGTATAAAAGTTATCAGAGTAGAAAACAAATTCATAGAAGGTGGAACATTGGTGGATGTTGTGTGATCATGTCGGGCCCTTCCCCTTCGAACCAAAAGTACTTGAAATTAAAAACATAAAACCGTAAGCACAAAGCTTAGTGAGTTCCCCAAAATACCACATACAATACAAGTATCGGTCCCTGCCCGACATTCGTTGAGCCCCGCCTGGTATAGATTGAGCCCCGCCCGGTATTCATCAAGCCCCGTTCGGCATCGGCCCCGCCTAGTATACATACAAATACATGCAAGAGTCACAAATACAACTAGTATCATACAGACATAAATAATTGGTCCGGCATTGGTGCCTTTGACCCACAAGTACAGTGAAGAGACTCACCTCTCAAACAATAATCAACTACTACTACTCCCACTGCCGAATCAAAGGTGATATACCCCACCTAGACATTCATACAAGGTAAAACCTTAGTCCACCTTTCCAAAAAACAAAGAGTTTACCAAAAGTCAACTCATGTCAAAGAGTCAACAGTCAAAGGCAAGGAGGTCAAAGTGTCATCAGCACCCGGCCACTTCGTGGGCACAAAATGACGAAACAGTCGGCTGGTCTCTGATCGTCATGCCGTGGGGATCAGTCTAAATGGCTTATTCAAGGTAAGTTGCGCGTAATCATTTTCAAGGGCTCAAAATCCCAGATCTACTCCTTCCTAATGTCTTGATGGATAAAGTTTCCAACTTTATTCATTAAGACTCTCTATTAAGACAAGATCTTGAAACCTATGTTCTAAAGGTCATTTAAGAGGTATAACTCATCTAATAAGTCATTAATTATAAGAGACACAAGCCCAAATTTTCCAAAAAGTTTTTAGGGGTCCTATTGGTCCCTGAAAAGTAAACTTTATGGGCATGCATACCCCATGCATGTCCTTCCTTAAATCTAGGTCAAAAGAATGTAGGTTCCTATTTTATCGATTGGATTGGTGCGGAATAATATTATCAAGAAGATAATCGTAGTAACAATAAACATGATGAACATAATATATGAGTAAACTGATAATGGATAGATAGAGAGATACAAAATGTTACATAAACAACACTCATGGCTAGGAAGAATCCCCATCCAAACACACACACACACACACACTCTCTCTCTCTCTAAAGTCTACATGGTGCACACATAATAAAAGACCACTCACCTCCACTTTATATACTAGTGGAGGGAATATGCTTTCCATACAAGGGAATATTCTAACCTAATAAATCACTCATCATTGTAGAGAATTTTCATGCACCAAAAATCTCCCCTTAAATGCTCGGAAATGGTGAGGGTAAAGTAGTGATAAAAGGCAGAACATCCGACGGGCAGGTTCGATAGGTCTGATGTTGAAGTGTCTCGGAAAAGTGAAGTTGTCATGATCTCGAAATCTGGCAATGGAATTTCTAACATCAAAGAACATACAGAGGAACCCAATCTCTGAATAAGAATACAAAATCCCAATCTTTGAATATGATCAGTCCCAAAAACGAATCATCTTCACAGTCTCTGTAACAACCCGATATTTCGAATCAATGTAACGATCCAAAGTCGAGTTTGGTAACCTATCTTAATATAATAGGAATAACGTCAAAAATGAAATATTCAAAAAGCTCAGTTTGAGTATACTAGGTGGTAGATATCGTAACAAGGTTTCCAAAAATATAAAGAACACAAAAATCCGAGTTATAATGAAGAAGTTATGACCAATCGAAAATGCGCAACAAAACCGGCAAAACACAGTTAAGCGTAGAATACGAAATTTCAATAAAATACTTTTCAGCCTTAGGTATCTAAATGAAAGTCGTAGATATCATTAAACCGTAAACATACATAAAAAGAACGCCCTAATCTGACTTCATATGAGGAAGTTATGATTTTTCGAAGTTTCGGACATAGCAGTAGACAGCTAAAAACTAGAAATAGAGATGGAGAGACTTTTTGCCAACGTGACCTAAACGAGAATCGAAGATCTCATCAATGATATTACAACGGTAAAAAGTCTGACGAAAACGGACATCGGAAGAAGAAGTTATGGATTTCTAACGGACTTTTCCAGTCCCGGCCTGTTAAAAATATAATATTAAAAATAAATTGAAAATTAGCCGACAAAGTCTAAACGAGAGTTGTAGAGCATAATCTCGTCTACGCGTGGATATAAACAACATCGAAAACGGAGCTCGTATGCGAAAGATATGAATTTCTGAAGTTCGAGGCACGAGTTTCGACGCTGTGTCAGAATTTTCAGAGTTCACGACGTGAACACTAAAATTCACGACGTGAACAGTCTGACTGGCCATTTCAGAGCCACTTGACGATGACGCATGCCATGAGCGAATCGGGACAAACTCACGACGTGAATTGGCAAAACTCACGACGTGAGACCCCAATTTCAGCCTATAAATAGAACCCAAGGGGTTCCGAGTTTAATGCTCAATTCCTCTCTTCCTCGTGCTTATGCTCTGCGTTTAACCCCTCGAAGCCATCCCAGTTTGCACGTCCGAGTATCGAAGTAAGTGTTATGCTCCCGAGATTCCCGAGATTCCCAAGAATCCCGAGAAATCAGCTTTCTCCAGTCGAAGTTCTGCTCGATCTTTGTCTCACGTTCTCCAAGCTACCACTTCAACCAAGTGAGTTCATACCCCTATCACTAAGTTTTCAAATGCTTTTTAAATGCTTTTAAATGCTTTTAAGGGGGGAATACAAGTAAACACACGGTTAAACTCGTGTGAAACACAAATCTTTTGCTATACTCTTCATACTATTGTTTTAACTATCTTATGAAATTATTATCATGCAAAACATCATACATCGCAACTTTACCCTCATGGGGTACAATATGTTTTATAAATAGAAATATGTTTTATTTATATATATCTGCATACTAAATCATACCAAGAGTAACTATTTCAACTATAACATCATGTTTATACAAGAAAATACAACTCATTATTATGCCTTTGTTAACACTGTAGAAAGGGTAATCTTTTCAGAAATCATTCATATATCCTTCCAAATACGTGACTTAATTGAGAATATGTGAGTCAATCGTCTTCACCATACCTATCAAGGTACCACTAGAAAGCCCTGTTTTATAACCAGAGTCTCTGTTGTGAGAACGTGATACGTGTGTATAGATCTATACGGGACTGATGATCCCGCGCCCTGACTGTTAGCTATAGTCCACGGGGTGACAAATATCATATCCCTTCGACTCCTGAAGAACGTCGCCGCAGGCAAACCCATCATAGTACGGTTATGAAAACTCACAGGATAGACAATTATTATGGTATTCATGTTTTTACGGGGAAAGTAATATTACAATTACTTTTACGCCAAATTACAAACTTCTTATAGTTTTGTTTACTAATAAAACTATGCATCATTATTTTAAGTATGACATATTTACTTACAAATCATAGTCTTGGACATTTGAGACTACTCCTCATTGTTAGGAAAATATAGGTTTTTCCTGCGCCAAATTACAAACTTCTTATAGTTTTGTTTACTAATAAAACTATGCCTCATTATTTTAAGTATGACATATTTACTTACAAAATCATAGTCTTGGACATTTGAGACTACTCTCCACTGTTAGGAAAATATAGGTTTTTCCTGGTTCAATACATCCATATTATACAAACAAAGATTCATAACTCCTTTTATGAGAAAATATCAGATTTTCTGGAAAACAAACACGAAACTTTCGAATGGCATACAAATATATACTTATGAACTCACCAACTTAATTGTTGACACTTTTTCTTTGAAATAACTTGTATTCTCAGGAAATCACTAAATCAGGTTAGCAACTGCTTTGGGGGACTAATGCTCTGGCGTTAGTAATATCTTTTGTAACATCATATTGTATTTGACTTTTGAATCATGTAATACAACAATCATGTAAACTTTTCAAATATATATTTTATGGTGGTGTGTACTTTCTTTACTATTCAATTGTTATGATACTGAACATGACGTCCTACGCCCCCGAACGTTTCCGCCGTTCTGGTTTGGGGGTGTGACAGATTGGTATCAGAGCATTGTTTATAGTGAACTAAGTATATCAAAACCCTTTATTTTTGATATACAACTATAAACACAACTGGGCAAAAACACTCTGACTGATAGTTATACTTTTAAAATGAAAATTTTATAAAGTATACATGCATACATTATATAACAGGGTCAGTATCATGATGAAAACAATATAGAAGTATTATAGATGAGTTGTGCACTACAGTTATGCCTTGGGATATGTAATTGGAACTAGGATGAATATAGCCTGATCAACTATATTTGTCCGAGAGCCGACCAGCATATGCCAGGGGATAGCTACAGTGGACAACAAGTCAAAAACTTACCAAACTTATAAACCTTTGAATCACACGTAACATTTAGAATACTATAGGAGTATTTGGTAAATGCAATAAGTTTAAACTTTGATACTTCAGTATGTGCTTTAGGTAATAGTCAATTCTTAACTTTATTCTCGTATAGACACAATGGCTGGATTCCACCTACCAGGAGACCCCTACTACCTGAACCAAGACAGTGGAGGAAGGATAGAGAATGATCCGGAAGAAGAAGTCAAGGAAGAAATACACGAAGACTCCGACTCAGATCCCGAAGACAATAACCTACCCCTAGTGGCTTGGATCCAAAATCCTAATCGTCGACCAGGATTCCAAGGCCCAACACCTCTGTGGGCAGTAAACCTGAATAGGTGGAGCCTCGAACAGGGTCAACTCTCTCCGTACAATGGGGACCGAAGCTTCTACAACCTAAGCGAGGGAGGCTCAGCAGACAGAATCCTTCCTATACTGGTTCATCGGGTTGCTCGTAATGATGAGCAAGGAAGGGCAGCTATCCAACGAATCGTGGAGAATGATGCAAACATCGGAGTCAATATTGTTCGCATCCGACAGTTAGTGTCAGCTCATGGACGAACCATGAACCATAATGAAGCTCTACAGAGAGACCTAACTACAACTCAAACTGCAGTCAGAAAACTTCGAGCACACCAGGCAATGTATGAAAGTCGTATGCGCGGGATGGAGCGTCAGTTATCAGAACAAAAGGCTCATCCAAGAAGTTCCCATCACGAGTAGAGGGCACTCTACTCACTCTTTCTTTTGGGTTATGGAATAACCTTCGTATGTACTCCGAATAGTACTCTTGTCATGTAAACTTTCCTGTCTAGCTAGTGCTGTTTCACTAGATCTCTATGCTGTCAAGTTTTTCCCTATGTGGTATATTGTAGACCTACTCCAAGGTCAAATTTTCCGAATTCTATGTAACTTCTATACCAACTATTATGACAGACTTCTTGTTTCTTCTAAAAAGATCATCATTATCAACCCATGCTTTGGGCTGTGTAAACAGTTCGTGTCATAAACTGTTATAGCAACTCACTACACTGTCCCTGTCAATCTAATCTATTATAGTTCAATGTTATTGAGCTCAACAACACTGGCGAAATCTTGCCACCTTTTCGTCTGTAACCCTATAGCTGGAAATGCCTTCTCGCTATTCAAACAGAATCAATCCTTCAATAAATCCAACTTCTCTATCACCTACACCCTTTAGAGAAAGAGACAGTTACCATAGAATAACAAACCTTTACAACTTCAACTAAGGAAAATCAAAGCAATGACGGAGATTAAATATGCCTGAGGAAAAGCAAGGACGACGTGTATGTAGATACCAGGCTATGACAAATAAGTACCACCGAGGATAGGACAGAGAACAGAGGAAACCACTCGTGAAGCATGCGAAGTGGTAGAGAACCTGATACGTCAGACTAATAAGTAATAGTTATTATTATCTAATGAGTTGGTAATTATATTACTCACGCTATGAGATAGGTACGTCACATCCTTCTTCATAACTCGAGATAGTAAGAAAGATACCCTCTCCCAAAACCCATGAAACTAGATCGACTTAAGATTTCAACATCCCTACCCTAAATTGCTGAAACTAAACTTAAAATATGATACCTATTTCAACCCTCATGCATAAATACATCATAGGGATGTAAGTCGAAACATTAGAAACCGAATAACAGGATGGGGAAATTGTACTTATAGAATCCAGCTAACAATGATCATAGTTATCTAACCAACTCGTTTCACATCATGTAACAGAATCATGTCTTCACATGGAAATAACCAACCAACCAACGAAACACCACTCCTGCATATAGACTCAACTACTTTTCAAGCTGCGGTCACAGCCGCCGTGACAGTCATCATGGCACATCGGAATACAAGTAACGCTAGTAAACATGGAAATGGTGTTGACAATTCAAATCTTAGTAACAACCAAGGAAACCAACGAGTGTCTACCTACAAGAATACTCCAACCCACAAACCTAAAAACATGAAACGAAAGTTCTGGAATGAAAAGGGGAGCAGTTCGACTCAAGGGCCTATCAAAAGGAAACAAGAGGTAGCAATCCCTACCCCCACTAGCCCTACTCCCTCAACATCGACAACACCATATTTAGGAAACCTCCCACAATGCAAAAGGTGCAACTACCATCATTACGGAGCCTGTCGAGAGATGTGTTGTGATAGGTGCAAGAAGAAAGGGCACACAAACGATCACTATAGGACTCCAATCCCCAATGCTGGAGTAGATCCAGTATGCTATTTATGCAGTGAAAAGGGGCACTTTAAGAGAGATTGCCCGACAGTGAAGAATCATGGAGGAACGAGAGGAGTTTAACGACGAGTCATAAGGAAACAACAGGGAATCTACTTGAATTTTGGTACGTTTTCCAAATAACAATAATTAAGCATCAAATTTTCATAAAAGTTTTATTCAATTAAATCAAAATCATAAATTATCACATCAGTCGTATAAAAACTTAGGATCCATGCGGGTGAGCTAGGATGGCTTAGTATAACATTAGGGTCATACATTGTTAAGATTTTGCAGACTTAGCGTAAGTAATTCCGCTTTACTTCCTGTTTATTGGTTGATTTTGGACTTAGGGCAGAGCTACTCATTCGACTATCGTCTCAATCTTAACTATATACGATTTGTTTACACTAAGCGAGGGTAGAGGGACTTTGTAGGGATCATGTTGCGATATTCCACCAGTAATTACCAAAGTAGTCCTACTACCTATACCAGCTACATGTGCTACGGAAAGATCCTTTGTATTAACCGTCGACAGGTTAACCAAGTCTACCCACTTCTTACCAATCAAGGAGACCGATGAGATGGAGAGACTGACAAGGACTTACATCAAGTAAATCGTACGACTTCACGGAGTGTCGATATCTATTATCTCGGACGGAGATAGCCGATTCACATCACGATTCTGGCAATCACTACAAAAAGCCTTGGGAACTAGGCTAAATATGAGTACAACCTATCACCCACAAACTGACGGACAGAGTGAGAGAACTATCCAAACCTTAGAAGGCATGTTACGAGCTTGTGTAATAGACTTCGGTAAAGCATGGGACATCCACTTACCGTTAGTTGAAATTCTCGTATAACAACAGTTATCACACTAGCATCAAGACTGCTCTTTTTTTTAAGCCCTCTATGGCCGCAAGTGCAGATCACCTCTGTGCTGGGCGGAAGTGGGTGACACGCAGTTGGCGAGAGGCCTAGTCCCTGATAGCACTCTCACTAGCTCGGAAATCAGTAGAGAGACAACTGAAAAGATTGTCCAAACCCGTGAACAACTGAAAGCCTCAAGAGATAGAGAAAAGAGCTATGCCGACAAAAGACGAAAACCCTTGGAATTTCAGGTTGGTGACTGCGTTTTATGGAAGGTCTCACCCTGGAAGGGCATGATACGCTTTGGGAAGCGTGAAAAACTAAACCCAAGTTACATAAGACCCTTCGAGGTTACTGCGAGGATTGGTCCAGTAGCTTATAGACTTCAGCTTCCAATCGAACTTGGCAAGGTACATCCGGTGTTTCATGTATCTAACCTGAAGAAGTGTCTGTCCGACGAAACTCTCGTGATTCCACTCAAGGAAATCGAACTGAATGAAAATATTAACTTTATGAAAGGACCCGTCGAGATCATGGATAGGAAATTCAAACGAACAAAGCAAAGTCGCATTCCATTAGTTAGGGTTCGTTGGAATGCTAAGCGGGGACCTGAATTCACTTGGGAGCGAGAAGATAAAATGCAACAAAGTACCCGCATCTCTTCCCTAGTCCATAGACACTTACCTTGTAAATAATTTCGGGACGAAATTCCCTCTAACGGGGGGATGATGTAACAACCCGATATTTCGAATCAATGTAACGATCCAAAGTCGAGTTTGGTAACCTATCTTAATATAATAGGAATAACGTCAAAAATGATATGTTCAAAAAGCTCAGTTTGAGTATACTAGGTGGTAGATATCGTAACAAGGTTTCCAAAAATATAAAGAACACAAAAATTCGAGTTATAACGAAGAAGTTATGACCAATCGAAAATGCGCAACAAAACCGGCAAAACACTGTTAAGCGTAGAATACAAAATTTCAATAAGATACTTTTCAGCCTTAGGTATCTAAATGAAAGTCGTAGATATCATTAAACCGTAAACATACATAAAAAGAACGCCCTAATCTGACTTCATATGAGGAAGTTATGATTTTTCGAAGTTTCGGACATAGCAATAGACAACTAAAAACTCGAAATAGAGATCGAGAGACTTTTTGCCAACATGACCTAAACGAGAATCGAAGATCTCATCAATGGTATTACAACGGTAAAAATTCTGACGAAAACGGACATCGGATGAAGAAGTTATGGATTTCTAACGGACTTTTCATGTCCTGGCCTGTTAAAAATATAATATTAAAAATAAATTGAAAATTAGCCGACGAATTGTAACGCCCGTAGATCAGGGCTAGTCAATTTAGAGACAATGAGCGTCAAAAATGAATTTTTGATGGAATATTATTTTGAAGGAATAATCTTAACTAAGTTGTAGTATATGTTAAAAGGATTCTGTACATATAAAGAACGCCGAAATCCGAGTTATAACGAAGAAGTTATGACCTGTCGAAGTTTCGCGACAGAACCGGCACGACACAGCGCGACGTAAATAGTGAATTTACGATAGAGCAAGATTTGGCCTTAGCGATCTAAACGAAAGTCGTAGAATACGTTTAACCGAGAGCGTGCATAAAAAGAATGTCCAAATCTGACTTCGTATGAGGAAGTTATGATTTTTCTAAGTTTCGACTTAGCGGTTTGCAGCCCGAATACTCGATTTGAGATCGAGCGGTTTTTAGCCGAAACAATCTAAACGAGAATCGAAGATCTTGTTGATAGTACTGCAACAATAAAAAGACAGGCGAAAACGGACGTCAGATGAAGAAGTTATGAATTTATAACGGAGTTTTCCTGTCCCGACCTACTAAAAATAAATAATAAAAATAAAATCAAATCTAGCCGACGGAGTCTAAACGAAAGTTGTAGAGCGTAGTCTCACCTACGCGTGGATATGAAGAACTTCGAAAACGGAGTTCGTATGAGGAAGATATGAATTTTTGAAATTTATTAAATAATTAAAGTATTAAATTTAATTATAAATTCCGATATTATCCAAAAGGGGGGGAGTCACCGGCCTTATCCACATTACGCCCAGCGTAACTTTAATTATGCCCAGCGTAATTCGGGGTTTTAGCCCCTATAAATAGATGTCGAGTGCAGCCGAGTTCTATTGCTCATTTCTTTCCTTCTCTCGCGTTTTTGCCTCGTTTTTCGTGCAAGAAATACCTCGAAGCCCCGGTATCAACCCCGCGACCCGAAGCAAGTCCCGAAGCCCGAAGATCCCGAGAAAAATAGTTTTCGAGCCGAAGCTCTGCCCGCGAGAAGCCCGGTTTTGGAGAAAACATCCCGGTTTCTTCGCAAAAGATTATTTTAAGCGTCGTAGCGCTGTCCGATCATCTTCTAATCAAGTGAGTGTAGAGTCACTTTCTTCTAACGCATAAGTATGAAGTATTTGCTATGAAATGCGTGCTATGTGTTTATATATTGTGGTTTATTTGAGATGTTGGTGGAATGCATGAACTATATAGGTTTTAATGAGTTAAACTGTATATGTATTTTGTAACTACAAATATGTTGGGTAGGACATGGGTAGTTTTAGATCCGTGAGTATGGATCAGATCAAGAGGTTAGTTTTAGATCCGGGATTATGGATCAGGTAAAGAGATAAAACTTGTTATTAGTCCGGGAGTATGGATTAAGACTAAGTTAATTATCCCTAGTCCGGGAGTATGGATTGGGCACAGTTATTGATCCGGGAGTATGGATCAGATCAGGATTAGGTTATAGTTAATTGTCCCTATTTCGGGAGTATGGATTGGGTACAATTATTGATCCGGGAGTATGGATCAGATCAGGAGGTTAGTTTTAGATCTGTGAGTATGGATCAGGCAGTTTTAGATCTGTGAGTATGGATCAGGTAGTTTTAGATCCGCGAGTATGGATCAGGGGAAAAGGTTAGTTTTAGATCCGTGAGTATGGATCAGGTGAAAAGGTTAGTTTTAGATCTGTGAGTATGGAGCGGGTGAAGAGGATAGTTTTAGATCCTTGAGTAGGGATCAGGTAAAGAGGAAAATTTTAGATACGAGAGTTTAGATCGTGTCATTGTGAGGATCGATGGGGTGGGATAGAAGTTGCTTGTATATAGTGAAATTGTATATGTTTGTGAGTTCTAATATATATATATGATATAACATTGTGGGTTGAAAACCCTATATGCTCACCAGGCTCCCAAGCCTGACCCACTCAGTTTTCTTTGTATTACAGGTAATGGCACAAGAGTATAAGTTGGTGGACTTGACGAGAGATTTTGGAGAATAGACTAGTAGTTGTAAATAATTGATGTAAGGTCAAATTGTTCTGTTTATGCTTTTGGTCTGTATTGAACATGACATCCCGAGATTTTGTTATATAATGAAAATACGTTTCTTTAAAGAAATGCTTTGATAAATTCTTATCATATTTTGTTTTGGGAACAAATTCCGCAACTGTTTTCTTTAAAAGATTACTCTGATTTTAAAAACAAAGCATAAACAAATCGGTCTTTTCTGGCCGTAAAATTGGGGGTGTCACAGTTGGTATCAGAGCATTAGTTTAAGTGAACTAGGAATTTGTAGAAAATTTCTAGACTTAAACTTAGAATGCTAAGTAATGATTGTGAGGAGTGTGTCTAAAATATGTTAGGTAGTATACCTAAGTTGACACAAGCACTAGTTTATTTTATGAATGATGCCTAAAATGCTTTTATGTGCTAAATGTTTTGTGTGATAGCTAAATTGATGCTATTATTTGTTCGGATCTATGGTCTGTTGCCGACCGGATCTGGAAACCTTATGTGTTTAGGATTCTAAGCGTATGACTACGATATTAGAACTAGCATGTAAACGTTTCGGAGTGATAAGGATGATTTAAGTATCTACCGTGAATGAGGATCTAAATTCACCTTATTCGGTGTGTAGATCAAAAATGGTAAGAACCAGAAGTGGAGTTGGAAATGTGAACGAAGACAGGAATCAACCACCTGTGGTTGAGCGAGTACCTGTTGTAGCAGCAACATCTGAGCCAATAACAATGGTTGGTGTACAATTGATGATTCAGACGATGTTGGATCGTCAAATGGATGAAACTAGACGTCTGCTTCGGCATAATCGTGAAGAACTTTCAATGCCCATTGAACAGGCCGAGTTGAATGAAGGGCATTCGGAAGGAGGTAACTTCAGTGGGACTGTTGGTCAAGCCAACCCACCGTTAGTTAGACAAAACAAACAAGAGGGAGGAATTCATGGACTTGGGTGCAAGTACAAAGACTTTTTGACTTGCAAACCATCGACCTTCACTGGAAAAGAGGATCCGATCGGAGTGATGGATTGGATCTCAGAAATGGAGCTAGCCTTCATGATGTGTGGTTGCAGAGGCAAGTTGCAGACCATGTTCGTAGTACGTCAGTTCAGAGGTGGCGCTGTTCGTTGGTGGAACACTCTAGGGAAGACCCTAAGCCCTAATGAGCCACTACAACTGACTTGGGCAAAGTTCTTGGTGCAATTCAAGCGCAAGTTCTGCTCGGCCCAAAATCTGCTAGAGTTGGAGAACAAGTTTCTGAAATTGACAAAAGGCAGCATGTCAGTTGATGAATACACTAATGCCTTCACAGACAAGATGGAGTTTGCTTTGCGCATCGTCCCAGGCGAGCTGACTAAAGTTGACCGGTACGCAAAGGGACTCCCATGGGAGTATGCGGTGCCAGTACGTCAGTCACTTACTCTGGAGGCAGCTATCTGGGCTGCCAAGTCTGTTGAAGATATGATTAAGGGAAGAACCGCCAGCAAGGTTGAAGTTGGCGAGAAAAGAAAGTTTGAAGGATCCTTAAGGTCCGATTAGAATAGAAAATTTTCGAAGTCTGGTTCGAAAAAGTTCGAAGAAGGAGCACAATGGTGTGATAAGTGCAAGAGGAAGCACATTGGGAGATGCACTAAAGAAATGACCTACTTCAAATGCGGGAAGACTGGTCATTATGTCAGCGAATGCACAAACAAAAAAGAAGCCTGCTTTAAGTGTGGTGAAGAAGGACACTTCAAACAAAACTGCCCAGGAAGGGAAGAGATTACAAAGCCAAATGTGCTGCCAAAGCCAAAGGCAAGAGCATTTCAAATGATCCTTGATGAAGCAGATGACAACGTGAGGAATCAAGGATGAGGATTTTATATCCAAAGATCAAGTTATGAAGTAACAGTGTGAATAGTAACTTATGGTGTAACCTATTAGAGGCATAGTATAGGGTGAACTTGAACTTTTGTGTAATAGTTTCAAGGAATTAATATAAACCCTAGTTTTGTTTCTGGTGTTGAATGATTGTATGATTTTCTTGTATGGTGATTTGGTCAACTGCGGGACAATACTTGGGACGAGTACGAGTAGGTGTGAAAGGTAGTAGATGCATATACTACTGGAAGCACAGGACTCGCACTTGGATCAGGGAAAGTCACAAGGTTACCAAGAAGCTAGTGATTGATTCTGTTTTATTCGAGTATGTCATTACCCTTGTTTCGGTAATGACTAGTGAGATGGTTGTTATTCCGACTCTAGTGGTCATATAAATTTGAGTTCGACTGCGATGAGTTGTTAAAAGGTTCAGAGAACCAAGTTCGAGGTAACATCTGACGTAAGTCAGAAGGTTGAAATTTATGCGATCGTTGATATCGTGCTCGTTATTAAATAGGTTCATAGCTAGAAATGCTACAAGTTAAGATGTGATTATATCACATTAGAATATGAAGGAAGGTATATTCTATTTCGGAATTTGACTCTAAGAGACTTGGGTCTAAGCGTTGTATTATATGATGAAAGGTCATTAGAACATGACCCATCGGTCTGTTACAATAGATAAAGGAAAGTATTTATCCTAAGAAGAAGAAGGAGTCCTCAATAAGGAGTTGCTTTGTACTCGAAAGTTACGATTGAAAAATTCAACATAGTACGAAGAGCAGGTGCAGGATTGAGCATCAAGGTTATTAATTAGGATGGAGAGGTAACGTATGGAGTCAATATACGAGTCCTATTTCGTTGATGATTCCGGGACGTAATCATCCTAACGGGGAGATAATTGTAACGCCCGTAGATCAGGGCTAGTCAATTTAGAGATAATGAGCGTCAAAAATCACTTTTTGATGGAATATTATTTTGAAGGAATAATCTTAACTAAGGTGTAGTATATGTTACAAGGATTCTGTACATATAAAGAACGCCGAAATCCGAGTTATAACGAAGAAGTTATGACTTGTCGAAGTTTCGCGACAGAACCGGCACGACACAGCGCGACGTAAATAGTGAATTTACGATAGAGCAAGATTTGGCCTTAGCGATCTAAACGAAAGTCGTAGAATACGTTAAACCGAGAGCGTGCATAAAAAGAATGTCCAAATCTAACTTCGTATGAGGAAGTTATGATTTTTCTATGTTTCGACTTAGTGGTTTGCAGCCCGAATACTCGATTTGACATCGAGCGGTTTTTAGCCGAAACAATCTAAACGAGAATCGAAGATCTTGTTCATAGTAGTGCAACAATAAAAAGACAGGCGAAAACGGACGTCAGATGAAGAAGTTATGAATTTATAACGGAGTTTTCCTGTCCAGGCATACTAAAAATAAATAACAAAAATAAAATCAAAATTAGTCGACGGAGTCTAAACGAAAGTTGTAGAGCGTAGTCTCACCTACGCGTGGATATAAAGAACGTCAAAAACGGAGTTCATATGAGGAAGATATGAATTTTTGAAGTTTATTAAATAATTAAAGTATTAAATTTAATTATAAATTCCGATATTATCCAAAAGGGGGGGGGGGAGTCACCGGCCTTATCCACATTACGCCCAGCGTAACTTTAATTACGCCCAGCGTAATTCGGGGTTTCGGCCCCTATAAATAGATGTCGAGTGCAGCCGAGTTCTATTGCTCATTTCTTTCATTCTCTCGCGTTTTTACCTCGTTTTTCGTGCAAGAAATACCCCGAAGCCCCGGTATCAACACCAAGACCCGAAGCAAGTCCCGAAGCCCGAAGATCCCGAGAAAAACAGTTTTCGAGCCGAAGCTCTGCCCGCGAGAAGCCCGGTTTTGGAGAAAACATCCCGGTTTCTTCGCAAAAGATTATTTTAAGCGCTGTAGCGCTGTCTGATCATCTTCTAATCAAGTGAGTGTATAGTCACTTTCTTCTAACGCATAAGTATGAAGTATTTGCTATGAAATGCGTGTTGTGTGTTTATATATTGTGGTTTATTTGAGATGTTGGTGGAATGCATGAACTATATAGGTTTTAATGAGTTAAACTGTATATGTATTTTGTAACTACAAATATGTTGGGTAGCACATGGGTAGTTTTAGATCCGTGAGTATGGATCAGATCAAGAGGTTAGTTTTAGATCCGGGATTATGGATCAGGTAAAGAGATAAAACTTGTTATTAGTCCGGGAGTATGGATTAAGACTAAGTTAATTATCCCTAGTCCGGGAGTATGGATTGGGCACAATTATTGATCCGGGAGTATGGATCAGATCAGGATTAGGGTATAGTTAATTGTCCCTATTTCGGGAGTATGGATTGGGTACAATTATTGATCCGGGAGTATGGATCAGATCAGGAGGTTAGTTTTAGATCTGTGAGTATGGATCAGGCAGTTTTAGATCTGTGAGTATGGATCAGGTAGTTTTAGATCCGCGAGTATGGATCAGGGGAAAAGGTTAGTTTTAGATCCGTGAGTATGGATCAGGTGAAAAGGTTAGTTTTAGATCTGTGAGTATGGAGCAGGTGAAGAGGATAGTTTTAGATCCGTGAGTAGGGATCAGGTAAAGAGGAAAATTTTAGATACGAGAGTTTAGATCGTGTCATTGTGAGGATCGATGGGGTGGGATAGAAGTTGCTTGTATATAGTGAAATTGTATATGTTTGTGAGTTCTAATATATATATGATATAACATTGTGGGTTGAAAACCCTATATGCTCACCAGGCTCCCAAGCCTGACCCACTCAGTTTTCTTTGTATTACAGGTAATGGCACAAGAGTATAAGTTGGTGGACTTGACGAGAGATTTTGGATAATAGACTAGTAGTTGTAAATAATTGATGTAAGGTCAAATTGTTCTGTTTATGCTTTTGGTCTGTATTGAACATGACATCCCGAGATTTTGTTATATAATGAAAATACGTTTCTTTAAAGAAATGCTTTGATAAATTCTTATCATATTTTGTTTTGGGAACAAATTCCGCAACTGTTTTCTTCAAAAGATTACTCTGATTTTAAAAACAAAGCATAAACAAATCGGCCTTTTCTGGCCGTGAAATTGGGGATGTCACACGAAGTCTAAACGATAGTTGTAGAGAATAATCTCACCTATGCGTGGATATAAAGAACTTCGAAAACGGAGCTCGTATGCGAAAGATATGAATTTCTGAAGTTCGAGGCACGAGTTTCGACGCTGTGTCAGAATTTTCAGAGTTCACGACGTGAACACTAAAATTCACGACGTGAATAGTCTGACTGACCATTTCAGAGCCACTTGACGATGACGCATGCCATGAGCGAATCGGGACAAACTCACGACGTGAATTGGCAAAACTCATGACGTGAGACCCCAATTTCAGCCTATAAATAGAACCCAAGGGGTTCCGAGTTTAATGCTCAATTCCTCTCTTCCTCGTGCTTATGCTCTGCGTTTAACCCCTCGAAGCCATCCCAGTTTGCACGTCCAAGTCTCGAAGTAAGTGTTACGCTCCCGAGATTCCCGAGATTCCCGAGATTCCCAAGAATCCCGAGAAATCAGCTTTCTCTAGTCGAAGTTCTGCTCGATCTTTGTCACACCTTCTCCAAGCTACCACTTCAACCAAGTGAGTTCATACCCCTATCACTAAGTTTTCAAATGCTTTTTAAGTGCATTTAAACGCTTTTAAGGGGGGAATACAAGTAAACACCCGGTTAAACTCGTGTGAAACACAAATCTTTTGCTATACTCTTCATACTATTGTTTTAACTATCTTATGAAATTATTATCATGCAAAACATCATACATCGCAACTTTACCCTCATGGGGTACAATATGTTTTATAAATAGAAATATGTTTTATTTATATATATCTTCATACTACATCATACCAAGAGTAACTATTTCAACTATAACATCATGTTTATACAAGAAAATACAACTCATTATTATGCCTTTGTTTACACTGTAGAAAAGGTAATCTTTTCATAAATCATTCATATATCCTTCCAAATACGTGACTTAATTGAGAATATGTGAGTCAATCGTCTTCACCATACCTATCAAGGTACCACTAGAAAGCCCTGTTTTATAACCAGAGTCTCTGTTGTGAGAACGTGATACGTGTGTATAGATCTATACGGGACTGATGATCTCGATCCCTGACTGTTAGCTACAGTCCGCGGGGTGACAAATATCATATCGCTTCGACGCCTAAAGAACGTCGCCGCAGGCAAACCCATCGTAGTACGGTTATGAAAACTCACAGGATAGACAATTATTATGGTATTTATGTTTTTGCGGGGAAAGTAATATTACAATTACTTTTACGCCAAATTACAAACTTCTTATAGTTTTGTTTGCTAATAAAACTATGCATCATTATTTTAAGTATGACATATTTACTTACAAATCATAGTCTTGGACATTTGAGACTACTCCTCATTGTTAGGAAAATATACGTTTTTCCTGCGCCAAATTACAAACTTCTTATAGTTTTGTTTACTAATAAAACTATGCCTCATTATATTAAGTATGACATATTTACTTACAAAATCATAGTCTTGGACATTTGAGACTACTCTCCACTGTTAGGAAAATATAGGTTTTTCCTAGTTCAATACATCCATATTATACAAACAAAGATTCATAACTCCTTTTATGAGAAAATATCGGATTTTCTGGAAAACAAACACGAAACTTTCGAATGGCATACAAATATATACTTATGAACTCACCAACTTAATTGTTGACACTTTTTCTTTGAAATAACTTGTATTCTCAGGAAATCGCTAAACCAGGTTAGCAACTGCTTTTGGGGACTAATGCTCTGGCGTTAGTAATATCTTTTGTAACATCATATTGTATTTGACTTTTGAATCATGTAATACAACAATCATGTAAACTTTTCAAATATATATGTTATGGTGGTGTGTACTTTCTTTACTATTCAATTGTTATGATACTGAACATGACGTCCTACGCCCCCGAACGTTTCCGCCGTTCTGGTGTGGGGGTGTGACAGTTTCCCCCTCGACTGTTGAACCGAAGAGCACAATGTCGAATCACAGAACGTCACAAATATTCCGAAGTCGAGTGATAATGCACCAAATAATCTCTGAAGAATAACCTGTTGCACATGTGAATCATCCAAAAGTAAATTCCGAACGATAAATAATGTGAATCCAAACACATGGTCTAGCAATGCCAAACATTTGATCGATATATCAAAAATAAGTGTCATGTCACATCGCCAAAATAATCTTCGTCTTCAAAATATCGCAAATCCAAACTCGAGAAATCAGAAAATCTGATCCGGATGCAGACACAAATGAGACGTCCCAAAATGTAGAGTCTGAAGATAAATACCGTAATCCGAAGAACATATAGTTATGCTAAAAATTCAATCTGTAAATATCAAAAATCAGTGTCACATCACACTACTAAATCAATCTCTGTCTTCAAATGTCTCTAACGTCAAAACTCCAAGAATAAACTCAAAATGGATGCTCATGATCATCCCCCTATTTTTGATCGACCGTGCAATAAAGATAAAAAATAATCATGAAATCGGGCAAGAGAAAATGTTGGATATGATGGATCATCGCACCCTCCCCCTTGATGTGAGCATCTACCCGTAAAACGAGGATATTATTTTTCGGTCATCGGTAGACTTGGTAATGTATTGCCGAACTGAACAAAGACTATAGAATATATATATATATATATATATATATATATATATATATATATATATATATATATATATATATATATATATATATATATATATATATATATATATGATAAAATCCTGTTGCTGAAGTATCATAATGTTGAACCAAAGTAATGATGATAACCGCAATGCAAACCCGAACTCCTAAATCACAACCAGTGACTCATAAATCAAGGTCGAAAAGGAATTGGTCTAGACCTCTAATTGGTCCAAATAATGGTCTGAGACCATATTAACCATTCCAAAGGAAGTAAAAATGTGAACCTCTAAAAAGATCCAAACCTCGGAAAACGTTGTTGATCAGGCAAGTTTCCGAATGAAAATTTGTGGATCCAAATCTCTGAAGCATATAAATCGGAGGCTGCAAATGCGAGTTGCTCGGTAGCAGGAAGAACACACAAATAAAAATCTCTGAACTAAATGTGTCTTCACTCGTAATCAGCAAGAAGAATGAAGCCTTGAACCATGGGCTGAAATTGGTATTAAAAAAATAATTAGTTTTAAGAAAAAAATGGTTTTAATAAAAATAATTAGTAAAAAATAATTGGTTTAAAAAAATAATGGGTTTTAATTAAAAATTTTGGTATTAAAAAAGTGGTTTAGGAAAATAATGGGTATTAAATAAAATTAAGTGGGTAAAAGAAAATGGAAATTGGTTTAAATAAAGGGTTAAGAATGAAATGAAATAAAAAGGAAGAATTTCGGAATTAAAACAAATTTCGGAAATGGATTGGAAGGTGGATCCACATTTGAATGTGAATCCGAGGTGGGTTAAGTGGGTCCGAAATGGGATAGGATACAAAATGAGTTGGATCTCATAATGGGTTGGATGGGTGAATCCGAAATTGGAAATGGATCAAACTTGTGAAGATGTCTCGGATTAGTTAGGGTTAGAGGTGCATGGGTAGGACATGAAAAACGGACTCAAGGAGATAGGTATGGTTCAAAAAGGGATCCAAATGGATTCACCTAGGAAATAGGGTAGGTCTGGATGCGACAAAGCACCAGTAAGTCACGGAATTGTTAAATGCAAGTGGGTGGGGTCCATCTCGGAAGGAGTTGATGGCATAGGAAATTCAATGCTCGAAACTTGTGACATGTTGTGTGGGCTTTAAGCATTAACGACAAAAGTTTAAAGGCTTCATTAAATGCCCACAGCCAACAAGGGCTGATGCGTGTGGCAGAAGGTTTGATTATGCAGGTGGTCAGAACCTTGGTGTGGGAACTCGGCAAATGCATCTTTGACTTTGAAGAGCAATAGCTGATAATAGTTGATACATGGCAGGTGGGTCCGGCTGAAAGGAGTTTATAAAGCAACCTTGGTACACGCATGCAACAACTTGAGTGGGACGGATGGCTGATGCCTTTTTAGTTGATTGGAGTGTGTCTCTCACACGCAAGGATGGCAGGTGGTGTTTTGGCTTTTTCAGGAATGATGACCGGTCATATTCCCACTCACAAACAACCCAAATAAGTCAATGATGTGCACATAAATCAAAAAACTTGAGCGGGCATGTTTTTCGATCCATAATATAAACCTGACATATCCCCAATTTATCTCGGAAAAAATACACACAACTCAAGTTTGTACCATAGCACAAATCACTTGTAATCTCGGAAATTTTATACCCAAGCACACTAAAATCAATTTTGTCTCGGAAATAGCATGCATTTAGCATATGTATCATCGGCTCAATCACCTTGTACATTCCAAAATAACTACCCAAACACTTCTAAAAATTATATCATCCGAACACATAACCTCTGTTCAATCTTTTATCCCACAACCATATTTTTGTCTTTTTCTAAACACCTTTTTGCATGGGATAACAAGATCAAACACCACCTTTTTAAAAGGAACTTCATCTTCTTCAGCAAAAACGTTTTTCTTTATGACATAGATTTAACAACAGCAAAATGTAATGAACAGTAGCAGCAAAATATTTATTTTTCTAACAACATCACCAACAAAACAGTAAATAACTCACAGAAGATTTTTTAGTTGCGAAGGCTGAGAAATGCTTCAAGAATGACGAAAATCTTCAAGATAATAAACCGATCAGGATCGTTCCCTTGAACTAATCGTGAGATCTTAAAGGTTTCACTCTAATACCAATTGTAGGTTCCCATTTTATCGATTGGATTGGTGCGGAATAATATTATCAAGAAGATAATCGTAGTAACAATCAACATGATGAACATAATATGTGAGTAAATTGATAATGGATAGACAGAGAGATAAAAGAATGTTACATGAACAACACTCATGGCTATAGAATCTGTCACACCCCAAAACCGGAACGGCGGAAACGTTCTGGGGTGGAGGACGTCATGTTTAGTATCACAAGACATGCATCATAGTAATCAAAGTAATAAACAACCATTTCATTAGAAAGAAAATGTTTACAAGGTGTGTTCACAAAACATAGAATACATAAGAAAATAACAAACAAGACTTGAAGCTATACTGCTCCATCTTCTGAATCCCAGTGCGAGTACTTTTCTACTAGGCTCCTGAGAATACAAGTTATTTGAAAGAGTTGATCAGCAATTAAGCTGGTGAGTTCATAAGATTTTAGTGATGTAGTAAGTTGTAGAAAAACCGTTGTAAAATGTTGTTGTAAAATGTAGTTGAAAATGTAGTAAGTTGTAAGTTCTGTGTAGAATAGTTCGCATGTTCCTCTTAGAACATCCTATATTTTCTACTTTGATGAAAGATGCGTAAAAATGATTTTACAATCCTTTCTATGAGTACTAAATGGATACAAGCGATATACAACTCAGAGTAAACAAACAATCGATTGAGCGCATCTGCTCTAAGGCGGAAAGCACACGTCCCATTGTTTGTTTGATCATTGTGGTATATAACCCTGGTATATTCACTTGTTACTCATGGAGTTAATTGTAATAGTTCCCTTATATTTAAATGAAAAGATTCTTTAAGAAAACCCTTATTCCTTATAATAAAATGGTGACCACAGTGATTACTCCTACAATCACTTAGTTTATACTGGCTATATATGATCTAATATCGGATAGAGAGTTAATTGGGTGAATCTTCCCTAAGCCCACAACCAAACAAGGAACAGAAAATAAGGCGGAAAGCACACATCCAACTACCTATTGGGTATCAATGATATATAACCATGTTGTATAAACTAAAGTATTATAGAGTTAATCACCTAAGGTCCTTTAAGTTTATACTGGTTTAATAAAAATGGATTAAACCCTTAGCTGGTAAGTTTCTAGTTTTGTGTACCAAAAGTTCTGATTTGGAAAGTATGTTCTGTACTAGAAGACTGTGCATTGACTCTGTATCCTATGACTTGTCCATACCTGGTACCCTTATGATAACTCAATGTATACTGGACATATATATATCTAGAATCGGATAGATAGTAGACTGGGTGAATCTGTTCCAAGCCCACAACCAAACAAGGAACAGGAAATGAAGCGGAAAGCACACATCCTATTACCTGTCGGATCCTATTGATATATATATATATATATATATATATATATATATATATATATATATATATATATATATATATATATATATATATATATATATATATATATGTATCCTTTGATGTATACATTAAGGAATCATAAGGTTAGCATTATGGTCCTTTCTACTAAACGTAGCCTTCTACCAAGGCATCAAATGTTATGTGTGTTTGTTTCTTGTATTAGTATGTATTTTCCCAAGTGAGACTATCTTTAACTAAATATAATTTATACATTAATGAATATGTGAAAAGATCACAAGTAAATGTAATAGGGAAAAATAATGTTTTACCTCAGCAGTAACACTGCTGGCTATAAAGTAATAAAATACAGACTCCAGGTAGTACTAAATGGACAATACACCTCGGGGAGTCTTAAGTAATAAATACAGACTCCATGTAGTATTAAATGTACAATATTCCTCGGGGAGTCTAAAGTAGCCTTTAGTCCTAATTCGGTTAATTAAAGGTTTAAATGTGAACTCGTATGTAACTAGGAAGATATATATATTATTATATTTTATCACCTTGTGTCTGCTAACCCAGATACGTGTAATCATACTAAAGTTAACGCAAACTCGGAAAGATATATTATTATATTTTATCACCTCGTGTCTGCTAACCCAGATACGTGTAATCGTACTAAAGTTAACGCAGACTCGGAAAGATATATTAACGTGATTTTTCCCGGTACTTAGTATGGTGTGTTTTTCCCTGGTACTTAGTATACTTTTCCCTGGTACTAGGTGTGCTTTTCCCTGGTACTAGGTGTGTTCTTCCCTGGTACTTAGTATGGTATGTTTCTCTCTATTCTAGTTATAGTATGTTTCCCTTTAAAATTGTTATAGTATGTTCTCCTCTGTACTTGTTATAGTATGTTTCTCTATGTATCTGTTATAGTATGAACTGAACCCTTAAACTATACCTATTATAGTTTACTAGTAATATACCTGAACTGTTGTTAGAAATACTCATTTTACCACTAAGTTACGCTTGTACTTTAAAAACGGAGTTTTGTTAAACTATAAAGTAGCATAACTTGAAAAGAGTTTTTGAAATGATTTGACAACTTATAAATGACATAAGTAATCTTTTGAAAATGTTTAATAGCAAACATTTACACAATTATCATTGTGTTCAACTTGTATTCCCCCCCTTAAAACATTTAAAACAGTTAAAAGATTCATTACGTGGTATGAACTCACCTGATGTGGGTGATTCAACGAATATGCGCGTAAGGATGAGAAGTTCCACGAGTGAAGTCCCGAGACACAACAAGTCCTAAATGACATACATTGGCATATATTGACATGAATATAATGCTTGGAAGCAACCAAATGCAAGGAAACGCCTCACGGGACTAGGAAACACTTTGACTAAGTGTTGGAATCACATGTGATTCACCTAAAGGGTGTTTAAGACCATGGCTTGGTGTTTACGGCCATGTGTTTACGGCCAAGGGAGTTTACGGCCGTAAACTCATGGTCAAAGTTGCATATGATGGTGTTTGAAGGCTAGGGAAGCTTGAGGGAATTTTACTCTACACAAGGATGTGAAAGACTCACTCAATGGAGATTGTTGAGGAGTTTACGGCCCAGGGGAGTTTACTCCTGGCCGTAAACTCTCTAAATGGTCACATTTAGTGTCTTTAAGGTAAGGAGACTCAAGGGTTCAAGTGTTCTTAGGCTTAGCAAGGGTCTAGAAGTGTTTAAGGTCCAAGACTTGATCATAAATGGAGTTTACGGCCAAGGGTGTTTACTCTTGGGTCGTAAACTCTCAAATGATGAGTTGGGTGATGATTTAAGGTCTTACAAAGCACATGGGAGTGTTCTAGCCTCAAATCCAAGCCTTAGGAAGAGTTTACGGCCAAAATGGCACCTTTATAGGAGTTTACGGCCTTGGGAGATGGCTTGGCCCTAAACTCCTTTTGGTCCTTCATTCTTGATAATTTCAAGGTCCTAAGCACGAACCTTAACTGGATATCAAGTGTAGGGAAGAATACTTACGATATAGAGGCTTGAAAGGGTCGATTTTGGCCAAGAACACTAGTGTGTGTTCTTGGTGTTCTTGATGAAACTTGAAGATTTGAAGATCTAGTTGAAATGAATGGATTTCATGGATGGAATCAAAGAGTGTAGCTAGGAGATGAAGTGTAACAACAAATCAAGGAAAGAACACTTACGTTTTTGATGATCTAAGATGATGAACTCGATGATACTTGAGAGGATTTTGAGTGTTCTTGAGGTTGGAATGCAAGAAATGGCTAGACATGACCAAGGGCCATATATATACTCTTGAGTTTACGGCCACATGAGTTTACGGCCGTAAACTCATTGGCTTTGTGGCCGTGAACTCCTTATGATGAGGTTAAGGCTCTAATGTTTGCACAGTGTCTCTAGCAGGTACATTCTAACACTTATTCCTTAAGTGTAAAAGGCTTAAAACTCTTTAGAATGACCTTTAACCATGCTAGAACTCATTACCAATGAGTCTGACACTCAGTTGAGTTGACTGACTGAACTTTTGAAGCAAAATTTTTTCGGGTTGTCACAGAATCCCCATCCAAACACACACACACACGCACACACTTTCTCTCTCTCTCTCTCTCTCTAAAGTATACATGCTGCACACACAATAAAAGACCACTCACCTCCACTTTATATACTAGTGGAGGGAATATGCTTTCCATACAAGGGAATATTCTAACCTAATAAATCACTCATCATTGTAGAACATTTTCATGCTCAAAAAAGAAAAGGGACCTAAAGCTCATACAAGATTTCCAAATCACAACCATTTCTCATATCTATGAAATATAATGTCCTTGGTACTTATAAGAGTCATAAAGTTGCAAACTTTATCTCTTTGCTTCACTCAAAATCCAATAAAAGAGTTTATTAGGAAAAATAACTCTATATCTCTAAGGAGAAGATAAAAGACTAGATCAAGAGCCTTACAAATGGCCTAACAAGGTGCTTTCAGAGGTTGGGGAGTGTTGCTTGTTGGTCTCTTGCACAAAATCTTCCTCTACTTCTTTCAAAATACCAAAAGCTAGCAATTAAGCTCCAAAAGCTTCAAAGAAGACAAGGGTTAGGGTTTTTGGGGTTTTGAGAGTGATGGAGGCCGAGTCACATGTGGCCATGTCGTGGCGGGTCTTTTAAACTCCGCGATCAATGAAAATATCGCCACGCCGTGGTGAGGCTCCACCACGCCATGGCCACCCGAAATGAAGACTTAATAATATAATGTTTTAATTCATACCTGGAATGGCTGTTACACCATGCCAATATTAACTCGCTAATTTCTTCAAGGAGTAGGACTGATTGTGGAAGTTTGAATAAACAAATATTCTGGAAGTGGTTCTAAACATGGAAAAGTGGAACACATTGATAATCTAAATGAAATGACCGAATCCCATAAAATATGAAGTTCTCCTCTTAATAATCTCCAAATCAACCAGAAATCACAACTACATCAGTTCCTAAATTAAAAACAAGAAAAAACTAAAGTGCTCAAGGTAATACACACGCAAGTCTAGTAACATTAGATATCTATGTTACTACTAACCTTGGTTAGTGTCTTTAGTTTAAAGGAATGATTCAACAAGATTTTGTTTAGCTGACTATGATGTCCTCATAATCGTGAAGGTACTTACTGAGTGTTTACCATGTAATCTTATGTGACTTGGGATCTAGACTCGAGGTAATGTCACCTTTTAGTCACAAGAAACTTCAAAGAACCATCAATGATTGAATACAACACTGGGGTCAGTAATGAATTTCTTTTAGTCATATAGTTTGTCTTTGCAATCTAGCTAACTGCAATATACTCAAATATTACTATCAAATCCACTTAGGTGTATTAATTGGTACTCTTTCAAGCTAATACTACATTATTTAATGAGAGCACGAATTCTGACTACTAAACAGAAATGTATCTATTAGTTAGGAACTCACCATCACTATAACTCTTTCATTGATTTCTTCCATACTATCAAGATTATCTCTTTCTTCCTTTTAGGATTCCAAATAATATTCTTGATTATTGATTCTTTGATTATATCTAAAAGGATCTTATACGACTTGTCATGAACAAGGCATATAAGTCATTAGATTTACTAGCACGAACTCCTTAAGAATTCTGCATCTCGAATTTTCTCAAGATTCCAAGTATTTGGCTTAATCAATGATTTTCCTAGATCTATCTCCATAGAATCTAAGTATGCTTTATTGCTCCTCCCATGTGTTTCATAGCGATACAATTCATAAGCTATGTAAATATTATACAGTTAGCAAAGTTAGGACATCATTTCCTATTTCAGTACAAGGGACAAAATTGCTCACACTAGCTTATACATTTATGTGGACTATCTTTTCTTTCTTGTAATTCAACTTTTGAATATCTCATCGAAGAAAATGATCCAAACATGAGATGCTTGTTAGTATCCATCAATGGACTTCTCAAGCCTACATATCTTTCACAACCAGTCTTGGTTTGAATATATGTGTGGTCCTATTCATGCTTGTCATCCTTTGAATATCCAAAAACACTAAGTTTTAATCAATTCAAATTTCAAACAACATGGATTGAATCTCATTCCTCATACCTGTAACGCCCACAGATTTGGGCTAGTCAATTTAGAAACAATGAGCGTCAAAAACGACTTTTTGATAGAAGATTATTTAGAATGAATAATCTTAACTAAGTTATAGTATATGTCACAGGGGTTCCGTACATGACCCAACGAAGTTTTGCGAAAAAAACGGCATGACGCCGCGTAACGTAAAGAATGAATTTTTGATAAATTAATTTTTAGCCTTAGTGATCTAAACGAAAGTCGTAGTATACGTTAAACCAAGAGTGTACGTAAAAAGAACGTCCAAATCTGACTTCGTATGAGGAAATTATGATTTTTCTAAGATTTAGCATAGCAGTACACAGCCCGGAATTCAAATTTTAGATCAATCGATTTTTAGCCGACACAACTTATATGAGAATTGAAGATCTCATTAATAGGAGCTCAATGATAAAAAGACATTCGAAAACGGAGTCCATATGTAGAAGTTATGAATTTTACACGGTCGTTAAATAGTGTAATCTTCTCATACTGTTCAAATTAAAATCGGTCGACAATTAGCCAATGGAGTCAAAAGGAAAGTTGTAGATCTTGTCAATACGTATGTGTGGATATAAAGAACGTCAAAAACGGAGCTCGTATGAGAAAGTTATGATTTTTTTTAAAATTGGTTGTTTTACCTGCATCTAGCGCCACGTGTCAGCACTAGGCGAAGCCTTGGTGCCTACGCAAGGTCACGACGTGAATTTTGAGTTCACGAGATGAATTTCCCCCATACAGCCAATAAATAGAGGAGCAAATCACCCATTTTATTCACACCTTTCTTATCCTTTCTCTCGCATTACCCATAATCCCTCTCTTCCTTTCCCTAGTACTTCCTAAGTGCTAGAGGCGAGTCCCAGAGCGCCAGAAGGCTCCGAGAAGAAGAGCTTTCGGCTTGGAAGTTCTACCCCCACAGAGCCCGGTTCCTAGCCAAACCTCCCGGTAAGTGAGTTATGCTTACCCTACTTCAAGGATATGTTAGGAACCGGACCGGGTACACGCAGCGGAAACACACTATCACACACACACAAACTCACGAAAATAAAGCAAGAAAAACACAAGGATTTTACGTGGTTCGGATTCGGTGCAAATCCTACATCCACGGGCTGCAACTAGAGAATTTTATTAAAACTCACAAGATTACAATTGGCTTGACACTCTACACTTGATGTTCTCTCAAGTTTTTGCACACAAAATATGCAAAACATACATGCATATATATAGGTGAGAGAGCCGCAATTTGCACATGAAATTGAGTCGTCGTAACAATAGTACTCAAATGTGAAAGCCGCAAATGTTGAGTCGTCGTAACAATAGTACTCAAATGTGAAAGCCGCAAATGTTGAGTCGTCGTAACAATAGTACTCAAATGTGAAAGCCGCATGTTTTCAACCTTTCATATTTTACCTAACAATCTCCCACTTGAAAGTTTGAACAACATGGTCCGTCTCTGTCATCCAACTCCAGTAATCTTAAAACAACCAAGTCTTCCAAGCCTCCAGTTCCTAAGAACAAGCTAAACTTAGTCCCATTTCTCTAATTGCAGCCGCCCCTCATCTTCAAGTACTAGAAGGGACAGTTGAAGCTCCCACTAGCTCCAACTCAGTCGTGGCTAATCCCACCACCGACTCATCCTCTGTCTCAACCGGTTTGGACACTCCACCAGATCCCGAGATACACCGAGGACCACTAACACTCTCCCAACTTTGCAAACTTTCAACAGGAGAGACTTTTTCAGTCTTAGTCTTCAAAACCCAGCGGCTCTTTGTAACTGTACCCGAAACACACCCCGTGCTCCCACTGTCACAGAATCCCCTGAATGGTTTAGAATTTCTGACTCGTTCAGCTAACATCCCCTTGGCTCCAGAATTCATGTTTGCAAAATGAACTCTCTTAGCCGTAGATTTAGCGAACCAGATTTTGTCTTGCTTAACAGGGACGGTCATACTTCCCTCAGCAGATACCTCAACCATATACAATGACCCACACTTCATACCATGAGCAATCACTAGATTATCATTGATCACCCTCCATTTACCACCACCAAACCTTACTTCCATTCCTTGTTTATCCAGCTGACCAACAGAAATCAATTTCTTCTTCAGCTCCGGAATCACCCTGACATCCTTCAGGCTCCATGTAGTTCCCAATGAAGTAACCAAATCAATATCTCCCATGCCCGTTACCTGAAGCATCTCGTCATTTGCCAAACGTACCTTTCCAAAATCTCCTTCTTTTAGATTCACCATCGTTTCCCCGTTGTCCATGGCGTGAAACGAAGCCCCTGAATCCATGACCCAAGAGTCCACAGAACTTTCCATATTGAGTATCAGTGCATCATCCTCAGACACACTCTCAGCACCAGCAATGTTTAATTCTTTCTTTGGACATTGACTCTTAACATGTCCCACCTCCTGGCAGTTCCAGCACTTCACATTCTTCTTAGTTCTAGATGAACTTCTTCCCCGACTCCCACTGCTTCCACTATTCCTGCTATTCCCTCTACCTCTTCCGACATTTAATAAATCAGAAGAAGAAGATCCACCTTGATTCTTGCGTCTGATATCTTCGCCAAGAACCAAATCTCTAACCCCTTCAAAAGTCATACCACTGGTCCCCACGGAACTCGTAACAGCGGTAACCGTTCCGGACCAGCTATCAGGTAGAGAAGCTAGTAGCAGTGATGCTTGAGTCTCGTTATCAAATTTAATTCCCACAGATGATAATCTGGACAGAATTGAATTTAGATTGTTAATGTGAACCGTAACTGAGCCTTCCTCATTCATCCTTGTAGTGAACTGCTCCTTCATCAAGAACACCTTGTTAGCCGCCGATGGTTTCTCATACATATTTGACAGAGCCTCCATCATACCACGTGCCGTGGTTTCATTCATGATGTTGAAAGCAACGCTCTTCGTCAACGACAATGTAATAACCGCCTTGGCTTTCTTGTCCTTTGAGTTCCACGCATCTTCAGCAGCTTTTTCCATTTTCTCCGGTTTGTCTCCGAGTACCACGTCCAAGTCTTTCTGACATAGCAATGCTTCTAGTTGCATTTTCCACCAGCTAAAATCAGAACCGTTGAACTTTTCGATTACAACCTTGTCTTCAGCCATTACGACAAACAAGATACAAATCAGGTACACTCGTGCGTGATAAAAAAAACGATCGTACCCTCCAAAACCTCGCTAACCTGGCTCTGATACCAGTTGTTAGGAACCGGACCGGGTACACGCAGCGGAAACACACTATCACACACACACAAACTCACGAAAATAAAGCAAGAAGAACACAAGGATTTTACGTGGTTCGGATTCGGTGCAAATCCAACATCCACGGGCTGCAACTAGAGAATTTTATTAAAACTCACAAGATTACAATTGGCTTGACACTCTACACTTGATGTTCTCTCAAGTTTTTGCACACAAAATATGCAAAACATACATGCATATATATAGGTGAGAGAGCTGCAATTTGCACATGAAATTGAGTCGTCGTAACAATAGTACTCAAATGTGAAAGCCGCAAATGTTGAGTCGTCGTAACAATAGTACTCAAATGTGAAAGCCGCAAATGTTGAGTCGTCGTAACAATAGTACTCAAATGTGAAAGCCGCATGTTTTCAACCTTTCATATTTTACCTAACAGGATATAGCTTATGTTTAAGATCAATATCGTTATTATGAAGTTATAAACAATAAACATATTATAAAATACAATATACAAAGTGTTATTATAATATCTTTTAAATACTCACGGTACGGGGAATCTGGTTTGAAGTGCCGCATAGGGTTGTTGGATTTCTGAAGTGTTATAATGCCAAAATGGTCCTGCCCTCTGGTGTTTCATGTATGGCCCCTGTCTGTACATAGTGGTTGAAAAGTATTGTTTAACACTTATAAAAACAAAATCGCACGTAATTAGTCGCAATAAATATTATACTAAAATCTAGTGGTAATAATACTAGGTTTCGTCGAAGAAAATTATATTGTTAAGAAGCAAAGTGTTGTCTGAGTTTGGAATCTTCACTTTAACAAGTGAGTGCATAGTTACTTTCATCTTACACATAGATATGAAGTATTTAATATAAATTGCGTGCTATGTGCGCATATTATTTGTGTTCCTAATATCTATGCTGGATGAACAATTTATACATGTTTTAAATGATTTAAACTGTATATGTATTTTATATCTACGAATATGTTGGGTAGAACATGGGTAGATGAAATAGTTGATGTACAATGAAATAAATGATGAGAGGCCTCGATATTTAAGATGATCCAGTCATCTAGCAGAGAATAGATGACGACCACAGACTATTCTAGTCAGTCCAGTGGAACGCTAGCAGGCTCGTAACATGTAGGTGTTTTGGAACTAAGTGTTCACTAGGCATTTTTGAACTAAGTGTTCACCAGGTGTTTTTAAACTACGTGTTCACTAGGTGTCTTTGAACTACGTGTTCACCAGATATACTCTAAAATCTCTGGCTACTATGAACTTAGTGCCTGTTATACAAACCTTGGCAATGATGGACCTCGTGCCTATTCCTTAGGGGAATCCTTAGGAATGAATGAGTGAATGATAGATGATTCTTAGGGCAGATCCGTATGAAATAAAGATGATAGTGGGGATGGGTAAATGGGTTAATTGTTTGATGATGAAACATAATAACTTTATTATTGTGGGTTGAAAACCCTATGTACTCACCCGGTTTCCCAACCTGACCCACTCACTTATTTGTATCACATGTGTCGATATGAAGCTAAACTGAGAGATTAAAGGAGATGTAAATCACTAGTGTAAATGAATGTAAGGTCTGTTTATGCTTATGTTTCTGTATTAACGATGACATCCCAATGTTCTAAATAAAAATACATTTTTTCGAAAATGCTTTGATAACATCATTATCATGTTTTCTGGGAACAAATTCTGCAATACTACTTTTCAAAAAGGATACTCTGATTTTTAAATAAGCAAAAATAAAATTTCAAAAATGACCGCGAATTTGGGGATTTCACAATACCTTCCTCCAATTTTGGCTTATTGAGCATTCCATAGCTTCCGGTAGTTGATAGATTTTGATCGCAATCTATTAGTGACTCATTTCCCATGTGACATGTAGTAAACAAGATTAATGACATCTTCTATTGGATCTATATGGAAGAGGTAGAGGGATGTCATTTTTCTTAATAATCTTTAACCTCTGATTAAGTGTCAGTGTTTTTCCTTTAGGTTCTTTGTTAAATGATTCTTGATTCTTATCAAGATCAATGTGGTTCCACTAGCTCTTTTGAATATCAGCTCTCTCTTTCGAAAGACTGCTCTTAGAGCAACAAATACTTTGTTCTTAGAGAGTTTCCAAAAAACATAGTTGGGACGTACAATGAAATAACTTATCTCACTGAGCGTTCGATAAGAACTTTGTTAGGTTATATAATACCAAGAACTCTTGTAACGCTAATTCATGGAACAATCCATGAACTGTTTGTAAGCACAATACAACTCATCAGCTACAAATCAAAAAATGATTTGTTTCTTTATCTAACTATATTGCTTATGGAAATACTTGGTTTGAGATGAATTGTGATTCATTTTGTGATCAATTTGTGTGAACCAATTTCAACAAACGATAACATCACGAGAGGATTTGATCATCATTTATCTTAATATTATGATAAATATATCAGTCAAGGACCTTGTGGTCTAATGACTTCCAAAATTCTATCTAATTAAATATTTGGTGTTGCACTTCTCATTCACATATTCAAACACAATGATCAAAATATTTTGGATCAACATGCATTTGTGGTTAATCTAAATGGCCAATTAGTATAAATTAATTCCAATAGATAATCTACCACTAGATGGTATCAGTGTCATCATTCTTGACACATAATATTTGCATTTATCATAAGACTTAGAGTCAAATGAATTTATGTCACACCCCCAAACCGTAACGGCGGAAACGTTCGGGGGCGGAGGACGTCATGTTTAGTATCCCAAGACATGCATCATAGTAATCAAAGTAACAAACAACCATTTCATTAGAAAGAAAGTGTTTACAAAGTATGTGATTTACATAAGATAGACTACAAAAGTAAATAACAAAACAAGACATGAAGCTACTATGCTCCATCTTCTGAATCCCAGTGTGCATACCTGTCTATTGGTCTCCTGAGAATACAAGTTATTTTGAAAGAGTAGATCACCATTTAAGCTGGTGAGTTCATAAGATTTTAGTGATGTAAAGTAAGTTGTAAGTTCTTTTAGAAAAGTTCGCATGTTCCTCCAGAAAATCCTATATTTCCTTATCTGATGAAAGATAAGTAAAATGACTCTACAATCCTTTCAATGAGTACTAAACGGATACAAGTTATATAAAATCCAGAGTAAACAAACAATCGATTGTGTGGATCTGCCCTAAGCCCACAACCAAACAAGGAATAGGAAATGAGGCGGAAGGCACACATCCCATTGTTTGTTACATCATCGTTGTATATAACCCTAGCGTATTCACTTGGTACTCATGGAGTTAACTGTAATAGTTCCTTTATATTTGATAAAAACATTCTTTAAGAAAACCCTTATTTCTTTTAGTAAAAATAGTAACCACAATAGTTCCTTCTATAATAACTTAGTTTATACAAGCTATATATAATCTAATATCGAACGGATAGTTAATTGTGTGAATCTGCCCTAATCCCACAACCAAACAAGGAACAGGAAGTAAGGCGGAAAGCACACATCCAACTACCTATCGGGTATTAATTATATATAACCCTGATGTATAAACTAAGGTATTATAGAATTAACCACCTAAGGTCCTTTAAGTTATACCGGTTTAATAAAATGGATTAAACCCTTTTACTGGTAAGTTTCTAGTTTTGTCTACCAAATGTTCTACTTGAAAAGTATGTTTTGTACTAGAAAATGGTGTATTGAATTAGTGTACTATGACCTGACCCATACCTGGTACCCCTTATGATTACTTAGTGTATACGAAATATATATATGGCTAAGATCGGATAGATAGTAGGCTGGGTGAATCTGCTCTAAGCCCACAACCAAACAAGGAATAGGAAATGAAGCGGAAAACACACATCCTACTACCTGTCGGATCCGATTAATATATATCCCTGATGTATAAACTGAGGAATCATAAATTTAGCATTATAGGTCCCTTTCTACTAAAATGTACTAAGACTCGACTGGTCTGTTTGTCGCTTGTAAAGATGTAAGTTTTCCCTAGTTTATAACTATCTTTACTCGAAAATAGTTTGCATTACCTTTTATGTGAGGACATCACATCATGAATGTAATGGGAAAAATGAAAGTAATGCAGTAGTTTTTTAAACTGACTACTGAAGTACTGACTACCTTAAAACCAGTTTGTTAATTAAGGTAAAATGTGATGAGGTTGTTGCCATACTCGATTTGACAAGTATAAAACACGGCGCTCCAAAGGCGTCGAAAACGGTATGACATTCGTCACTCGTAGACCTGCAGGTCCCACTGTAGCTAGCAGCAAGGTGTAGGATGGTCAATCCCGTATAGATCTATACACAAACTCAGGTCTCCCTCCAGGAGACTCTGGTTACAAAACGCGACCTAACAAGTATATTGCTAAGTTGTGAAGTAGTGGTTTCACATTTTTGTTATCTTGCTCTTGTTATAGTATGTTCCTCCCTGAACTTGTTATAGTATGTTCTCTCTGTTCTACTGTATAGTATGTTCTCTCTGTTACAGTGTAGTATGTTCTCTCTGTTATAGTGTAGTATGTTCCTCCTTGTGTTAGTTATAGTATGAACTGAACACCTAAACTATACCTATTATAGTTTACTAGTATCTTCACTTTGAACTGTTAATGATTTGAAAAGACTCATTTATCTACGGAGTTATGATTGTACTTTAAAAACGGTGTTTTATAAACAATAAAGTAACATAACTTTAAAAGAGTTTTTGAAATGTTTTGATCACTTATAAACAAATAAGCAATCCTTTAAAATGATGTTTTTCAAAGATAACATTTACACAATTATCATTGTGTTCAACTTGTATTCCCCCCCCCCCCTTAAAAGCATTTAAAAGATTGTTTATAGGGGTATGAACTCACCTTATGTGGGTGATTCAATCGAATATGCGCGTAAGGATGAGAAGTTCCACGAATGAAGTCCCGAGACACAAACGAGTCCTAAATGACATATATTGGCATATATTGGCATGAATTTAGTGTTTAAAAGCAACTAACATGCAGGGAAAACACCCTTAGGGACTAGGAAACACTTGGACTAAGTGTTAGAATCACATGTGATTCACTAAATGGGGTATACGGCCACACCATGGAGTATACGGCCAAGGGGTGTATGGCCATATGAGTGTACGACCGTACACTCATGGAAAACATGAAAAAGAGGGTGTTTGATCCATGGGGAAGCTAGGGTGACCATTACACAACAAGAAGATGAGCAAAGCTATCATTTTGGAAGGTCTTTTGGAGGGTTTTGAGGTGTGTACGGCCACACCAAGTGTGTACCGCCATACACTCTCCAAGATGGATGCATTTTTGGGTCTTGATTCAAAGGGGTTCAAGGGTTCAAGAGTTCTAAGGGGTAACAAGTGACTAGACAGTGTTTAAGGCCTTAGGTTATGGTCTTAACAAGGGTATACGGCCGTATATAGAGTGTATGGTCGAACACTCTTGACGTTATTGAGTTTTGAAGATGTTTCATGGATGAAATAATGGATCCTTGCTAGATATAGCAATGTATCAACTAAAAATGGAAGGAATACTTACTTAAATGAAGATCAAGATGAAAAAGCTTGATGATAGTTGAGAGAGAACTCGAGTTCTTGACTTGGAAGTTGAAGAAATGACTGGAAAATGGAGGGATGGCTTATATATGGCCATGGGTTCACGACCATCATGGGTGTACAGACATACACCCATGTGTACGGCCGTAGACTCCCTTTGATGGAGTGTTCGGCTTGATTTCAACGCGAAGAACCTAAGCAACTCAATCCTATACCCAATCCTTGAATGTACTAATCTTAGAACCCTTAGAATGATCCTTAACCATGCTAATTGATAGCATAAACGAGTCTGACTCTCGATTGAATTGAATGGATGGAATTGCAAGGAAAAAAATTTCGGGTTGTCACATCATCCCCCCGTTAGATGGAATTTCGTCCCGAAATTAGCTTTCTTAGCAGTACTACTGGGCTTGTGCTCCTCTAATTGGCAGAATACCCACTCGTTGACCTGGGCAACTTTGCCCTAATGTCTATGATAGGATTCATACCTGGTCCATCTATCATTACCTCGTGTATACAAGTCGTATATAATTAGGATTAGTAAGACGGTCGGATGTGCGACTCTGCCCCAGGTCCACAACCAAACAAGGAACAAGAGATAGGGCGGAAACACACATACTAAATCTGCATAATCATAGTTATATACCACTCTCGCGTATACACTTAATAGTGATAGGTGGGCTGTATTCGTCCTTAGCCTCTGTGCTTGAACTTGATCTGTTAGACGAGTGGTAGTTCGGGAAGGTCTGTTGAATATACGTCGGCAAGGTTTCGAAGGGCAAAATACTCTTTGCATGAGTACTTCGGGGTTTAGAATGCGAGGTAGATGATTTCGAGATCTGGGTTTCGCTGTCGTTACAAATGACGAGGGTTTCATGAATCTGACGGTCAAGGCGATGGAAACATATGAACGTAGTATGGTGAGGACCACGCCAATTCATGACGAATGATAGAAACGGACTCTTTACCGAAAAAAAGTTTGGCCACTTTTGAAAGAAACGTCTGTTACACGATGATGTATCCCTAGTATGCTCGACAATGTACGTTGTGTAGACTCTCTAGTGCTTTCTGTTTTCCCCTTGATGTTAACACTTCTACGTATCGTACTGCGATGAGCGAGTACATACAATGAAAGTGCTTTGATAACTAGTGTCGATACTTTATAGTACGATTCTCCTTGGTACCACTATGATCGTCTGACATATACAAGTTATGAACAATTAAGATGAATAAGACAGTCGACTGAGTAACTCTGCCCCAAATCCACAACCAAACAAGGAACAAGAATTAAGGCGGAATCACTCACTCTAAGTCTGCAAAATCTTAGCTATGCACAACCCTGATGTACATACTAAGCCATCCTAGCTTCTCTGAACGAATCTTTTAGTTCTCTTGAATATTGTGACTTGTTCAGATTAGTGAGTTATTATAATTACTTTTAAACGTTTTCCCCAAGTTTTAATCTTATATAAATATAAATTAATTGTAAAGTAATTATTTTATTTCGAAAACGTACCGCTGCTCGCTGGCGACTCTGGGGTAGATTCTCCTGCGGTGATCATCAGAACTCGTCCATCCGCTCCTAAGTTCTTTGTTATCGGGTAGTCCCTCTTATAGTGTGCAATCTCACCACAGCCATAGCAGGCTTGGTTTTCTTCAACACCGGGGACTTGGGAGATCGGTTGAGCCGGTGCCCTGCAGAACCGGGCAGTGTGTCCCGTTCTGTGGCAGTTTAGGCACTGCATTTCCCGACATACTCTGGTGTGGTGGTAGTTACAACCATCACACTTCGGGAGAGTTCCAGCATATCGACTGGCAGGTGCTGGAGTAGCAGGCGTTGTGGCGGCGTATATAGTACTCGTTTGTTGCTTCTGTGGGGTTTCCTGGGTTGTTCGCTCTTTCCTCTTTTTCCCCGATTTTCGTTTATAGTCCCCTCCCTTTGATGGCTCGGGAACAGGGACCACCACACCATGGCGGACCCCATGGTCAATGAGTCTCTGGGCCAGGCGTTTGGCGCTATCGAATGTAGTTGGGTTAGAAGATAATACATCTCCCTGCATCGGGGTAGATAAACCCCAGATGTACCTTTCTATCTTCTTACTTTCCGGGGAAACCATCACGGGGCATAGTGCTGCCAGGTCGCTAAACCTGTCAGTGTAGGTTACTATGTCCGAACCGACCATGGTGTGCTCCTATAGTTCTTGTTCCAGCTTTTGGACTTTGCCCCTCGGGCAGTATTCTTCCAACATCATCTCTTTCAGGTTCTCCCAACCTATGGAGTTAGCCATTGATAGGGTCAGTGACTTAACATGGCTATTCCACCATGTCAGGGCTCTGTCGGAGAAGGTGCAGGCAGCAAACATCACTTTGCTCCATTCTGGGCACGAACAGATTTCGAAGACCGAATCTGTTTTCTCGAACCATCGCATCAGAGCAATGACTCCACCATTTCCATTAAAGGATTTGGTTTTGCAGTCCATGAAGTCCTTGTACGAACACTCCCTTGGGTGTCTGTGAGTAACTCTGGGGTTTGTTAAGTGGGTATCGCTACCAGTTTCACTGGTACCACTTTCGCTGATGATCGCTAGAGCAACTGCCACTGCGGCTGATATTGCTGCTTGGAGAGCAGCAGGGTCGAACTGAGGAGGAGGTAGTGGAGTTTGAACTGGAGTTATCGGAGTGGTGCTCCTATTTGATCTACGAGGAGGCATCTTTGCTAAAAAGAATACAAAGATGAGGTGGAAATAAGTCTATAGCAGTGGATGTGAGCCGAAAGCTGAAAGACTAAGTTATCCTAGTTCTGAATGTATCTGGTTCTGACTTTCGTAGGGTTCTGGAAACAATTCATAAAGGAAGTCTATACAAAATAAACTTTATGAATTAGAAGTGGCTATCTCGAATGAATATCTGCGAACTGAATAACTGATACAAGTTGCATGAAAAAGAAATAATTCTAACATATAGCGTGAGTAGTGTAATCACTAGCTCACGAAGTCAATTCAGGTAATTATTTATTAGTGTGACACATAAGACGTTTTAGTTTCTCCGGCTGATCACTTCTTGGAAATCTCTTTTTGTATTCCTACTTGATTCTCCTTGACTCCTCTGTTGACTGCTATGATGGAGTGGTTACATCTATCAGGGTTTGTCGTACAAGAACGGAAGTGTCTAAAGAATCTATGAGATTAAGGGTAACATTATGGGGTGATCTTTTCCGGGTCCTCCTATAATTGCGCAATGTATACAAGTTGTATATAATTTAAAATTAAATAGACCTTCGAATAAGTGATCCTACTCCAAAACCACAACCAAACAAGGAACAGGTAGTGAAGCATAGATCACAAATTCTAAGTCTATATAATCTCATTTATATAAAACCTTGGAAGTATACACTTCGGAATCATAGACCTACCAGAAGGGTCCTTTATCTCACATAAGTTATTTATAGCGCCTAAAATACTCCTATAGTATTTTAATGTAATGTACTTGGTATGTTTAAAACTTGTTGTTGTCCTGTAGTATCATAAAATACTCCCATAGTATTCTAACTTTTTGTACTGATCTAGAAATCCCTTGAATAGTGTTAGGTAAGTTTTAAGACCGTTGCAACACCACATCACTCCCAAACACATGTCGGTCACATCTCAAATGAATATAGTTGATCAGGTTATATTGATCCCAGATATGATTACATAACTGTCCAGGTTTGACCGCAGTGTTCAACCTTTAAATACTTCTGTTCTGTTCTTCTTGTGATACTTGTTCTAGTATGTATATATGTATAAGCACGTATGTATACTTTTATAAAGTATTGTTATATTCTTAAAATATATTATTATTCAGAACACTTAGCCCCATTGTATTTATAGTTGTATATCTTTTATCGGTTGATATACTTAGTTCGCTATAAACAATGCTCTGATACCACTCTGTCACACCCCCAAACCGGAACGGCGGAAACGTTCGGGGGCGGAGGACGTCATGTTTAGTATCACAAGACATGCATCATAGTAATCAAAGTAACAAACAACCATTTGATTAGAAAGAAAGTGTTTACAATGTATGTGATTCACATAAGATAGACTACAAAAGTAAATAACAAAACAAGACATGAAGCTACTATGCTCCATCTTCTGAATCCCAGTGCGCGTACCTGTCTACTGGTCTCCTGAGAATACAAGTTATTTTGAAAGAGTAGATCAGCATTTAAGCTGGTGAGTTCATAAGATTTTAGTGATGTAAAGTAAGTTGTAAGTTCTTTTAGAAAATTTCGCCTGTTCCTCCAGAAAATCCTATATTTCCTGATCTGATGAAAGATAAGTAAAATGACTATACAATCCTTTATATGAGTACTAAACGGATACAAGTTATATAAAACCCAGAGTAAACAAACAATCGATTGTGTGTATCTTCCCTAAGCCCACAACCAAACAAGGAACAGGAAATGAGGCGGAAGGCACACATCCCATTGTTTGTTACATCATCGTTGTATATAACCCTGGCGTATTCACTTGGTACTCACGGATTTAACTGTAAGAGTTCCTTTACATTTGATGAAAACATTCTTTAAGAAAACCCTTATTTCTTTTAGTAAAAATAGTAACCACAATAGTTCCTTCTATAATCACTTAGTTTATACAAGCTATATATAATCTAATATCGAACGGATAGTTAATTGTGTGAATCTGCCCTAAGCCCACAACCAAACAAGGAACAGGAAGTAAGGCGGAAAGCACACATCCAACTACCTATCGGGTATTAATTATATATAACCCTGATGTATAAACTAAGGTATTATAGAATTAACCACCTAAGGTCCTTTAAGTTATACTGGTTTAATAAAATGGATTAAACCCTTTTACTGGTAAGTTTCTAGTTTTGTCTACCAAATGTTCTACTTGAAAAGTATGTTTTGTACTAGAAAATGGTGTATTGAATTAGTGTACTATGACCTGACCCATACCTGGTACCCCTTATGATTACTTAGTGTATACGAAATATATATATATATATATATATATATATATATATATATATATATATATATATATATAGCTAAGATCGGATAGATAGTAGGCTGGGTGAATCTGCTCTAAGCCCACAACCAAACAAGGAATAGGAAATGAAGCGGAAAACACACATCCTAATACCTGTCGGATCCGATTAATATATATCCCTGATGTATAAACTAAGGAATCATAAAGTTAGCATTATAGGTCCCTTTCTACAGAATGTACTAAGACTCGACTGGTCTGTTTGTCGCTTGTAAAGATGTAAGTTTTCCCTAGTTTATAACTATCTTTACTCGAAAATAGTTTTCATTACCTTTTATGTGAGCACATCACATCATGAATGTAATGGGAAAAATGAAAGTAATGCAGTAGTCTTTTAAACTGACTACTGAAGTACTGAGTACCTTAAAACCAGTTTGTTAATTAAGGTAAAATGTGATGAGGTTGTAACCATACTCGATTTGACTAGTATAAAACACGGCGCTCCAAAGGCGTCGAAAATGGTATGACATTCGTCACCCGTAGACCTGCAGGTCCCACTCTAGCTAGCAGCAAGATGTAGGATGGTCAATCTCGTATAGATCTATACACAAACTCACGCTCTCCTTCTAGGAGACTCTGGTTACAAAACGCAACCTAACAAGTATATTGCTAAGTCGTGAAGTAGTGGTTTCACATTTTTGTTATCTTGTTCTTGTTATAGTATGTTCCTCCCTGAACTTGGTATAGCATGTTCTCTCTTTTATAGTGTAGTATGTTCTCTCTGTTATAGTGTAGTATGTTCCTCCTTGAATTAGTTATAGTATGAACTGAACCCCTAAACTATACCTATTATAGTTTACTAGTATTTTCACTTTGAACTGTTAATGATTTGAAAATACTCATTTATCTACGGAGTTATGATTGTACTTTAAAAACGGTGCTTTATAAACAATAAATGTCACACCCCCAAACCAAGGATGGCGGAAACGTCCGGGGGTGGAGGACTTCATGTATAGTATCACAACAACGAGTATAATAGTGCTCAAAGTAAATACAACCATCATAAATATAATTGAAAAGGTTACACCATAGTATATGTTTACATGTTTCAAAATCAATTACATTATGATGACAAAATGAACTGTTTGACGATTTAACGTCCCATCCTCAAAGTGCTGATGTTTTACTGTTTCACTGATTTCCTGAGAATACAAGTAGTTTTGAAAAGTGTCAACAATTAAGTTGGTGAGTTCATAAGAGTTTTGTTTGAGGAAGAAACCATTTTCCTTGTAAAAGCGATAGAGTATGATTTCCAGAAAATCCAATATTTTCTTAGTTAAGAGTGAAATGAATGCTCCTATGTTATGCGATAATGAACCCTAGAACGACCCGTAGATTCCTCCTATAATCGCCCAGCGTATATAAGTTATATAAAATTCAAGTTAAATAAACCGTTGAATGTAATGGGTCTGCCCTAGGTCCACAACCAAACAAGGAACAGGAGATAAGGCGGGCCCACTAATTCTAAGTCGATTGTGACTAGATTCTTATGTAACTCTAGCATATACACTTAGCAATTATAGCTGAAATCTAACAATTCTAGATGAAATGTAGTTTTAACAGAAATATGTTTCCAAAGAAAATCCAATATTTTCCTTATAAAAGTTATGTAGTCCTAAATCCCAGGACCGAAAGTAAACAAGTATTTTTCCATACTTAAAGTAATTCATGCAAGTTTAAATCGACATAAACTCGTTTAGTTTGGAAGTAAAACCCCCTTTCAAAGTAGAATTTTCCATGTAAACTTGAAAGATTGTTAACTACCTATGTGAGTCGCTATAACCATACTATGACGAGAAATAACCTGCACAACGTCTTTCAGATGTTAAGATACTATGACTCTTGTCACCCGCAGACCTACCGGTCCAGCTGTAGCTAGCAGCGAGGTGTGGGGTGTCAATCCCAATATAGATCTATACATAATTATCACGCTCTCCCTATAAGAGACTCTGGTTATAACTTACAGGAATTGGGATCCCGTACTCGAACGTACGGGGAGAGAATTGCCTCACAACCTAAGTTAACTAGTTTACACATAGTTTGATATTAAAACCTCTTCCGTGAAGGAAGTAAAATCACCTTTTCTGAATCAATTAGTGATATGAAATCCTTAAACTATTACTATTATAGTTTATCCCGTAGGATATGAAAAACCTATTTGTTTTGAGAGTAAAACCTTTTTCATGTAGTAAAAATCCATAAACTATGCTTATTGGAGTTTATTATATGTGTTCGAAACGAATGAGTAAACCTTATCATGAATGACTAAATTTCAGTTTATGATGATAAACTAACAAGAAAATACATTCATTATTTAGAACTTATTGTTATGCACTTTGCTCAACATACTACAAAGTGTTATGAAAGTTGTAAGCTGTTAACTAGTTTTTAACCTTTCTACACTGTTTTAGAAAAATTATAGAAAAATCATACGATGTCGAAAACTGAATCCGTAAATTCTGAGAGTTCAAAAAATGTGTCTAGTTTATTCATAATTTTATTATGATTTTTAGAAGTCTTTAACTGGTGTTAAAATGTTCATATTCACAGACTGGTCTGAATTCGTTTCTAAAATGATAGGCAGTTTTGTAAAAATCACCATAAATCGTAGAAAAATCGTATGGAGATGTGCAAGTAGTCATTTTAAAGGTATGAACCTGAACTATTTTCATATTAAACAGTTTTGAAAGATATGAAGCTTAAGGTAGTCAAAACAGTCCATGAATAAGACTCAACTTTTCTGATGAAAGCTGTTGAATGAGTTTAGTTGTGTTCTTGGTGTTTTAACTTGTATTCCCCCCCCCCCCCCCTTAAAACTTAAGAAAAACATGAAAAGATAGGGGTATGAACTCACCTTGAGTGATTTCAGTAGATGGATTATTGAGAAAAGAAGTGTTCAACTCAAGAACACTTGGGAGATGCTTGAAGATTTGAAGATCTAACAACAAATATGACGATATTTGTGTAAGCAATCTATGATTTGGATGAAGGATAGTAGAATATCTAAGTGTAGGAGGAAGATACTTACCAAATGCAGAAGAAAAGCTTGGAGAATAGCCTTGAATCTCGAAATCTAGAGAGAGGAAGTGAGAGAGAATGAAGTTTGTCACTTGGAGAAAAATGAGAGTAATGTGAGGAGAGAGGAGGGTTTTCCAGCTCTTGACCAAGTGGGTGGCTGAAAAATGGTGGGAAAAGTACTATGGAATGACTAGGTATGGAGGAAGGACAAGGGGTTGTACTATGTGATGGGTATTTGAGCATTCTAACACTCCTATGGTGTACATGCAACCCTAGAAACCTTGGATCTATGTTTAACTATGATACATGCAAATAATTATTTTTCCAAGGTTCTTATCCTATCTAGCATGGCATGGGGAACTTGAATCAAATAAAGCTAGTAGAATTACTTACCTTGTAGTTGTAGTTGATTGCTTGGAGTTTTAGAGCCTAGCACCAATAGTGTGGATGCCTCAAATGGAAATCACAAATCACCACAAACTTGGAACTTTGAGAGAATAGTAATCACCTTCTTGAAATCGGCCCTCTTACTTTACTCACCACAACTCATATGATTTCAAGAACCAAAGCCTCCTTTATATAGTGTGGTGGATTAGGGTTACATTCATGTAAACCCTAATACCCATGTCTTTTCATTTCCATGAGATCCATGGGTTAAAGCTCCATGGAGTATCCATGGACTTTCCATGCAAGCCTAGCCCATTCCAAATAAGCATTAGCCCACACTGTATAAATACAAGAGCCCATATTTAATTAGTCATACTTTTGATCTCTAAATTAATTCTAGATTAATTATAGATCAATACTAATTAAATAATATGATTTTATATTAATATATTAGGACTTATAATATATTAATAAATCATAACTTATACTATTCTCAAACGATTATCAATAAATTGTTCGGGTGAAGTACAACCCAAATGGACCATGCCGGGTCGGGTCAAGTACATACCAAATATAGTTATGGACTTAGACACTATATCCAACACTATGAAGGTATGGGGAGGTTGCTTGTGTCCTTATCCAAAGGATAAGTCAACACTCCACCTAAATATCTCACTAAATAGATTTTATCCTTAGGCAAGGATTTTCCCCAAAATATAATTAAAATATGAATATTTGGGGTTTATTATGTTAAAATACGATTTTGGGTGAAAATCTCGCGTTAAAATCTCGAAAAACAGGCTTAAAACGAAGTTTGGGTCAAAAACCGGCAATCTGGACCGAACCTGCGAGGTTCCGTTCTAAGGGAGTGAGAACCGAGAGTGGAGAAGGAAGGAATCGAGAGTAGAAGAGAGGACCGAAGGTGCGAGGGTTCAGTCGTGGCTCGCATCTCGGAACCGAAGGTCAAGTCCTCGGACCGAAGGTCAGGTCCTCGGACCGAAGGTGTAGTCCTCTCGGACCGAAAGTGAGAAGAGAAGAGCAGAAGGTCAGACTCGGTTCGGAATGATCAGGGGACCGAAATAGACAGAGCGCTCGGTCCATTTCGGTTGAGAGGGTTTCGGTTCTCAGGACGTTCGGCTCTAAGAGGTTCGGCTCCTAAGGGGTTTCGACTCCTAAGAGGGGTTTCGGCTCCTTAAGGCTGTTTTTCGCGTAGACTTCCGTTTTCGAGTGGTTTTCGACTAAATTAAGGGTCGGGATGCCCCGAGTGATTATAAGAAGTTGAGAGAGATTTTGAGAGAGATTTGGGAGAGATTTGACATACTTGGAGAGATTTGACATACAAAGAGAGATTTGGGAGAGATTTCACATTCTTGGAGAGATTTCTCATACAGAGAGAGATTTGGGAGAGATTTCACATACTTGGAGAGATTTCTCATACAGAGAGAGATTTGGGAGAGATTTCACATACTTGGAGAGATTTGTGAGAGATTTCACATTCTTGGAGAGATTTCTCATACAGAGAGAGATTTGGGAGAGATTTCACATACTTAGAGAGATTTGGGAGAGATTTCACATTCTTGGAAAGATATCTCTAGGTTTGAAGACTTATATGATATTACCGTCTCACGATCACTCGAGATAAATTCCATGAAGTGATACAAGTGAGCGTGGGTTGAATCCAATACTCAGAACTTATGAGCACTCATGAGTGCTGTAGCCCCGCTTTGTCTAACATCTTAGACCTCTACAAGCCAACCCATGACAGTCTTGATTCATATCTACTTCCAAAATATGACCGACTGTGGAGAGTTTGAATAATATGATATAAACCATAACATAATAATTTTGGAAGTCAAAACATGCAAAAAGAAATAATAGTAAACGATTGACAAGAGATAGCAACACTTTACTCATAAATAACAGCTTTTATTTATCATCAAATGTCAATTACATTTTACAAATTTCAAGATTATCTAACTACTAAAACTAATATCATCCTTCAGCCCTATGCTCCGAGCATGCTGGAGATGCTTAGCCCGAGTCAGTCCCTTCGTGAGGGGATCTGGTATGTTCTCATCCGATGATACCCTCTTTGCCACGAGGATTCCTTCTTCTATTCGATGTCTATTGAAATGATATTTTCTGTCAATGTGTCTGGATCTCCCATGATCTCTTGGTTCCTTGGCTAAGGCAACCGCACTATTGCTGTCACCGAAAATCTCCATTGGCTCCTTTATAGCTGGTACAACTCCAAGGTCTCCGATGAAGTTCTTTAGCCATATAGCCTCCTTTGCTGCCTCGCTTGCTGCTATATACTCTGATTCACAAGTGGAATCAGCCACTGTCTCCTGCTTGGAACTTTTCCAAGTAATTGCCCCTCCGTTTAGAGTAAAGACCCAGCCAGACTGAGAGCGGAAATTATCCCTGTCAGTCTGAAAGCTAGCATCACTGTACCCTACAACTCTCAAGTCCTCACTGCCACCGAGGGTAAGGACCCAGTCCTTAGTCCTCCGTAGGTACTTGAGGATATTCTTTACCGCAGTCTAGTGTGACTTGCCAGGGTTCCCCTGATACCTGCTAACCATGCTCAAAGCAAAGGCTACATCAGGTCGAGTACACGTCATAGCATACATGATCGATCCTACAGCTGAAGCATAAGGTATTCGACTCATTTCTGCTATCTCAGCCTCAGTACTAGGGCTTTGTGTCTTACTCAATCTGGCGTTACTCTGGATGGGTAACTCTCTTTTCTTGGAATTATGCATGTTGAACCTTTTCAACACTTTGTCCACATAGGTGCTTTGACTAAGTCCAATTAGTCTTTTACTCCTGTTTCTCAAAATCCTTATCCCTAGGATATAGGCAGCTTCTCCAAGGTCCTTCATAGCGAAACACTTCCCAAGCCAGGACTTTACTTCATGCAGGGTTGGGATGTCATTTCCTATGAGTAGTATGTCATCTACATATAGTACCAAAAAGCTGACTATACTCCCACTAGCCTTGATATAGACACAAGATTCATATTCACTCCTTGAAAAGCCAAATACTTTGATTTTCTCATCAAAGCAAAGATTCCATCTACGAGGTGCCTGTTTTAATCCATAAATGGATTTCTCGAGCTTACACACTCTACTGGGGTACTCTGTACTGACAAAACCCTCTGGCTGAACCATGTAAACATCTTCAGCCTACTTTCCATTTAGGAAAGCGGTTTTGACATCCATTTTCCATATTTCATAATCATGAAATGCAGCAATGGCTAACAGAACCCTAATAGAGTTAATCTTGGCCACTGGTGAAAAGGTCTCATCATAATCAACTCCTGGAGTTTGAGAATAACCCTTTGCAACCAGTCGTGCCTTATAAGTGTGTACATTACCATCCATGTCGGTCTTCTTCTTGAAGATCCATTTGCACCCAACTATCTTACGATCAGGTACATTGTCAACCAAGTTCCAAACTTGATTGTCATACATGGACTGTATGTCGCTATCCATAGCCTCTTTCCATTTAGCAGCCTCAGGGCCTGCCATGGCTTCCGTGTAGCTGTTAGGCTCATCCAGATTTACCAGTGTGTTATCACTTATAAGTGTCTCACCTTCTGCAGTAATATGAAAACCATAATAATGCTCAGGTGCATTCCTAACTCTGGTGGAACGCCTCAGAGGTATAGATTCTTCAGTCGGCTCAACAGGAGTTTCCTCCTCAGGTTGAGGGCTAGGGTTTGAGGTTCCTTCACCACTTGACTCTTGAATTTCCTCAAGGTCAATTTGCCTCCCATTGTCTCCTTGGCTCATGAATTCTCTCTCTCGAAAGAATCCTCTTCTTGCTACAAAGACCACATTATCACTGGGTCTGTAGAAGATGTAACCAAAGGATTTATGTGGGTAGCCGATGAAAATACACCTTTCGCTTCGGGGTTCGAGCTTATCGTGAGTCTCGCGTCTCACGAAAGCCTCGCAACCCCAAATCTTGATGTGGTCTAGATTGGGAACTTTTCCAGTCCACATCTCGTGAGGTGTTTTGGCAACCTTCTTTGTAGGGACTAGATTAAGGAAATGGGCGGCAGTCTCTAAGGCATACCCCCAAAATGAGATTGGTAGAGAAGCTCGACTCATCATGGAACGAACCATGTCCAACAAGGTCCGATTGCGCCTCTCAGCTACACCATTCAACTATAGTGTCCTAGGAGGTGTCAATTGTGAGACAATCTCACATTCCTTAAGATAGTCAAGGAACTCAGTACTAAGATACTCACCACCACGATCGGATCGAAGCATCTTAATGTTCCTGCCCAACTGATTCTCCACTTCTTGCTTAAACTCTTTGAATTTCTCAAAGGTTTCTGACTTATGCTTGATTAGGTAGACATATCCATATCTACTAAAATCATCAGTAAAAGTCACATAGAACCGATTAGCATCTCTTGTGGCGGTTCTGAAGGGTCCACACACATCCGTGTGTATGAGGTCCAACAAACCTTCACCCCTAGCACAAGTGCCAGTAAAAGGTGACTTTGTCATTTTACCAAGCAAACAAGATTCACAACTATCATCTGACTTTAGGTCAAATGAATCCAAGACTCCATCCTTTTGGAGTTGGCCTATGTGTTTCTTGCTTACATGTCCAAGACGACAATGCCATAAGGATGCTTTATCTAAGCTAGTGGAAAAGTTAATACACAATACATTATTTCCTAGATTATCTACAACAGATACAGTTTCACACACGCCATCACAAGGTAATGCTTTAAAATAAAGAACATTATTAAAGAAAGCATCAATACTACCATTATTATTATCAAAATAAAAGGTAAAACCTTGTTTATACAATGCATGAAAGGAAATAACATTTCTTGCCATTTCTGGCGAATAATAACATTTATTCAAATCTAATGTAAACCCACTATTTAGCATTAAGGAATAAACTCCTATCTTGGTGACAGGTGAAGCTTTCCTGTTTCCCATGATCAAGTTTATCTTTCCTTTGCTCCACATTCTCACTTCTTCTTAGTCCCTGCAAATCACAACATATGTGAATACCACAACCTGTATCAAGGACCCAAGACTTAGAATGAGGTGAGTTATTAGACAATATAGTGTATATACCTGCATGGTTGGGTTTTACTTTCCCATCCTTCAAATCTTGCTGGTACTTTTGGCAGTTTCGCTTCCAGTGCGACTTTTCATGGCAATAGAAGCATTCAGCCTCATTAGGGTTAGCAGAAGGAATGACAAAACCTTTCTTGGTTTTGCTTGAAGAGGAGCCTTCAAGGGTCTTACCCTTGGTACCCTTAGAAGGGTTCTTTCTCTTCTTCCCTTTGCCATGCCCGATTGCCAAGATATTGGCCGCAGTTAGAGTAGGAGTAGGAGTAGTAACAACCGACTTACCCTTTAGACCACTTTCGGCGGTCTTCAAGAGTCCTTGAAGTTTGTTGAGGGTGACTTCTTCCTTGTTCATGTGATATGTCATGCGGAATTGATCATAACACGATGGCAAGGAGTGCAAAATGATGTCTATTTCTAACTCCTCAGGGAAGTTCACATTCAGCTTCAGTAAACGGTCCACATACCTTTGCATTTTCTGTATGTGGCCTGTGATGGGTTCACCATCCTTCATTCGGGTTGTTATCATGGAGGAGATTATTTCATATCGCTCTTGACGAGCACTTTGATGGTAGCGGTCCATCAAGTCCTGGTGCATCTCAAAAGGATAATAGTCCTCATAGGACTTTTGGAGCTCGGCTGTCATGGTGGCCATCATGATGCATGCCACTTTTGTAGCATCTCTTTCATGTACCTCATATTCAGCAAGCTCTTCAGGAGTAGCAGTTGGCTCGGGTACCTTCAGCTCCTTGTCGAAACACCTAAATGTAATATTAAGGCTAGGACCCAACACAATATTTTATAACTTAGAAGAGGGATGCCGTAATCTAAGCTATAAGATATTTGAAGGTAGGTGAATGACGATTCACCAATTTCCACCATGAAAAACGAAATATTTAATTAGGTTTTAATTGGTTTAGAAACTCCTAGATTCTTTGAGATTCATTGAACTTTCTTCAATGGCATGTTTCAATCTCGAGTGTGCCCTTCAAGTTTTGTGACTGGGATGCCGAGGATCACAAAACAAGGTGTGAAGTAACCATGCAAATTACTTGGTACCCTTAATGTATTACCCCTCAATCGATGTGCCGGTTAACCACACACGCTCCATCGATACTATGATAAACATTAAGTCACCCTTTACCTACCTTGTTAAGTTCAAGTTAGTGTGCCGGTTAAGCACACACGCTCCACTAACGACTTAAACAAAGTGTAAAGTGTAATTTCATGGATTAGCACCTTATTCACATTTTCCTAAAATAACTAAGATTGAGAATTCAATTAAGTTTAGTTACTTTAGTAATATCATTATACTTTTAATGAGAATTTATAAGTCCTTGTCCTACCCATTCGGCTAACGACCCTCCACCGATCAAGGAAGCGGTGGGTGAGAGTGGACACCCATTGAGTTGCCATTTTATAGGCAACAACCTTATACCAACCTTATAGACCGGCTTCGTGAATGAGGCGTACTAGCGGTAAGACGACTTGATCTTATACATATATAAATATTATTAAACTTATAATATTATAAAGTATAAGGGTTGGATTTTAACTTTTAAAATTCTAGGGGTTGGAACTAAAGTTTTTAATATGACTTTACATGTTCCAAAACTTGAGGGCAAGTTTTGTAAACTTTGAAAACTTTTCATTTCTCATAACTTATGAGTTAATGGTTATTAAAAATGAAGACTCTTCATTTTTTGTAACCTATGTGTTCTTTTAATGGTTATTTATAAATGTGACTTTTGGTTATCCATAACTTAAGAACTAGTTATGGACTCCATTAAAACACATAAAGATCAAGAATTAATCTAATCAATTATTAGCACATAATTTCTATGATCTTCTAAACTCATATGTTTATGAATGTTCATATCAAAAATTTCAAGAATCGTAAGTACATATACAAAACTTGAAATTTTGATACGAGCTTTTGAACAAAACTTCGATTTTCAAGTTTTTTTTTTTTTTGCATCAAGTATCAAATAAACAAACCTGGCTCTGCTACCACTGATGGGTTTTTTGAGCATTCTAACACTCCTATGGTGTACATGCAACCCTAGAAACCTTGGATCTATGTTTGACTATGATACATGCAAATAATTATTTTTCCAAGGTTCTTATCCTATCTAGCATGGCATGGGGAACTTGAATCAAATAAAGCTAGTAGAATTACTTACCTTGTAGTTGTAGTTGATTGCTTGGAGTTTTAGAGCCTAGCACCAATAGTGTGGATGCCTCAAATGGAAATCACAAATCACCACAAACTTGGAACTTTGAGAGAATAGTAATCACCTTCTTGAAATCGGCCCTCTTACTTTACTCACCACAACTCATATGATTTCAAGAACCAAAGCCTCCTTTATATAGTGTGGTGGGTTAGGGTTACATTCATGTAAACCCTAATACCCATGTCTTTTCATTTCCATGAGATCCATGGGTTAAAGCTCCATGGAGTATCCATGGACTTTCCATGCAAGCCTAGCCCATTCCAAATAAGCATTAGCCCACACTATATAAATACAAGAGCCCATATTTAATTAGTCATACTTTTGATCTCTAAATTAATTCTAGATTAATTATAGATCAATACTAATTAAATAATATGATTTTATATTAATATATTAGGACTTATAATATATTAATAAATCATAACTTATACTATTCTCAAACGATTATCCATAAATTGTTCGGGTGAAGTGCAACCCAAATGGACCATGCCGGGTCGGGTCAAGTACATACCAAATATAGTTATGGACTTAGACACTATATCCAACACTATGAAGGTATGGGGAGGTTGCTTGTGTCCTTATCCAAAGGATAAGTCAACACTCCACTTAAATATCTCAGTAAATAGATTTTATCCTTAGGCAAGGATTTTCCCCAAAATATAATTAAAATATGAATATTTGGGGTTTATTATGTTAAAATACGAGTTTGGGTGAAAATCCCGCGTTAACATCTCGAAAAACGGGCTTAAAACGAAGTTTGGGTCAAAAACCGGCAATCTGGACCGAACCTGCGAGGTTCCGTTCTAAGGGAGTGAGAACCGAGAGTGGAGAAGGAAGGAACCGAGAGTAGAAGAGAGGACCGAAGGTGCGAGGGTTCGGTCGTGGCTCGCATCTCGGAATCGAAGGTCAAGTCCTCGGACCGAAGGTCAGGTCCTCGGACCGAAGGTGTAGTCCTCTCGGACCGAAAGTGAGAAGAGAAGAGCAGAAGGTCAGGCTCGGTTCGGAATGATCAGGGGACCGAAATAGACAGAGTGCTCGGTCCATTTCGGTTGAGAGGGTTTCGGTTCTCAGGACGTTCGGCTCTAAGAGGTTCGGCTCCTAAGGGGTTTCGACTCCTAAGAGGGGTTTCGGCTCCTTAAGGCTGTTTTTCGCGTAGACTTCCGTTTTCGAGCGGTTTTCGACTAAATTAAGGGTCGGGATGCCCCGAGTGATTATAAGAAGTTGAGAGAAATTTAGGAGAGATTTGACATACTTGGAGAGATTTGACATACAAAGAGAGATTTGGGAGAGATTTCACATTCTTGGAGAGATTTCTCATATAGAGAGAGATTTGGGAGAGATTTCACATACTTGGAGAGATTTCTCATACAGAGAGAGATTTGGGAGAGATTTCACATTCTTGGAGAGATTTCTCATACAGAGAGAGATTTGGGAGAGATTTCACATACTTGGAGAGATTTGGGAGAGATTTCACATTCTTGGAGAGATTTCTCATACAGAGAGAGATTTAGGAGAGATTTCACATACAGAGAGAGATTTGGGAGAGATTTCTCATACAGAGAGAGATTTAGGAGAGATTTCACATACAGAGAGAGATTTGGGAGAGATTTCACATACTTGGAGAGATTTGGGAGAGATTTCACATTCTTGGAGCGATTTCTCCTACTTAGAGAGTTTTCGGAGAGTAAGAGTGAAAGAGATTAGGAGAGACTTCTTTTGTGACCTTTTTGAGTGTTTGGCTTCGCTACGCAAGGTTTGTACATCCCGTTAAGTCTCGTTATGATTGTTATATGCCCCTGAGGGTTAAGGAATAATGTTTTATCGAGTAGTTTCATCACTTGCCCTGATTAGGGTTTAGAATTTGCGAACACGTGAAAACTCTAAGTGATACTTTGTATTAAGATTGCGAGTTGTTCAATAAGAAACATAATGGAAACCCTAATGTACAAGGGTTAGATGAGTTGACCGGTTTGACTCGTTGACTTTAGTTGACTTTCACTTGGCCAAAAATTGACGGTTGTCACAATAAAGTAACATAACTTTAAAAGAGTTTTTGAAATGTTTTGATCACTTATAAACACATAAGCAATCCTTTAAAATGATGTTTGTCAAATATAACATTTACACAATTATCATTGTGTTCAACTTGTATCCCCCCCCCCTTAAAAGCATTTAAAACATTTAAAAGATTGATTATAGGGGTATGAACTCACCTTATGTGGGTGATTCAATCGAATATGCACGTAAGGATGAGAAGTTCCACGAATGAAGTCCCGAGACACAAACGAGTCCTAAATGACATATATTGGCATATATTGGCATGAATTTAGTGTTTAAAAGCAACTAACATGCAGGGAAAACACCGTTAGGGACTAGGAAACACTTGGACTAAGTGTTAGAATCACATGTAATTCACTAAATGGAGTATACAGCCACACCATGTAGTGTACGGCCAAGGGGTGTACGGCCACATGAGTGTACGGTCGTACACTCATGGAAAACATGCAAAATAGGGTGTTTGATCCATGGGGAAGCTAGGGTGACCATTACACAACAAGAAGATGAGCAAAGCTATCATTTTGGAAGGTCTTTTGGAGGGTTTTGAGGTGTGTACGGCCACACCAAGTGTGTACGGCCGTACACTCTCCAAGATGGATGCATTTTTGGGTCTTAATTCAAAGGGGTTCAAGGGTTCAAGAGTTCTAAGAGGTAACAAGTGACTAGCAAGTGCTTAAGGCCTTAGGTTATGGTCTTAACAAGGGTATACGTCCGTATATAGAGTGTACGGCCATACACTCTTGATGTTCTTGAGTTTTGAAGATGTTTCATGGATGAAATCATGGATCCTTGCTAGATATAGCAATGTATCAACTAAAAATGGAAGGAATACTTACTTAAATGAAGATCAAGATGAAAAATCTTGATGATAGTTGAGAGAGAACTCGAGTTCTTGACTTGGAAGTTGAAGAAATGACTGGAAAATGGAGGGATGGCTTATATATGGCCATGGGTTCACCGCCATCATGGGTGTACGGCCGTACACCTATGTGTACGGTCGTACACTCCCTTTGATGGAGTGTTCGGCTTGATTTCAACGTGAAGAACCTAAGAAACTCAATCCTATACCCAATCCTTGAATGTACTGAGCTTAGAACCCTTAAAATTATCCTTAACCATGCTAATTGATAGCATAAACGAGTCTGACTCTCGATTGAATTGAATGGCTGGACTTGCAAGGCAAAAAATTTCGGGTTGTCACAATTTCCAAATATGATCTAACTAGATATTTTGTAATGAACTCTTATTTATATGTCCAAGAGGATGAATCCATAATTGCATTAAATCCAACAATGAATCTACATTGAATAGTTGTTAGTATACTACTTTCAAAGATTTCATGGCTTACTTTTGAATAATAAAAAATGTGAAATGTTTTGTATTTAAATAAGCTAGAACTATCTTACGAAACATTGTATAAACAATTTCAATCATGAGACCATAGACTTAACATTTAAGAGAATGAGTCATCTTATGATCCTAAGGACAATAAAGTGACTCGATTTGATGTCCTAGATCATAACCACTTCTCTATGTTATAGTCTATTACTTCCTTTTGGTCACTGTACATTCTTGAAAATGTCAATACTCATCCTTTAGTGAAACACTCAAGGATTTGAAGTAATGTTTCGATGGTGTTATGGATTCATTATTCTGATTATAGACCAAACACTTAAAAGAACGAGTTGACTCTTGATATTTAAAACTTATTGTGGAGCCTCATTATCGATGATCAATCAACTCTTCTTAGGTTTCAGTCTTCTTCAGATACTTTGGCTAGTTGTGCTTTTCTTAGTCCTTTTCTTTGTAATCAATTTTGCCTATCAGAATACGTCTCAGAATGGGCCTACCTATTATCCTTCGCATTTAATGTTGAGATTGTGTATACCAACATCCTCATTTCCTATGGATAACTGTCTTTCTTCTTCTTGATACTTCTTTGATGATAGTTAAGCATAGGAGCATTTGAAACTTAGAGTTCTTTGCTTATCCATGTTAGTCTCAAAAGGTTCTCCACATGATATGCAACTCAACAGTGGATCTTTCCAAGTTGTTCATGCTTAGTTAGAATCATCTGATCATAGCCAATTCCTAACTTGTGGAATTCCACGTTTCTTTAATCCTATCAATGTACTTGATTCTTTAAAGCATGGAGTTTTTCTGCTTTTCCATGTTAATTCCAACAGGTGCTTAACATGCAATGTAGTTCCACAATGGATCTTTCCAAATTGCTCATATTAAAATCACCTGATAGTATGCACTAGTTGGCTAGTTGCATATGTTACCATAGTCAGCTCCAGCATAAGGGAATCCCACATTTCTTCAATTTGTACACATAAAATTTATAAGATGGATCTTTCCAAATTGCTCATATCAAATAATAATCAGCTAATTATATGCAGGTGTTAGCAAGTTGGTTAAGTTTCCATAATCGACTCCTAACATGATGGAATTCCATGTAGCATCAATGGTATCGATGCACTAAGCGTATTTGATACTTGCTCCTTCTTATAGCTAAAGATACGATATTTCTTTTCATCTAAGAGAACTATTCTCAAACCATGAACAAGATGGATCAATCCTTTTAGCTTATCCTTGTAGAGGATTTTATAGCAATTAACTTTTAGTGGATACTTTTAAGACATCATTCAATTAAAGATTAGACATAGTTGTTTTTATTGATCCTTAATGAATAATTACCTAATTATCAAATTATTTCAAACAAGTCAAGGGTCCATATTTCACTTCATGATGTGAAGTGGAATAGCCAAAAATCACACCAAGAAGCTGTTTAGGAAGACAAACGATTGTCAATCTCAATCTTTATGAGATTGTTAGATCTTTTGAGATTTATTGACACTATGTTAATATCATGTTAATCTCTTCTTATGCTCATTTAGCATTCATGACTGGATTAGCCGATGATCATGAATCTAAATGGTTAATGTGACATCCCGGAAATTAGGTCAAAGACTGTGAACGGTCAAGTTCACAGTAAATTTCTTGGTAATTTGACAGATTGAGGGGCTGTTTGATTTGGGTTTGACTGGGTCCGGTCAAACATGATGGTTTGACTCGGTCCAGTAAGTTTGTTTGATGCAAGTAAATAACCCACTGACTCGGTCCATTGGCCTCTTACCCAGTCATGAAAAAAAAAGAAGCTGATCGAGACCAGAAGCCATCTTTCTCCTCGCGTGCCCTTCTCCTTCTCTAACCTTGGTCATATTTTCTTCATCTTCCCACCTCGTTCCTTCCAATCGCCCACCTTTCCTTCATCGTCACCATCGACCAGCCCTCCTCCAACGACGACTCCAAATAGATCGCTCAAACTCCTTTGCCCCTCCTTAGCCATAATCCCCTAACACGCTTTGAACGACATTTCTCTTCAACGGCCTATGCATCGCCGAATTCTGCTTCTCCAGCAACTGAAGACGTTGAAATTGCTCAGGTGCTTAAGCGATTGGGATAGGTTATTAGAGACGATGGAGACTGCAGATAGTTGTTGGTTTAAGTTCATCCGGAGAGGCTACAGGTAACCGATGTTGAGCTTTCATCCCTCTCTAATTGTTCCAAGTTGGAAATTCTACACATCGTCAAGACAACGTAATGCACAAATATATGGGTTATCTTCATTGCTAAGCACTGTAAGTACTTAAGAAAGCTTCACTTCGAAGGGTGGAGAACAAACAGGATAGGAAACGAGGGTTTGACAGATTACCAAACCTTTGTTAAGGGGAACAAATGCCAATAGCAACTCATGAGTCATGAAAACTTAAAAATTGATCAAAAGCTTGTGTTGTGTTGTTAATATCTGATTTTTTTTTCTTGAATTTAATATGGAGTTGAGGTGTTGTTTTGATTTGGGTTTCCATGTGATCATTCAACAATGTTTATCAAATTTTACATCTTTAATTTATTTACTTTTTACTATAAGGTGAATGTATTTATTAAAAATATAATGTTATAAATTAAATGTTAAATAATTAATGAATTATTATAAAAAATGATGTCTGGGGGTAATATAGTTATTTTATACTATCAGTCAGATGCAAAATCAAACAACAAGTTTCAGTCAGAAACTCTAACCCAGTCAGCTTCTAACCCAGTCAGCTCCAACCCAGTCAGGATCTATCAAACGACCCCTGAGTTTGAGTGCATCTTATATAAAATAAATGAGTTACTTTAACTATTATAAGATACAAGATGGTATCTTACTTCCGAATATGTAATCTGGCAAACGAATCAAACATGTCAAACTGCAACCTTAGGAATGCGTCTGAAAAACTAAAATTTTGTATTAAGCAGTTACGAGCATTACAAACACTCTAGTCTCATAGTTCGCATTTCCCTATTTCAAAAAATATAAAGAACGTTCAAAACAGAGTTTGTATGCAAAAGATACGACCCTTTTAAGAATCCAAAACCAGTATAATATTGATTTTCTTAAAATCGCTAAAACTGCTTCTATCCGTTGAAGGACTTCTACACCTCAAATGGAAATTCCAAAAGCATTTTTGGACTCAGACTATAGCCTAATATTTAATTTCATACTTGAAATATTTTTTATAAAAAATATTTATAAAAATTGAAAAATCAGACGTTTTCAGATTTATTAATCGCGAAACATTAAACTGTTGATTTCGAAATGATTCCTGTTATTGGTAATGTAGTCCGGAAATATATATATATATATATATATATATATATATATATATATATATATATATATATGTGCGATACATGTTTTATAGTCAAATATAAATCGTATTTACTAGAGTTTTTGTAAAATATACAATATGTGACAATCATATAAACACAATGCATATATATATATATATATATATATATATATATATATATATATGACATGTAACATTTCTAAATACAAATCAATATTATATTTGATAAATTGGGATATGTATAAATCTTCAATTATTTATATATCTCATAAATATAAATTGTATATGTGTCAATTTTTAATTCGACAAACCAAGGTTTAACAAATTAATAAATTTTATATTTCTAACATATGGATTTTAATATATATATATATATATATATATATATATATATATATATTACACAAATTTATGTAACAAACTCATAACAAACGAAAATAGATTACATTTATCAAGAAAATTGTTTGTAAAAAAATCTTAAATATACATGTGTATACAAGAGGAAAAAAACCAATAATACATATCAAATCAAACAAATTCAATAAACATAATACATGAAGAAATTCATTATTTGCCAATTTCACACAAAAATACATTTCATTTTATCTCTACACAAAATATCTTAAATTGTAAAACAAAAAATCATTTATTTTATCAGCTCAAATATTGAATTACAAATCTTATACAATTTCAAAATCTTCCCAAGATCATACATATACCTTCCATATCTTGATTTAAAATCAAGATCATGTGCATAAAATCATTTTATACATAACCTACACACACTCTATCTATCATGTACATAACCCAAATTCAAAATAAAAGACTTCACAGAAGCTAGACACACTCAAAGATTTCACAGATACAATACATATAAAACCATATAAGATTATAACAACTGACTTCAAAATGATAACAACTGTCTCTGATCATTCTTCATCTCGTTTCCTTCTTCTTCACCTTATTGAAAAAAAAAAAAAAAAAAACAGATTTCTTCCTTCTTCATTTCTTGTGAATCAACAAACCCAAATTCCATTCATTTTCATTGATTTCCCAACAAACCCAAACACCCCAATGAATCCTATCAAACAAACAAACAAAATCCCAAAAGAAATTTTTACCTGTGGTTGATTCGGAACTGCCAAAACAAGGATACATCGTGATCTTCGAGCAAACACCACCGAGGTCCTCACCTGCGACGAATGGCTGCCATCGGACCCCCTTTCCCCTCGTTTTCTTCCTTCTCTGCTGTTCCCATCGACCACAAAGCCCCGGAGGTTTCGCCTTGCTGCTACCGCTGCTTGCAACGTCCGGACCTCATACCTCGCATCCGGAAGAGACGAGGAAGACTTCGCTGCTTCTTCACGCCCTCCGTCTCTTCGAACCTCATCCACCCTCGGACCTCGCCACTGGAGATGCCTCTCCCTTCGATCTTACTGCTGTTTCCGTGCGTCCTCCTTCCTTTCTCAATCGAAAACCTCGCCCCTCGCAAGCTTTCGTTCGTACTTCCTTCGTGATTCTCCCCGATCGATTGAGCCTCCATCTCCCGTCTTCGTTCACTGCCTTGGTGTTCGAATCGTATCCCTATTCTCTTTATCCCGATCAAAACAAAAGAAAGGGGACTTAAAACCCCTAATTTCATTTTAGATTGTGAAAGGACCAAACTACCCCCCTCTATTAAACCTTTATTCAAAATCAGTCCTAATCCCCAAATAATAATCCCATTTATTGAAAAACAACCCATATTTTGATAATTATCAGCCAAAACAGTCCCATTTATTCAAGAAGTTACATACCAGCCCCTATACTTTGTTCAAATTACAAAATCAGTCACTCCTTGAATTATTTTAACCAAATCATTGAATTATTTTAACCAAATCAGTCTTATTTTGGTTAATTAAATAACCAAACAACCCCCCAATAGTTTATATTTGTTACGAAACGGTCCCGAGAGTATTTCAAAATACAAGAATGGTGGATTTGCGGTTTCTCACGTCAAGTTTCTCAAAAGAAACCGAATTCGAACAAATAGAACTCACGCTTCAAGGGTGAGTGCTTATGGCCCCTTTCTAATACTTTAATTATTTCAGGGGGAATACATGTGTCTATATATTTTGTTTATACAAATATATTATCCTTTATGCGAAAATAAAATAAATCTAGTTTATAAAAATGTTATTTAAAATTTTAACATATTGTTACAAATAACTAGTATAAACTTTTCGTATATTATGGAATTTTCATCCTGAAATAACTAGTCCACACGACAAATGTTATATGATACAAAAATATATGATTTTTATGTGACATTGTATATTATGACAAACACGTTATAACACTTTGTATAATTTCAAGGATTCAAGCTATTAATATTCATGTATGTTTATATGTTTAAATGCATAAAGTTTATACATGCACATCAGTTCATTCCTTTGAAACATACATCTTTATAAAATCAAGTACATTACACTTTTACATACATACCAAGCATACTCGGCTTTTATAAACTTTGTACAATTAAATTCATTATGCCTAGTGACTTAATCACAATTAAGTTAAGGTTGAGAGTTATTCACAAACTTTTTAGTTAAGGGATTTTTAGTGAGACGTTATTCATTAGTTGAGTCTAAACACTTAGCATACCCACACTACGATAACCGTTAATCTTCGGAGCGAGATACATATGTATAGATCTATACGGGGTTGACATCCCCACCCGCGGTTACTAGCTACAACCTCGACCGATCAATCGAAGCGGGTGATAGGTGTCTACAATTGTTGCTACAACGTCAAACAAAGCGTTGTAGGGGGTACACTCAGTCACATAGCTCAGTTATAGGACTCACTATAAACATTAACTAGAATATATATATATATATATATATATATATATATATATATATATATATATATATATGTATATATATATATATATATATATATATATATATCACTACAACCATGGGCTTGGTTGCTTCAAAACTATTTTAAGTATGAAATTACTTATGTAACAGTAGAGTTTGGTTTTCAAGGATATTCAAAGATTCTTTACAAACACGGTTTTTAAGTATATTTACTTATACAAAGATACATTTTGACTTTTAAAGACTCTTTGCAAACACAGTTTTAACTATTGTAATACCTACAAGGATAATACTTTTTGGACTTTTTAAAAGTATTACTGTTTTTAACAGAAAACCTGTAACACTCACCAACCTTATGTTGACCATCAAAACTACATGTATTCTCAAGAAATCACTAAACAGCTATTCAAGATGGATTGGATTACAAGTGACCTTGTTTACTTATTGTTGTATTATATGCCTATTTGTTAAGGCAATTCATGTATTATTATTATTGTAAAAACCTTGTATTCAAATATCAAGATGGAACACGAATGCCAAATTGTTTATTGTTGTACTTGGACGGGGGTGTGTGTAACAGCCCAAATTTTTTTTACAGAAAACTTTTCATTTATTTAATTGAAAATACCAACCACAAATGTTTCTAAAATCCAATTACATAACCACGGTGTTTTAAAAATCAGAGTATCAAAAACTAAATGCGAAAATACTGGAGAATGCATGTCACGCCATCAAGTCGGGCCCTTGCCCTTAGAGTTAGAAGTACCTAAAACATCCAACAAAACTGTAAGCACACGCTTAGTGAATTTCCCAAAACACATAATCACATATTGCCATCCACACATACATATAAGTTTGCCATGTACTCGCTCAATGGTCTTCATTTGGAATGTCATAGGATACCCACATGATCTTATATCCCCGAGCCATGGGCTTTTCCTATGGTCTTGCCAAGTGTCATGGGACCCTCCATTGGTATTCACATAAGTCCACACATAAATCAAATATCAAACCAATACATACTCGATTACTAAACATTTCATATCAATTAATGGGCCGGCCTTGGTGCCTTCGACCCATGAGTGTAGTGAGAAGACTCACCTCGAATACTGAACAATAGTTGACTAAGTCCCGTCTCCGGATATCAGCTCTACTCCACCCCTAAACAGAAACAATTCCTTAATTACAACTCAAAATGCCCCCAAAACACCTTATAGGTCAAACTTGGTCAAAGACTAAAGTCAAAAGCCAAAGTCAACGGCCTAAGTTGACCCAACTCGCTGAGTTCTCCTTCAACTCGTCGAGTTTCTCCATTAACTGCACAGATCGGGAAAAATCCTATTAACTCGCCGATTTCTCTAATGAACTCGCCGAGTTGGCCAGGAATTCAACAACTTAATGTATTAAGCTGTTTCCATCGAATCTAGAAACTCTAAATCTTAGATCTCCTTCAAAATGAGGTCTAGAAAGGTAAAGTTTCCAACTTTACCCTTAGGAACCATCCATAATGAGTCAAGTCTGAACCCTAGACTTATTAGAGTGAGGCTTGACCCATTAAGCCCTTAATCTCTCAAAGCATATGTCACACCCCAAAACCGGAACGGCGGAAACGTTCGGGGGTGGAGGACGTCATGTTTAGTATCATAAGATACGCATTATAGTAAGCAAGTAATGAACAACCATTTCATTAGAAAGAAAGTGTTTACAATGTGTGTGTTCACAAAACATAGAATTCATAAGCAAATAACAAAACAAGACTTGGAGCTATTATGCTCCATCTTCTGAATTCCCAGCGTGAGTACCTGTCTACTAGTCTCCTGAGAATACAAGTTATTTGAGAGAGATGATCAGCAATTAAGCTGGTGAGTTCATAAGATTTTAGTGATGTAAGTAAGTTGTAAAATGTTGTTGTAAAATGTAGTTGAAAATGTAGTAAGTTGTAAGTTATGTTTAGAAAAGTTCGCCTGTTCCCCTAGAAAATCCTATATTTCCTACTTTAACGAAAGATAAGTAAAAATGACTCTACAATCCCTTCTATGAGTACTAAATGGATACAAGTTATATAAGACTCAGAGTAAACAAACAATCGATTGTGCGCATCTTCCCTAAGCCCACAACCAAACAAAGAACAGGAAGTAAGGCGGATAGCACACATCCCATTGTTTGTTGGATCATTGTTGTATATAACCCTGGCGTATTCACTTGTTACTCATGGAGTTAATTGTAATAGTTCCTTTATATTTAATGAAAAGATTCTTTAAGAAAACCCTTATTTCTTATAATAAAATGGTGACCACAGTGATTACTTCTATAATCACTTAGTTTATACTGGCCATATATGATCTAATATCGAATAGATAGTTAATTGGGTGAATCTGCCCTAAGCCCACAACCAAACAAGGAACAAGAAGTAAGGCGGAAAGCACACATCCAACTACCTGTTGGGTATTAATGATATATAACCATGATGTATAAACTAAGGTATTATAGATTTAATCACCTAAAGTCCTTTAAGTTTATATTGGTTTAATAAAATGGATTAAACCCTTTACTGGGAAGTTTCTAGTTTTGTATACCAAAAGTTCTGATTTGGAAAGTATGTTTTGTACTAGAAAACTGTGCATTGACTTTGTGTCCTATGACTTGACCCATACCTGGTACCCTTATGATGACTTAATGTATACTAAACATATATATATATATATATATATATATATATATATATATATATATATATATATATCTAAAATCGAATAGATAATAGATTGGGTGAATCCGTTCCAAGCCCACAACCAAACAAGGAACAGGAAATGAAGCGGAGAGCACACATCCTATTATCTGTCGGATCATATTATATATATATATATATATATATATATATATATATATATATATATATATATATATATATATATATATATATATATATATATCCTTTGATGTATACATTAAGGAATCATAAGGTTAGCATTATGGTTCCTTTCTACTGAATGTACTAGACCCGGCTGTTATGTTTGTAGTTTGTAAAATGTAAGTTTTCCCTAGTTTATAACTATCTTAACTCGAAAATAGTTTGCATTTGACTTTCAAGTGGTACTGTCACTTTATGAAAGCAATGGGAATTGTAAGTACGCAGTTGTCATTTAAAATGACATACGGATGTACTGATGACCTTAAAACATGTTTGTTTTATACTGGTCACAATGTGAAGGCTAGTACCCCTACTATACGCTCTCCCTGTCTAGAGATTAAGGGAACCAAACGCAACCTCTGCAATCAATTGCAAGCCGTGTAATTCACATTAAAGTTATATGATCATGTATACCCAATATAACTATCACCTTTTGTTTAGAACAATGAGTTCGTGATTCATTGGTATAATTAGATCCTGTAGTAGTTCCATGCTATAGCAACTTAATATGTTTGTTCTGTTTCTCATATAGTATGTTCGTTCTGTTTTCGTGTATTGTATCTAGTATGAACTTAATCTCTAAACTATACCCATTATAGTTTACTAATGTTTTACTTGAACTGTTATTGAAAAGACTCATTTATCTACTAAGTTATACTTGTACTTTAAAAACGGAGTTTTGTTAAACCATGAAGTAACATAACTTTAAAAGAGTTTTTCAAATATTTTGATCACTTATAAAAGACATAAGAAATCTTTTGAAAGATGTTTATAACAAACAATTACACAATTATCTTTGTGTTCAACTTGTATTTCCCCCCTTAAAAGCATTTAAAACAGTTAAAAGATTCATTACGGGGTATGAACTCACCTGATGTGGGTGATTCAATGAATATGCGTGTAAGGATGAGAAGTTCCACGAATGAAGTCCCAAGACACAACAAGTCCTAAATAACATATATTGACATATATTGGCATGAATATAGTGTTTATAAGCAACTATATGAAAGGAAACACCTTCCGGGACTAGGAAAACTTGGAATGAAGTGTTGAATCACATGTGATTCAACTAAGGGATGTTTAAGGTCAAGAAATGGTGTTTACGGCCATGGGTTTACGGCCAAGGGAGTTTACAGCCGTAAACTCATGGTCAAACATGCATAAGAGGGTGTTTGAAGGCTAGGGAAACTTGAGGGATCATTGCACTACACAAGGATGATCAAAACCAATGATTTGGAGGGTGTTGATGAGTTTAAGGCCAAGCAAGGAGTTTACGGCTGTAAACTCATGATCATTATGCAAATGAGAGTGGTTTAAGGTCCTATTTTCATCCATTAAGGGTTCAAGGTCACAAGCTTTTGCATCTAGGAGGGTTTATGGCCAAAATGGCACCCTTAAAGGGGTTTACGGCCATGGGAGATGGCTTGGCCGTAAAATCCTTTTGTTCTTGTGTTTTTGATGTTTTCAAGGCTCTAAGAATGAGTCCTAACTAGATATCAAGTGTAGGGAAGAGTACTTACGATGTAGAGGCTTGAAATGGTTGATTTTCGCCAAGAACACTAGTGTGTGTTCTTGGTGTTCTTCGTGAAACTTGAAGATCTAAGAAAAGTTGATTTCCATGGATGAAATCAAAGAGTGCAACTAGATTAAGAGATGTATCAACTAATCAAGAAAGAACACTTACGACTTTTGAAGATCTAGGATGAAAAGTTGGATGATACTTGAGAGGATTTGAAGAAAATCGGCCAAGGAAAGAAAGAATGGGAAAAATGGCTAAGTTATATATATATATATATATATATATATAGAGGTGAGTTTACGGCCCCCTTGAGTTTACGGCCGTAAACTCTTGGTAACTTGGCCGTAAACTCCTCTTGATCGAGTTTAAGGCTTGCATGCTATACTGTGGTTCTAGCAGGTACTTCCTAACACTCATTCCTTAAGTGTATTAGGCTTAAAACTCCTTAGAATGACCTTTAACCAGGCTAGAACTCATTACCAATGAGTCTGACACTATGATGAGTTGACTGACTGAGCTTTAAAAGCAAAAAAATTTCGGGTTGCCACATCATCCCCCTGTTAGATGGAATTTCGTCCCGAAATTAACTTTCTTAGTAGTACTATTGGGGTCGCGCTCCTATGATTGGCAGAATACCCACTCGTAGACCTGGCACTTTGCCATACTGTTCATGATAGGATTCATACTCGGTCCATCTATCATTACCTCGTGTATACAAGTCGTATATAATTAGGATTAGTAAGACGGTCGGATGTGCGACTCTGCCCCAGGTCCACAACCAAACAAGGAACAGGAGATAGGGCGGAAACACACATACTAAATCTGCGTAATCAAAATTTTATACAACCCTCGCGTATACACTAAATAGTGATAGGTGGGCTGTATTCGTCCTTAGCCTCTGTGCTTGAACTTGGTCTGCTGGACGAGCGGTATTTCGTGGCGGTCTGCAGACACTCGACGATAAGGTCTCAGAGGACAAAGTACTCTTCGCATGAGTACTTCGGGGTTTTTAGAATACGAAAGATAAAACTGAGGTTTATGTCAGACCGTCGATATGCATGATGAAAGTGTCGAGAACTTGACGATCGAGGCGATAGAAACATATGAACTTAGTATGGTGAGGACCACGACAATTCATGACGAATGATAGCAACGGACTCTTTACTGAACAAGGTTTTGGCCAATTTGAAAGAAACGTTTGTTATACGATGATGTGCTCCTAGTGTGTTCGACAATGTACTTCTAGCGTGCTCGGCAATGTACTTCTAGTGTGTTCGACAATGTACTCCTAGTATGTTTGACAATGTACTCCTAGTATGTTCGACAATGTACTCCTAGTATGTTCCACAATGTACTCTTTGTAATTGATCCAGGGCTTTCTGTTTTCCCTTTGATGTTAACACACCTACGTATCGTACCGCTATGTGCGCATACATACAAATGAAAGTGCGTTGATAACTGGTGATGATACTTTATATCATGATCCTCCTCGGTACCACTACGATCGCCTGTTATATACAATTTATGAATATTTAAGATGAATAAGACAGTCGACTGAGTAACTCTGCCTCAAATCGACAACCAAACAAGGAACAGGAATTAAGGCGGAATCACTCACTCTAAGTCTGCAATATCTTAGTTATGCACAACCCTGATGTATATGCTAAGCCATCATAGCTTCTCTAAACGGATCTTTTAGTTCTCTTGAATATTGTGATCTATTTCAATATGTGAGTTATTATAATTACTTTTTAAGTGTTTTCCCCCAAGCTTTAATCTTATATAAATATAAATTAATTTTTAAAGTAACTATTATTTCGAAAACGTACCGCTGCTCGTCGACGACTCCGGGGTAGATTCTCCTGCGGTGATCATCAGAATGCGTCCATCCGCTCCTGAGTTCTTTGTTATTGGGCAGTCCCTCTGATTGTGTCCAGACTCACCACAGCCATAACAGGCTTGGTTTTCTTCAGCTCCGGGGACTTGGGAGATCGGTTGAGCCGGTGCCCTGCAGAAACGGACTGTGTGTCCCTTTCTGTGGCAGTTCAGACACTACATTTCCCGGCATACTCCAGTGTGGTGATAGTTGCACTTACCACACTTTGGGAGGGTTCCAACATATCGACTGGCAGGTGCTGGAGCAGCAGGCGTTGTAGCGGCGTACATAGTACTCGCTTGTTTCTCTTGTGGGGTGTCCTATGTTGTTCGCTTCTTCTTCCTCTTGTTCCCCGACTTCCGATTATAGTCCTTTCCCTTTGATGGCTCGGGAACGAGGACTTCCACACCATGGCGGACTCCATGGTCGATGAGTCGCTGGGCCAGGCGTTTGGCGCTATCGAATGTGGCTGGGTTAGAAGACAACACATTTCCTTGGGTCGGAGCAGTCAGACCCCAAATGTATCGTTCTATCTTCGTGCTCTCTGGGGTAACCATCCCTGGGCATAGTGCTGCCAGGTCGCTGAAGTGTAGGTCACTATGTCTGAGCCGACCATAGTGAGCTCCCATAGATCTTGTTCCATCTTTTGAACTTCGCCCCTTGGGCAGTACTCTTCCAGCATTAACTCTTTTAGGTTTTCCTAACCTAATGAGTTAGCCACTGATAGGGTCAGTGACTTAACATGGCTGTTCCACCATGTTAGGGCTTTGTTGGAGAAAGTGCAGGCAGCAAACTTCACTTTGCTCCCTTCTGGGCACGAACAGATTTCGAAGACCGAATCTGTTTTCTCGAACCATCGCATCAGAGCGATGACTCTACCATTCCCATTAAAGGAAAGGGGTTTGCAGTTGGTGAAGTCCTTGTAGGAGCACTCTCTCGAACGCACAGGGACCTCACCTTGGGTAGAATGATCAGGTGTCCCACCTCCACTGGAACTGGTAGGATGATATTGAGCCATGGCTGTTGCCACAGCCGCAGCTACTGCAGCATTTAGAGCTGCCATATCGATTTGTGGAGGAGGTGTCTGAGTTATCGGAATAGTGCACCTGTTTGGTCTGCGAGGAGGCATCTTTGCTAAAAGAATACAAAGATGAGATGGAATAAGTATAAATCAATGGACACAAGCCGAAAGATGAAAAGACAAGGTTATCCTAGTTCTGGGTGTATCGGGTCCTGACTTCCACAGGGTTCTAGAAACAATTCATAAAAGAGTCTATACCTAATAAACTCTATGAATTTGAAATGGCTATCCTCGAATGAATATCTGTTGCCTGAATAATTGTTACCAGCTGCATGTATGAAAATAATCCTAACACATAATGTGAGCAGTGTTTCCACTAACTCATTTAGTTAACCAAGATTATTATTTATTAGTGTGACTCATTAGACGTTCTGGTTACTTCGGTTGATCTCTCCTTCAAAACTTCTCTTGACTGCTTATGAGGAAGTGGTTACATCTATCTGGGTTGTCGTGCGAGAATGGAAGTGTCTAAAGAATCTTATGAGATTTAGGGTAACTTTATGGGGTGATCCTTATAGAGTCCTTCTATAATTGTACAATGTATACAAGTTGTATATAATTCAAGATTAAATAGACCTTCGAATAAGTGATCCTACTCCAAAACCACAACCAAACAAGGAACAGGTAGTGAATCGTAGATCACAAATTCTAAGTCTATAAAATCTCAATTATATATAACCTTGGGAGTATACATTGCAAGATTATAGACCTATCCGTAAGGGTCTTTTAAGTTATCACATAAGTTATTTACATGGCCTAAAATACTCCTATGGTACTTTAATGTAATGTACTTGATCTAGAATTCTCTTGACTGGTGTTTAGGTAAGTTTAAGACTGTTGCAACACCACATCACTCCCAAACACATGTCGGTCACATCTCGAATGAATATAGTTGATCAGGTTATATTGATCCTAGCTATGATTACATAACTGTTCAGGTTTGACGATAGTGCTCAACCTTTAAATACTTTAGTTCTGTTCATCTCGTGATACTTGGTCTAGTATGTACATGTATAAGCAAGTAGGTATATTTTTATAACTTATCATTATACTCTTAAAATATATCATTATCCAGAGCACCTAAGCCCCATTGTATTTATAGTTGTATATCTTTTATCGGTTGATATACTTACTTCACTATAAACAATGCTCTGATACCAATCTGTCACACCCCAAAACCGGAACGGCGGAAACGTTCGGGGGTGGAGGACGTCATGTTTAGTATCATAAGATACGCATTATAGTAAGCAAGTAATGAACAACCATTTCATTAGAAAGAAAGTGTTTACAATGTGTGTGTTCACAAAACATAGAATTCATAAGCAAATAACAAAACAAGACTTGGAGCTATTATGCTCCATCTTCTGAATTCCCAGCGTGAGTACCTGTCTACTAGTCTCCTGAGAATACAAGTTATTTGAGAGAGATGATCAGCAATTAAGCTGGTGAGTTCATAAGATTTTAGTGATGTAAGTAAGTTGTAAAATGTTGTTGTAAAATGTAGTTGAAAATGTAGTAAGTTGTAAGTTATGTTTAGAAAAGTTCGCCTGTTCCCCTAGAAAATCCTATATTTCCTACTTTAACGAAAGATAAGTAAAAATGACTCTACAATCCCTTCTATGAGTACTAAATGGATACAAGTTATATAAGACTCAGAGTAAACAAACAATCGATTGTGCGCATCTTCCCTAAGCCCACAACCAAACAAAGAACAGGAAGTAAGGCGGATAGCACACATCCCATTGTTTGTTGGATCATTGTTGTATATAACCCTGGCGTATTCACTTGTTACTCATGGAGTTAATTGTAATAGTTCCTTTATATTTAATGAAAAGATTCTTTAAGAAAACCCTTATTTCTTATAATAAAATGGTGACCACAGTGATTACTTCTATAATCACTTAGTTTATACTGGCCATATATGATCTAATATCGAATAGATAGTTAATTGGGTGAATCTGCCCTAAGCCCACAACCAAACAAGGAACAAGAAGTAAGGCGGAAAGCACACATCCAACTACCTGTTGGGTATTAATGATATATAACCATGATGTATAAACTAAGGTATTATAGATTTAATCACCTAAAGTCCTTTAAGTTTATATTGGTTTAATAAAATGGATTAAACCCTTTACTGGGAAGTTTCTAGTTTTGTATACCAAAAGTTCTGATTTGGAAAGTATGTTTTGTACTAGAAAACTGTGCATTGACTTTGTGTCCTATGACTTGACCCATACCTGGTACCCTTATGATGACTTAATGTATACTAAACATATATATATATATATATATATATATATATATATATATATATATCTAAAATCGAATAGATAATAGATTGGGTGAATCCGTTCCAAGCCCACAACCAAACAAGGAACAGGAAATGAAGCGGAGAGCACACATCCTATTATCTGTCGGATCATATTATATATATATATATATATATATATATATATATATATATATATATATATATATATATATATATATATATATATATCCTTTGATGTATACATTAAGGAATCATAAGGTTAGCATTATGGTTCCTTTCTACTGAATGTACTAGACCCGGCTGTTATGTTTGTAGTTTGTAAAATGTAAGTTTTCCCTAGTTTATAACTATCTTAACTCGAAAATAGTTTGCATTTGACTTTCAAGTGGTACTGTCACTTTATGAAAGCAATGGGAATTGTAAGTACGCAGTTGTCATTTAAAATGACATACGGATGTACTGATGACCTTAAAACATGTTTGTTTTATACTGGTCACAATGTGAATGCTAGTACCCCTACTATACGCTCTCCCTGTCTAGAGATTAAGGGAACAAAACACGACCTCTGCAATCAATTGCAAGCCGTGTAATTCACATTAAAGTTATATGATCATGTATACCCAATATAACTATCACCTTTTGTTTAGAACAATGAGTTAGTGATTCATTGGTATAATTAGATCCTGTAGTAGTTCCATGCTATAGCAACTTAATATGTTTGTTCTGTTTCTCATATAGTATGTTCGTTCTGTTATCGTGTATTGTATCTAGTATGAACTTAATCTCTAAACTATACCCATTATAGTTTACTAATGTTTTACTGGAACTGTTATTGAAAAGACTCATTTATCTACTAAGTTATGCTTGTACTTTAAAAACGGAGTTTTGTTAAACCATGAAGTAACATAACTTTAAAAGAGTTTTTCAAATGTTTTGATCACTTATAAAAGACATAAGAAATCTTTTGAAAGATGTTTATAACAAACAATTACACAATTATCTTTGTGTTCAACTTGTATTCCCCCCCTTAAAAGCATTTAAAACAGTTAAAAGATTCATTACGGGGTATGAACTCACCTGATGTGGGTGATTCAACGAATATGCGTGTAAGGATGAGAAGTTCCACGAATGAAGTCCCGAGACACAACAAGTCCTAAATGACATATATTGACATATATTGGCATGAATATAGTGTTGAATGAAGTTGGAATGAATATATTGACATATATTTCCGGGACTAGGAAAACTTGGAATGAAGTGTTGAATCACATGTGATTCAACTAAGGGATTGTTAAGGTCAAGAAATGGTGTTTACGGCCATGGGTTTATGGCCAAGGGAGTTTACAGCCGTAAACTCATGGTCAAACATGCATAAGAGGGTGTTTGAAGGCTAGGGAAACTTGAGGGATCATTGCACTATACAAGGATGATCAAAACCAATGATTTGGAGGGTGTTGATGAGTTTACGGCCAAGCAAGGAATTTACGGCCGTAAACTCATGATCATTATGCAAATGAGAGTGGTTTAAGGTCTTATTTTCATCCATTAAGGGTTCAAGGTCACAAGCTTTGCATCTAGGAGGGTTTATGGCCAAAATGGCACCCTTAAAGGGTCATGTCTAACATAATAACCCCTAGAACTTAAGGTCTTATTTTCATCCATTAAGGGACCTAGGACTTAGAAAATCTTGCAACGTTAAGCCAAATGAGGCCATGAAAGGGTCATGTCTAACATAATAACCCCTAGAACCCTCAACTACTTGGACAACCCAACCATAAGCCCAAAATCAAGATAAAACTCCACACAAAGAGATCTAGATGAAAACAAAGCAAGGTATCGACTTTATATGTCACACCCCCGAACCAGACGGCGGAAACGTCCGGGGGCTTGGGTGACTTCTTTCTTGTAATATCATCACAGAGTATATAATTGAAACATAACATCATCATCATCACACATGTAATATTACAACTGTCATTGGTTTAAATCAAATATCGTACTTCAATATTACATGCCAAAATATTCAAAGTATGATGAAACAAAACGTAACAATAATATCTATGTATTCTTTTTGCCAACCTGCTCAACGATTTCCTGAGAATATAAGTTAATTTAAAAAGGTCAACATAAAAATGTTGGTGAGTTCATAAGCATGTTTAAGAAATTGTTTTGTATTGATTTGTAAGCACCAGAAAATCCTATATTTTCTTAAAAACAGTTTGAAATATTTGAAATGTTTGTGTCTGATCTTGTATTAATGCATGTGTGTTAATGTTTGTGAGAGTATAAAGAGAATGACCCCAGACAACCCAATGTTGTCTGCGTAAGAGAATGTTGGAATCTCAACACCCAAAGTTGAGTAACAGCGCGTGAAGGTTACCGTGTTATCCACAAAAGAAAAGAAAAGATGGTTTCCCATAAATTTTATAACGTTAATTCCTTTAAGTGAGTCGTTATAACCATACTAGATAATGACAATTTCCCCTATCTTGACGTTTTTCGGACACCGACGGAATAAGGTATGGTTTTTGTCACCCTAGACTGGCCTAGTCTAACTGTAACGAACAGCTCAGGTGTGGGGTGTCACCCCCATATAGATCTATACACAACTCCCGCTCTTCCTCCAGGAGACTCTGGTTATAACTACAGGCTACGATTGTACACTCAATAGGTGTCAATCGACACATCTCACTAGATCCTTAATCGAATTTACGCAGAAAAAAAACATATAAGGTATATTAGAGGCCTAATAAAGATATGAGTGGACAACTAAGGCCCACTAACCATGTAAATTATTTCCAGACTCAAAAGGAATGAGAATACATATCCCGGTCCAATATACATGTAAAAGGACAACTAAGGCCCATTAAACATGTATATTATTTCCAGGACCAATAAGGACGTGAATACCGAAATTGATCCTTGGTTTGTTACGTTGGTTGTTTAAGTTATGTTGTTTACCAAAATGACATAAAAAGTCCACCTTTTTGTAAAATATCATCTTTTGTCCTAAAAACCGAAAATTTACAATTATGGCACATTTTTGGTAAAAATGACATTTTAGGTCCTTTAAGGCCAAAGTTTACGTTTAAGGCTAGTTTTAAGTAGAAATAAAACCCACTTTTGTCAAAAATATTATTTTTGGCTTGGTTTTATGAAAATGTGCATTTTTGGCCCATTTATAAATATATTCATCGTTTTGGCCCAAATTTTAATAAATTCACCTTTTTTGTTCCTCTTATCAAAAATTTACATTTTTGGCACAACTTTGTTGAAAATGACATTTAAGCCCACAAAAGTCCAAAATTTTACCATTTTGGCCCAAAAGGAGGCCCATTTGTGAAAATTTACACCTTTAGCCCTTTTTAAAATCATAAATACCATAAAGATTCATATTTATCAAAATAAATCCTTTTGGGCCCCTTTTAAGACCGTGAGTTACATATAAGTACCTCATTTTTGGTTATTTTGACATTATGGCCCTATTATGCAAATTTTCTTAGTTTTTAACACTTTGAAATGTTTTAAGCCTTTTCTTTGCATAATAAGTTGAAATAAGTGTTATGTTCTACAAATATCATCACATTTTAGTAGATCTTCATGTTCATGGAGTTTATAACACATAATCACACATATATCATGAAAAACACACAAAATCATGCATATACACATAGATCTACACAAAACAACTTGTATTCTCCCCCAAAACATAGTAAAAACCAAAAATAGGGGGTATGAACTCACATTGGTTTGATGATTTCGGTTTTCTGATGAAGAATGAGAAGGATCTCGGCCCTAATAAGCTTCTTGAGTGGAGATCTTGAAGATGTGGGTGGTTTTAGAGTCTTATATACGAAAATAAGGTTGTAAGAACAAAGATTTTGCTATAGACTTGAAACAAAACAATGGGGTTTCACCAAAACTTACCTAGTTTATGAATCTTTGAAAGAAAACTCCTTGGAGAACAAGCACCCACACGATTTTTAAAGCAAGGAAGTGATGGAGTTCTTAAGAGTTTTTGAGAGAATTTGGTGTTTGATTTGGGAGTGAAGTGAGGATGGTGGTGGGGGCTCTTAGGCCGAGAGTTAAGAAGAAGAGAGAAGAGTGATTTGAAAGGAGGTCATTACATGGAGGATTTAGGATCTAGCCTAGATACATGCAATACAATTAGCATAGATAACCTCTAGGTATTATTGTGGTGTCAAGTTTCCAAGTTAATCACATTTTATCTTCTTTTTTTTATATGTGTGGGCCGAGAATTGAGAGATGATGAAAGAAATTTTGATTGTTGGGCTAAAATTGAGCAATACCGAAAGTATAAGGTCTCATAAGGTAGTTTTCGGCCCATTGGGCCTATCTTATGGGTTTACGGCCCAAAATGATGAAGGAAAGGGGTTTACGGCCCAATGAAGCCCAAGAAGTTAGTTTACGACTCAATAGGGCTTATGAAACCATTTACGGCCCATTAAAGCCCATGATGACAAAGTGAGACATTTTAGGCCCAATAAGGCCCATGAGAAGTCTTATGGCCCAAAATGCTATTATTTAATGAATATGGGTCCAATTGAAGACTCTTAGCTTAAAGAATCAAGTTGAGGTTTTATTGGTCCATTAGGCCCAATAAATGATTCCTGGACCATTAAAATGTTTGAATCGGGTTATTAGGGTTTCAAATGGTTGATTTTGATTGAGCATAGCACTTGACATTAGCTTAGATTCTAAGTTATACAAGAGTTGATTTCATGAATACATAATTTCCTAGCCAAAAATGCTAGCTGTGACATCATCCCCCCGTTAGAGGGAATTTTGTCCCGAAATTCTTTTGAAAGATAGGGCTATGAACGAGAGAATAGGTGAGGGTACTTTAGCTTCATATGGTCTTCGCGTTCCCATATGAATTCCGGTCTATGCTTAGCGTTCCATCGAACCTTCACAATCGGTATGCGACTCTGTTTTGTACGTTTCGCTTCCCCGTCCATTATCCCTACCGGCTCTTCGACGAACAGGGGATTCTCGTTTATCTCGATCTCGTCCAAGGAAATGGTGAGGGTTTTATCTGATAGGCACCCTTTTTCAATTTTGATACGTTGAATGATGGGTGTACGTTGTTAAGTTCTGAGGGTAGTAGTAGTTTGTAGGACACCAGACCGATTTCAGAAAAGAACCTCGAACGGCCCGATGTATCGTGGGTTTAGCTTGCCCCGCTCTCGAACTTGGATCTTCCTTTTCTAAGGAGAGTCCTTCTGTCATACCCCCAAACCAGAATGGCGGAAACATTCGGGGGCGGATGACTTCACGTAGTATCATAACAGTTGAATATTTGTAAAGAAAGTAAACCCAACCATCATAAATATAATAAAAAGTTACATTGTTGCATGTAATACATGTTTCAAAAGAATATTACAAATATGATGATTTAAAATGTTTTGATAACTGACGCCTTAGCGTTCCTTCTCCAAAAGCTGATGTTTACCTGTATTACTGATTCCCTGAGAAATACAAGTAGTTTTGAAAGAGTATCAACAATTAAGTTGGTGAGTCCATAAGCGTTTTTGTACTAAAATTTGTATGTCTTTCGGTAAAAATAACTGATCGTGTTTTCCAGAAAATCCAATATTCTCTATGTATGTGTGATAGTTTGAAAAAGTTCCAAAGGCTGGAATGCAATAGTATCTTTCATACTAAAATGGTGAAAGTGGATTTATACAAATATAATGTAATTACTGAATGCATTTAAGCGTCACGTAAAGCAAAATATTTCGATACTCTATGTGAGTTTTATAACCATGATATTGACCCAGACTGCCTGTAACAACGTTCTTCAGGCGTTGCAGTGTTATGACGTTTTTCACCCCAGACCTGCCGGTCTAACTGTAGCTAACAGTTTAGCTGCGGGATTGTCAATCCCATATAGATTTATACACAAGTATCACGCTCTCCCTACAAGAGATTATGGTTTATAATACAGGACTTGAAATGCGTACTTGAGAGTACGGTGAAGCCGGATGTCTCACAAAACTTAGTATCAATAGATTTACGGAATGAAAAGTCCATGTTTCTTGTAAACGAACGTGTTTCCTTTTTACAGTGTTTACGTAAAGATGTCATGAATAACTCGTAAACTATACCCACTATAGTTTTTTGAAAGTGTGTTCTATTTGGTGATAAAAACTCGATGTAATACCAATTTTGCATGTAAAGTGTAATGTTCGTATTAATGTTGTTTAACATTTATAAACAAAATGTTGGTAAAGTATTTGAAACCATATATAACGATGCATAAGTTTTTCTCGTGTTTCACTTGTATTTCCCCACCTAAAACATGAAAAAGACGTGAAAATGTAGGGGTATGAACTCACCTAGAAAGTGTGGTGATTTGAAGAAAACGATATTTTCTCTGGCAGCACCTCGACCGGGAAGTGGTATATTCCTCGGGAATCTCGGAGCTTCGGACCTTTGTCGGGACTCGGGTACGTAACGGGGGCGTCGGGATAGTTTCGGGAGGCTCGAGAGGGAGAGAATATGGGATAAAAGGTGTGAAATGGCAAAAGAAGCCGGAACTCTCGCATCCTATTTATAGGGGTGGAAGCTGGCCTCGTACGCTGGGCGTACTCCGAAGTACGCGGGGCGTACGTCAGTGATGACGTCACTGGTTGCTGGTCTTCGGATGGGACGGAAGTAGAGGGTATAGAGGCGACGTGGCCGATCCGAGGCCGTGCATTGGGTACGATGGGCGTACTTCGAAATACGCGGGGCGTAACCCTTCGGATAAGCTTCGAAGTGTGTGCCCAAATCTTTGAAAATCCGTAACTTTTGCATACAAGCTCCGTTTTCGACGTTCTTTATATCCACGCGTGGGTGAGAATATACTCTACAACTTTTGTTTAGACTCCGCCGGCTAGTTTTGAATTAAATTTTTAATATTATATTTTAAATAGGCCGGGACAGGATAAATCCGTTAAAAATTCATAACTTCTTCATTCGATGTCTGTTTTCGTCTGTCTTTTTACCGTTGTACTGCTATTGTCGAGATCTTCAATTCTCGTTTAGGTTGCGCCGGCTAAAAATCGCTCGATCTCTATTTCGAGTTTTTAGCTGTCTACTGCTATATCCGAAACTTAGAAAAATCATAACTTCCTCATACGAAGTCAGATTTGGGCGTTCTTTTTATACACGCTCACGGTTTAACATAATCTACGACTTTCGTTTAAATACCTAAGGCTAAAAAGCATTTTATTGAAATTTCGCTTTTTACGCTTAACGGTGTTTTACCGGTTGTGTCGCAGATTTTCGATTGGTCATAACTTCTTCGTTATAACTCGGATTTGAGTGTTCTTTATATTTCTGAAAACCTTGACACAATATCTAACATTTTATGTATCCCAATTGAGACTCTAGAACACTTTATTTTTGACGCTGTTTTTAATGATTCCAAAATAGATTATAACATTTGACTTTCGAACAATACATTGACTTGGAATACCGGGTTGTCACATCATCTCCCCATTAGAGGGAATTTCGTCCCGAAATTAATTCTATATTAAGTATTTAATGACTAGGGAAAAGATGCGGGTATTTTTGTTGCATTTGATCTTCGCGCTCCCAAGTGTATTCAGGTCCTCGCTTGGCATTCCAACGGACCTTCACAATGGGTATGCGACTTTGTTTAGTTCTTTTAATTTCCCGATACATGATTTCTAATGGCTCTTCTACGAAGTGGAGACTCTCCTTGATTTCAATTTCGTCCAGAGGGATGACGAGGGTCTCATCGGACAAGCACTTCTTTAGGTTCGACACGTGAAAGGTAGGGTGTACGTTATTGAGTTCCTGCGGTAATCGAAGTTTGTATGCCACCGGGCCGATCCTAGCAAGGATCTCGAAGGGTCCGATATACCTTGGGTTTCGTTTCCCACGCTTTCCGAAACATATTAATCCCTTCCAGGGTGAGACTTTCAGTAGCACTCGGCCCCCAACCTGGAATTCCAAGGGTTTCCGTCTTTTATCCGCATAACTCTTTTATCTGTCTCTTGAAGCCTTTAGTCGATTCCGGATTTGGACACTCTTCTCGGTAGTTTCCCTTATGATTTCCGGGCCAGTGAGAGTGTTGTCGGGTACTTGACCTCTAGCTAGTTGTGTGTCACCCACTTCAGCCCAGCACAGAGGTGATCTGCACTTACGACCGTAGAGGGCTTCGAATGGAGCAACCTTGATGCTAGTGTGATAATTATTGTTGTATGAGAACTCAACCAATGGTAAATGGGTATCCCAAGCTTTACTGAAATCGATCACACAAGCTCTTAGCATATCTTCCAAGGTTTGAATGGTTCTCTCACTCTGGCCGTCGGTTTGTGGGTGGTAGGCGGTACTCATGTCCAACATCGTTCCTAGAGATTTTTGTAGTGACTGCCAGAACCTTGAGGTGAATCTACTATCTCGGTCCGAGATAATGGATATTGGTACACCATGCAGTCGTACAATCTCCCTGATGTATGTTCTAGTTAGTTTCTCCAGCTTATCCGTTTCCTTTATTGGTAGGAAGTGTGTGGATTTGGTTAACCTGTCGACGATCACCCAGATGGTGTCAAGTCCACTTGCTGTCTTGGGTAACTTGGCTATGAAATCCATGGTTATCCGCTCCCACTTCCACTCGGGTATTTCCGGCTGTTGCAACAATCCCGAGGGCTTTTGGTACTCTACCTTGACTTTGGCGCAAGTCAGACATTTGCCTACATAGGTAGCAATTTCGGCTTTCATGTTTGGCCACCAATACAGTTTCTTGAGATCCAGATACATTTTGTCTGAACCGGGATGTACAGAGTATCGAGTCTTATGGGCTTCATTCATGACGACATCTCTGAATCCGCCAAACTTTGGCGTCCAGATCCGATTCATGAAGTAACGAACTCCGTCATCCTTGACTTCAAAATTCTTATCCATTCCTCTTAAGGCCTCCCCCGCCACATTTTCGGATTTCAAGGCTTCTATTTGAGCTTCCTTGATTTGTGTGGATAGGTGTGAATGGATCGTCATGGTTAAGGATTTCACTCGGCGGCCCGAGTATTCCTTTCGGCTAAGGGCATCAGCTTCTACATTAGCTTTTCCAGGATGATAACGAATTTCGCATTTGTAATCATTTAGTAGTTCTACCCATCGTCTTTGCCTCATGTTGAGTTCTTTTTGATTGAGGATGTGCTGGAGGAACTTATGGTCGGTGAAGATTGTACATTTCGTGTCGTAGAGATAGTGCCTCCAGATCTTTAGAGCGAAAACGACTGCTCCAAGTTCGAGATCGTGCGTGGTATAGTTGACCTCGTGCGTCTTGAGTTGTCTCGAGGCGTATGCGATGACCTTCCCTCGTTGCATTAGGACACATCCAAGTCCCTGGCTTGACGCATCACAGTAGACCACAAAGTCTTCTGTTCCTTCTGGCAAAGATAATATAGGTGCGCTGCATAGAGCTCGCTTCAGTGTTTGGAACGCAATGTCTTGTTTTTCTCCCCAACTGAAGGTTACACCTTTTTGAGTCAGGGTGGTAAGTGGCTTAGCAATCTTCGAGAAGTTTTGTATGAACCTCCGGTAATACCCGGCAAGGCCCAAGAATTGTCGGATTTCCGTTGGAGTCCTTGGAGTTAACCAGTTCTCGATTGCCTTGATTTTGGAAGGATCCACGTGTATCCCCTCCTTGCTAACCACGTGACCTAGGAAATCTACTTTACGAATCCAAAATTCACACTTTGAGAATTTTGCGTATAGCTTCTCTGTCCTTAATGTTTCAAAGACCTGTCGGAGGTGTTGGGTATGTTCCTCCTTGTTCCTTGAATAGATGAGTATATCATCTATGAGCACGATCACAAATTTGTCCAGGAAAGGACGACATACTCGGTTCATCAAGTCCATGAACACCGCTGGTGCATTTGTCAATCCGAAGGGCAAAACTACAAACTAGTAGTGACCATAGCGAGTTCGGAATGCTATTTTGGGGACGTCTCCCTCTAGAACTCGTAGCTGGTGATACCCAGATCTTAAATCGATCTTTGAGAAGTAGTTTGCTCCTTGTAGTTGGTCGAACAAATCGTCTATGCGTGGTAAGGGATATCGGTTCTTGATCGTGAGTTTGTTCAGTTCCCGGTAATCGATGCACATGCGAAAAGATCCGTCCTTCTTCTTTACGAATAGAATTGGTGCTCCCCAAGGTGAGAAGCTCGGTCTGATGAATCTTTTGCTTAGAAGCTCGTTCAACTGGCTGGATAATTCCTGCATTTCTACCGGTGCTAGACGGTACGGCAATTTTGCTACTGGGGTAGCTCCAGGAATCAATTCGATTCTGAACTCGACTTGACGTTCGGGTGGGACTCCTGGAAGATCTTCAGGGAAAATGTCGGGGAAATTATAGACTTCCGAAATGTCTTTAATGTCTTTCACTTCTCGTTTCTTGTCTACCACGTGAGCTAGGAAGGCATGATATTCTTTGCGCAGGTATTTTCGGGCTTTGACGCAAGAGATGATTTGTAAATTGGTACCGGGTTTGTCACCATAAATGACAAGAGTTTCGCCACTTGGCAGATTTAAGCCAACAGCCCTTTCGTGACACAGAATATTAGCATGGTGAAAGCTTAACCAGTCCATACCGATGATGACATCAAAGCTTCTTATGGTGATCGGCATTAGATCGATTTGGAAAAACTGCTCATTTAGTGCCAGTGTGCAGCCTACATACAAATCGTTTGTGCTTTCTGTTTTACCGTTTGCCATTTCTACTGTAAATATCTTATTGAGTGCTTGGGGTTTTTGATTAAGTAAGTGTTTGAATTTATGACTCACGAAACTTCTCTCCGCACCACAGTCAAAGAGTATGCATGCATAAATGTCATTGAGGAGAAACGTACCGGTAACCACTGTGGGATCGGCTATTGCCTCGTTCTGCCCTATTGCCAGCACTCTTCCTATGCCGCCAGCATTCTTGGCCTTAGGGAAATCCCTCTTGTAGTGCCCAGTTTCCCCACACCCATAACATGCCTGGCTCACTCCAGCACTAGGAACTTGGGTGATTGGTCGCGCCGGTGCCTTACAGAAACGGGCAGTGTGCCATTTCCTATCGCAGTTTTTACAGTGCATCTCCCGGCAATTCCCGTTGTGATGGTAATTGCATTTGTTGCACTTTGGTAGGTTCCTAGCATATTGATTCGCTGGCGTAGGGGTAACAGGGACAACAGTGGGGGCAGTAGCGGCATGGACCGCCACTATCTGTTGTTTCTTTGAAGGTTCTTGCGAAGATTGACCTTTCCTCTTGTTTCAAAACTTATTCTTGTTGTTGTTGTTGGCATTGCTGTTATTGTTGTTGCTTCCTCTGGTTAATTCCGGGACGATGGTCGTGACATCTTGGCAGACCCCATGATCAACGAGGGACTGTGCCAGTTGTTTGGCACTGTCGAACGTCGTGGGTTTGGAAGCTAGCACACTTCCTCGAAGATGGGGCGACAGCCCCCAGATATACCTTTCCACCTTCTTGCTTTCTAGGGCTATCATCCCTCGGAAAAGTATTGTCAAATCACTAAACCTATTCGTATAGGTTGTGATGTCCGAGCCCACCATAGTCAATCCCCAAAGCTCCTGTTCAAGCTTCTGGATCTCGCCCCTTGGGCAGTACTCTCGCAGTAGCATTTGTTTCAGGTTCTCCCAACCCATGGAGTTTGCCACCACCAGAGTTAGTGACTTGACGTGGCCATTCCACCACGTTAGGGCTCGTTCGGAGAAAGTACAGGCGGCAAATTTTACTTTGCTCTCTTCGGGGCATGAGCAGATTTCGAATACGGCTTCCGTTTTCTCTATCCATTGGGATAGAGCCATTACTCCCCCAGTTCCATTAAAAGGGATGGGTTTGCTGTTGGAGAAGTCCTTGTAAGTACATTCCCCGGAACGACCCTGGTTTTGGCCATTAGTAGAGCTATTTATTCCTCCTCCTGAACCGTTGTTACTCATTTGTGCCATTGCTGCGGTTACGGCAGCTGTTACAGCATCCTGAAAGGTAGCAGCATCCATCGATGGAGGTGGTGGTGGAGGTGGTGTTGGTGCTCCTGTAGTATTGAAGTGTCGAGGATCTCTTCTTGGTGGCATGATTTTGACATAAGTTAAGATACGAATTCTTGATAAGTCTTCAGAAATGATTAAGGAAAGTCTTAGTATTATATGTTTTGTGTTCCGAAGATTACCGAGTTTAATGGAAACTTTCAATAACAAATGTATGATTTCTTTAGTATTTTAAGAACTTAATGGAATACTCAAAGAAATAATAAATGCGTGTCAATCTCATTGATATTAATATTTGATACAACGATCAGGAAAATTTGACCTTACATGGGTCTAGGGTACATCAATGAAAATGGGAAAATTTGACAGCATTCCTACCCCCGAACTGTGTACTCATAATCTGCCGGGTTTACATTTGAAAGGAAAGAGTAACACCAACACTTAGTCAATAAGTATATATACATAGCGCTAGAAGTACGCGCTCTACTCCGAGCGGGTAGCACGCTGCGGACCATGGTATGTGGTTGTGGAAGTCTGAGCTCGGGCTACTTGACGTTCAGCCTCGATGATGCGCCTCTCCATTGCGGCTTGGATTTTACGGAATTCCCTTACTTCGGCTCTAGCAACAGTAATGTCCTTCTGAAGGGAAAAGGTGTGCTCTATTGTTCGCTCATGTTCTTCATCCAGACGACGAAGACGTACCGCAGTGACAGCAGCGGTGGCCCCAATCTCCAAGAGTTGGCTGGCATTCACTTTTGCTTGCTCGCCTTGGTTGTAAGTTCGATTCTAGAATTTTATTTGGTAAGTTTTTGACTTGTTGTTCACTACGACCATTCCTCGACATACGTTGGTCATATCTAGGATAAATACAGTTGATCATGCTATATTTATTCTCGATCTGATTACATACCCCGAGGCCTAATCGTAACTTCACAACTTGCCTTAATACTTTTGTAAAATTTTGGCTACGATACTAGACCGATGCATGCATGTACTTATACTTTTATAAATAAAATATATATATATATATATATATATATATATATATATATATATATATATATATATATATATATCATTTTAATTTATTAAAAGTATAGTTTGCGAAAACGTTTTGTCAGAGGGTTTTAGTCTCTTTGCATTTATAGTTTGTATATCTTATGTGGTTCGATATACTTAGTTCACTATAAACAATGCTCTGATACCAATCTGTCACACCCCCAAACCAGAATGGCGGAAACATTCGGGGGCGGATGACTTCACGTAGTATCATAACAGTTGAATATTTGTAAAGAAAGTAAACCCAACCATCATAAATATAATAAAAAGTTACATTGTTGCATGTAATACATGTTTCAAAAGAATATTACAAATATGATGATTTAAAATGTTTTGATAACTGACGCCTTAGCGTTCCTTCTCCAAAAGCTGATGTTTACCTGTATTACTGATTCCCTGAGAAATACAAGTAGTTTTGAAAGAGTATCAACAATTAAGTTGGTGAGTCCATAAGCGTTTTTGTACTAAAATTTGTATGTCTTTCGGTAAAAATAATTGATCGTGTTTTCCAGAAAATCCAATATTTTCTATGTATGTGTGATAGTTTGAAAAAGTTCCAAAGGCTGGAATGCAATAGTATCTTTCATGCTAAAATGGTGAAAGTGGATTTATACATATATAATGTAATTACTCAATGCATTTAAGCGTCTCGTAAAGCAAAATATTTCGATACTCTATGTGAGTTTTATAACCATGCTATTGACCCAGACTGCCTGTAACAACGTTCTTCAGGCGTTGCAGTGTTATGATGTTTGTCACCCCAGACCTGCCGGTCTAACTGTAGCTAACAGTTTAGGTGCGGGATTGTCAATCTCGTATAGATCTATACACAAGTATCACGCTCTCCCTACAAGAGATTATGGTTTATAATACAGGACTTGAAATGCGTACTTGAGAGTACGGTGAAGCCGGATGTCTCACAAAACTTAGTATCAATAGATTTACGGAATGAAAAGTCCACGTTTCTTGTAAACGAAAGTGTTTCCTTTTTATAGTGTTTACGTAAAGATGTCATGAATAACTCGTAAACTATACCCATTATAGTTTTTCGAAAGTGTGTTCTATTTGGTGATAAAAACTCGATGTAATACCAACATTGCATGTAAAGTGTAATGTTGGTATTAATGTTGTTTAACGTTTATAAACGAAATGTAGGTAAAGTATTTGAAACCATATATAACGATGCATAAGTTTTTCTCGTGTTTCCCTTGTATTTACCCCCTTAAAACATGAAAAAGACGTCAAAATGTAGGGGTATGAACTCACCTGGAAAGTGTGGTGATTTGAAGAAAACGAGATTTTCTCGGGCAGCACCTCGACCAGGAAGTGGTATATTCCTCGGGAATCTCGGAGCTTCGGACCTTCGTCGGGACTCGGGTACGTAACTGGGGCGTCGGGATAGTTTCGGGAGGCTCGAGAGGGAGAGAATATGGGAGAAAAGGTGTGAAATGGAAAAGGAAGCTGGAACTCTCGCATCCTATTTATAGTGGTGGAAGTTGGCCTCGTACGTTGGGCGTACTCCGAAGTACGCGGGGCGTACCTCGTACGCTGGGCGTACCCTCATACGCGGGGCGTACGTCAGCGATGACGTCACTGGTCGCTGGTCTTCGGATGGGACGGAAGTAGAGGGTATAGGGGCGACGTGGCCAATCCGAGGCCGTGCATTGGGTACGCTGGGCGTACTCCGAAGTACGCGGGGCGTAATCCTTCGAATAAGCTTCGAAGTGTGTGCCCAAATCTTTGAAAATCCGTAACTTTCGCATACAAGCTCCATTTTCGACGCTCTTTATATCCACGCATAGGTGAGAATATACTCTACAACTTTCGTTTAGACTCCGTCGGCTAATTTTGATTTAATTTTTAATATTATATTTTAAATAGTCCGGGACAGGATAAATCCGTTAAAAATTCATAACTTCTTCATCCGATGTTCGTTTTCGTCTGTCTTTTTACCGTTGTACTACTATTGTAGAGATCTACAATTCTTGTTTAGGTTGCGCCGGCTAAAAATCGCTCGATCTCTATTTCGAGTTTTTAGCTGTCTACTACTCTATCCGAAACTTAGAAAAATCATAACTTCCTCATACGAAGTCAGAGTTGGGCGTTCTTTTTATACACGCTCACGGTTTAACATAATCTACTACTTTCGTTTAGATACCTAAGGCTAAAAAGCATTTCATTGAAATTTCGCTTTTTACGCTTAACGGTGTTTTACCGGTTGTGTCGCGGATTTTCGATTGGTCATAACTTCTTCGTTATAACTCGGATTTGAGTGTTCTTTATATTTATGAAAACCTTGACACAATATCTAACATTTTATGTATCCCAATTAAGACTCTAGATCACTTTATTTTTGACGCTGTTTTTAATGATTCCAAAATAGATTATAACATTTGTCTTTTGAACAATACATTGACTTGGAATATCGGGTTGTCACACCTTCAATAGCACCCGATCTCCGACTTGAAACTCCAAAGGCTTTTATCGTTTGTCAGCATAGCTCTTTTGTCGGTCTCACGATGCTTGGGGTCGTGCCTTGATTTGAACTATTTTCTCCGTCGTTTCTCGAATGATCTCCGGGTCTGTAAGAGTTTTATTCGATGCTTGTCCTCTTGCTAGTTGGGTGTTGGTCATCTCATCCCAACACAGAGGTATTATGCTTTTACGTCCTCTATGGTGAGGTGGATTGATGGTCATGGTTAATGAGGATCGTGTTCTGTACGTCCCAAAAGTAGTACCTCCAAACCCTAAAGTGAACACTATTATCACTAGGGTTAAGGTCACGTGATGTAATTGGCCTCATACTTTTTTTAGGGTGCCATTAAAGTTTCTTACTGGGGGATTCTGAACTAGCAGGATGTTGATCTTTGCTTGTTTCAGGGGGCAGGTCGAGTAAGTCTTCGTTTCGGGATAGGGGATATCGATCCTTAAGGATGGGTTTGTTTGATTTGTAGTAGTCAGTGGTCTTATGGACACTTAGCCTTTCCTCTTTATGATTTGGATAGGCGTTCTATGAGGTTCAAGTCTTGGTTTGGTAGTTCTCATACTTACTGGGTCATTCCCTTGACCGGATGGCTTTGGTGTTTTTGCTGGCACTTAGTGTCCTTGGTGGTCTGGCTATGGAAATGGATTCATGAGTTGAGTCAATTTCTGACTCGACTTGCCACATGTGGTACATTTCCGAAAGAGCTTCTGGAATCCATTCCAGAAAGATTTATAAATCTCTAAGTTAGCCTCGGTGTTCTTATGAGTCAATTTCTTATCTCTATTGTGGGCTAGGAACGAGTGTGGTATTTCTTACATAAGTACTTATGAGTCTAGATGCCAGGGATGATTTGGGGATCTATCCTTATAAGTTGTAAGGACTTTGTTAGTCGATTGGTCAAGGCGTAGGGCCTCCACATGAATTTTGTATGGTGTGGATCAAGTCAGCCTCTGTCGAGTGATGCTGTTGGGCTCCTTAGAGGTCGTTGTAATAGATGTTGGATTGAATTGGAAGGGATAGTTGTTCGGGAATGAGAGTGTGTTTCATGTACTCATTTGTAATGTTCCTGGTTTCATCCTTGTTATCACCACCACGAACGTTCTTGTACTATGGTTAATGAGTAGTAGTAGTATGAGTGTTTTGATTATTAGCGATGAAATTGGGTAGCATGGTCCTCACCGGGTCTTTCTATAATCGCTTGGCAGGTAAGAAGCATGTATAGTTAAGAATGGAAGATTGTCGACTGAGGGGCTCTGTCCTAATCCATAACCACACAAGGAACATAAAATAGAACGGAATCACACACACTAAACCTTTAGAACCTCATTATATATGACCCTAATATGCACTAAGCCATCGTGGCTCACCTGCAAAACCCTTGGTTTTTTTTATACGAATGATATGTCTTGTTCGGACGATAGCGTAATCTATATCTAACGACTGAAGCCTCTGAATATATTTACTGGGAAAACGTACCGTTGTTCAAAGGTGATTCCGGGAGGGTCTCTCCTGTAGTGATTGTCAGCACTCTACCTTCCCTGCCAGAGTTTCTTGTTATTGGCCAGTCCCTCCTGAAGTGTCCAGATTCATCACACTCGTAACAGGTCGGGCTCATTCTAATGTTGGGGGTCTGGGGGATTGGTCGTGCTGATGCCCTGTAGGAACGGGTGGGGTGCCCCTTCCTATTGCAATTCTTACAGTGTAGCTTTCGGCAGACTCCCTTATGGTGGAAACTACACTTGCTGCATTTTAGGAGGTTTCCAGCATATGGTCTTACTAATGTTGATGTGGTAGGTGTCGTGGCAGCATGGGCCGCAACAGTCTTTTGTCTCTTCGAGGGCTCTTGTGTTGTTTTATCCTTCTTCTCTCTTCGGGACTTACTTTTCTTGCTTTTAAGTTTGTGGTTGGGGGTGCTCCTTTCGGCAGCCCCTCGTTGGTGCCCTTGGTTGTTATTGCGCTTGGATTTGTTGACTCCTTTTTCTTTTTCATTTCTCTTTGTGTTGTTGAGTTGGGCCATGACAGCTGTCACTGCAGCTTGGAAGGTAGCGGAGTCGATTCGTAGGATCGGTGCTTTGCCGGTTTGCTAGTTGTTCCCATGGGAGGACATAATTCTGTTGTATGAGGAGAAACGAGCGTGTGAGTAACCAAGGTCGGTTCTAGTTGCATTCATCTATTTATATTCACATATAAATTTCAAGTGTGGTTGTATGGTTCTAATGCGTCAACTTTCATCCTGGTGATGTATTTGTGGTAAGAGTAGAAATGGACATTGTACGAATGCTATGTTTATCATAATAGGATATGGCTACCAATACACTTAGTGAATCACGATTGCATGGATTCTTGGAGGGCACATCCCTCTTGATTTATGTAACGCCCGTAGATCCAGGCTAGTCAATTTAGAGACGATAAGCGTCAAAAATGACTTTTTGATAGAAGATTATTTAGGATGAATAACATTAAATAAGTTGTAGTATATGTTACAAGGATTCAGTACATATAAAGAATGCCGAAATCCGAGTTATAACAAAGAAGTTATGACCTGTCGAAGTTTCGCGACAGAACCGGCACGACACAGCGAGACGTAAATAGTGAATTTACGTTAGCGCAATATTTGGCCTTAGCGATCTAAATGAAAGTCGTAGAATACGTTAAACCGAGAGCGTGCATAAAAAGAACATCCAAATCAGACTTCGTATGAGGAAGTTATGATTTTTCGAAGTTTCGGCTTAACAGTGTACAGCCCGAAGTTCGAATATGAGATCGAGCGATATTTAGCCGAAACAATCTAAATGAGAATCGAATATCTCATTGATAGTAGTCCAACGGTGAAAAGACAGTCGAAAACGGACGTCGGATGAAGGAGTTATGAATTTCTAACGGAGTTTTCCTGTCCCGGCCTACTAAAAATAGTATATTATTAATATATTAAAAATAAAATCAAAATTAGCCTACAAAGTCTAATGAAAGTTGTAGATCTTGTTTTTACCTACGCGTCGATATAAAGAACGTCGAAAACAGAGTTCGTATGCGAAAGTTATAAATTTCTGAAGTTCGGGGCGCGAAACCCCAAGACCGTCAGAGACCACGACGTGAAATCAGTGGTCACGACGTGGCATGTCTTCTGACGCCTCCTGGAGCCTGACAGAGCAAGTGGACGATGACACATGCAATGACGTTCAAGCCGAGGACGTGAAAACACTGTTCACGACGTGGAAAATGAGAAATTTGCCCTATAAATAGAAATCAAGGGCCAGCCGATTATGGTTGCTCCATCTCTTCTCTCCCACTCCCGATACACTCTCTAAGCCCTATTTTAACCCCCCGAAGCCCCGGTATCAACCCCGAGACCCGAAGCAAGTCCCGAAGCCCGAAGATCCCGAGAAGAAAAGAGTTTCCGAGCCGAAGCTCTGCCCGCGAGAAGTCTGGTGTGTGAAGAGATCACACTTTCACCGAAGAATACTACTTCTACAAGCCGTAGTGCTGCCCGATCATCTTCTGATCAAGTGAGTGTGTAGTCACTTTCTTCTAACACATAAATATTAAGTATTTTCTATGAAATACGTGCTATGTGTATAATATATTGTCGTTTATTTGAGATGATTGTGGAATGGATGAATTATATAAGTTTTAATGAGTTAAACTATATATGTATTTTGTATCTAAAAATATGTTGGGTAGAACATGGGTAGATGAGGTTGTTGGTAGGTGATAAAATATGGGTTGGACCATGAGATAAAAGGATAAAGAGATAAAATTGTTTTAGATCTGGATGTATGGATCAGATCAGGAGGTTAGTTTTAGATCCGAGAGTATGGATCAGATCAAGAGGTTAGTTTTAGATCCGAGAGTATGGATCAGATCAAGAGGTTAGTTTTAGATCCGGGAATATGGATTAGGTAATGAGGCAAATTTAAGATCCGGGAGTACGGATTATGTATTTTTGAACTACGTGTTCATTCGATAAGGTATCATGTGTATAGTCCCTTTTAGGAACGTGATTTTAATACGAGTATTGATTAAAGTATGAAATATACATATGTATGTGAAGTATTTGTTATTGTCCGAAATACGTGTTAGATATATTTGATGATATACAACGCGCGAATCAGATATGGTTCAATATGTGTTAAGATGTGTATATATGATATTATTACTTAAAACCTTGTGTTAAGTATACACTAGTTGGCATTGCCTAAACGGAGATAGTATCAAAAATTGATTATAGGCATTGTAGGCTTGCCTAGTGATGGGTTAAGACTTAAATAGGGATGTTTAGTTCAATTAAGATTGGACTTTGGGTAGTCTCTTATTAAGAGTACGTGTGGGGTGAGATTGATGATCGGTGGAGTACGTCCTACGTACAGAAGTACATTTTATGTATGAAGTCCTTTTCAAAGCTCTGTGTCTTGGGTGCTGCTTGTGCCAGGGTACTATTATGTTCTCGGGTACGAGTCTTTCGCATACCAGAGTACTATAATGTGCCAGAAGTACTATCATGTACAAAGTCTTTTTGACAATTTTGTGTGTCGATTACGGGAGCGTACGGGAGTACTCTAGTAGTATTTCCCCATACTTTTATTTTGAGAGAGCTTTGGAGTCAGCGTTTCTTTTATGAGGTGATCAACCGAGCTTCATATGTCAGCGTTTTCTTTCACGAAGTAATTTAGGGAACTTCGTAGACTGCCTAATAAAGTGTGTCGGTAATAGACCACTGCTAGGTATGTCTGGTGTTATATTGCTGGATAGGGTGCGTCTGGGGGTGAAATACCTCATGTATTCAGGCCACTGCTAGGCAAAGTTCGATGCTGGATAGGGAGAGTTTGGGGGTATAATACCTCATGATAGTCGGACCACGCCTAGGCATTGTTATCTAGATAACTACCCCTGACTTAATTGTCTTGTGGTTCTTTCTTTTACGAACGAAGGTTCGTGGTGAAACTTATTCCATTCCCCTCAATTGATGTCTTTATTGATCCTCGTTTGCTGCCAGGGAATTTCCGAAGCAGCTTCGTCAGTTCGTTGTTCATATCGATTCCTTACGCTGGATCTCGTAAGGTCATTGTATAGGGTTAGTATGTGGGGATCGACGGGATAAAATAGATTGTTTTAGAAATATGATTTATATGTGTTAATAATATTAGTGGTTTTGCAGGATCGAGATATACATTATTATCACCTTGTTTGAACTAAGAGCTTTCGTACTCTGTGTTCCTTTGGTGATTGAGTTCACCAGGGATATTCGAACTAAGTGTTCACTAGATATTTTGAACTATGTGTTCACCAGGGATATTTGAACTAAGTGTTCATTAGGTGTTTTTGAACTAGGTGTTCATTAGGTATTATTGAACGGAGTGTGTTCACTGGGTGTTCTTGAACTAGGTGTTCATTAATTATTTTGAACTGCGTGTTCACCAGAGGTAATCTAAGAACCTTGGCAGCACTAAACTTTGTGCCAATTCCTTAGGGCAATCCTTAGGAATTAATGGGAGAAGGGTAATCGGTTCTTAGGGTAAATCTTTAAGAAATAAATGAAGATAATGGGGTGGGTAATTGGATTGATTGTTTGATAAGTGAATATAATAATTATATTATTGTGGGTTGAAAACCATATTTGCTCACCAGGCTCCCAAGCCTGACCCTCTCAGTTTTCTTTATATTACAGGTTATGGCACGAGAGCATAAGTTGGCTGACATAACGAGAGATTTTGGATTATAGGCCAGTAGTTATGAATAACTATTGTAAGGTCTATTTTGTTTTGTTTATGCTTTTGGTCTGTATTGAACATGACATCTCGAGATTTTATTATATAATGAAAAAAACATTTCTTTAAAGGAATGCTTTGATAAATTCTTATCATATTTTTGTTTTGGGAACAAATTCCGCAACTGTTTTCTTTAAAAGATTACTCTGATTTTAAAAACAAAGCATAAACAAATCGGTCTTTTCTAGCCGTGAAATTGGGGATGTCACAATTTACAACTACTAGTTGTAACGAGGACATAATAAACCTAAGTCGTAGTGAATGCATTGTAGGGACTCTCACATGTCGAAGTTGCGTACCAGGCGCCCAGTCATTTTGCTCATTTCACGAATGGCCTCTTCCGTTCTCGGTTCTGCTAAGGCTGCCCTAGCCTTAGCCTTAATGAGTTGTTGCCTTAGGGTAATCACTTCTTCCTCTAAGGAGTGTAGATGGTCGGTGGGTCCTCCTACTCTGTGGGCTGGATTGGTATTGCTCCCGATGGGTAAGGCTCGCTAACGATTCCTCTGGTGCTGCGGGATGGTCCTGTATCCTCTCTGAGGAGTGAGGCTCGCTAGGGACTTCCTCAATGTCCCCTACTTCATCCATCTCCTCATCGGATTTCTCATACTCATAGTCTGTCTCCACGTACCCCTCAGGTCCTAAACATGGATCTACCCCTTGAATCATGCCAGGTTCTCCTTTGATAAAACCATTGGCCACCAGGGCTTGATAGTAAAGGACACCCTGTTGGAACTCTTCCATGATGACTGGGCGAGAAACAGAGGGGTGAGAAGTGTGTAAGGGGAGTGTATGTAGATAGCATTCCAAAATACTCCTATAGTATTTTAATTGTTTAGGTTTGAGTTCCTTAAAGCTTTTTGGATACAAGGTTGGTAAGTTTCTAGATTCATTGCCCACCATGATCACTCCCAAACACATGTTGGTCGTATTTTGAATAAATATAGTTGATCAGGCTCTATTTATCCCCAATACGACTACATAACTGTCCGGGTTTAACCACGGTGTTCAATTTCCTCCAAAGACTTTTAGTGTTATGGTATTAATGTACACCTAGGTATGTATTTTAATTATTTTGTTCAGAGTAGTTTAGTCCCATTGTATTTATAGTTGCATATCTTGTATGATTAGATATGGCAGTTCACTATAAACAATGCTCTGATACCAATCTGTCACACCCCCGAACCAGACGACTTCAGGATCCGATTAGCAATCGTAGTTCTCATAAGTTGTTGTCAACTCTGATCTTATTAGCAACCTGTCCTTTAGATAAGGGATCGTACAGTCCTCCGTTCTAGATATCGTGCAGACAATTACATGGAACATAGTCATACTAATTGTCCAGCAGTTTGTTTCTCGATCTCTGATTTGTCTGACATAGAACTTTATTGAACACATCAATTCAGTCTTGACCGGGCCCGACACATAAGTCAAACCAAATCATCGAGGGGCCCAGATATCTCTTTTACCCTCTTAGGATAAAAGGAACGGATAAACTTCGACTTATATGCATTTACCATTCACTTATCGAATCATGCACAACAATGCATTTTATAACATCAAGTTACTGATGCGTTTACGCATTATCAATGCACAACCAATTTGCAAACAATAAACCATATATCTAGGTTTAAAGACTATATGATATTATCGTCTTACGATCACTCGTGATAAATTCCATGAAGTGATGCCAGCAAGCGTGGGTTTAATCCAATGCTCAAATCTTATTCATAAGCACTCGTGAACGTTGCAGCAAACCTTTGCTATGTCTAACACACTTTAGACAGTCTACAACCAATTCATGACAGTCTTCTTTCATACCTGCTTCCAAAGTATAAGCGACTGTGGACTGTTCGAATAATCTTATTATTCAGGAAGTCAAAACATGCAAAGTGAAACAATAGGTAAATAATTAACACAAGACAGTGACTTTACTCATAAATAATACTCCTTTATTTATTCATCAAATGTTAATTACAATTTATCTATTACACGTTTCGAAGCTATCTAATCTAAACTAATATCGTCCTTTATCCCAATTCTCCTAGCGTGCTGCAAGTGCTTAACCCTACTCAGTCCCTTCGTAAGGGGATCTGCTGGGTTATCCTCTGACGATACCCTCTTCACTACAAGGAGTTCCTCTTCCATCCGATGTCGAATAAAATGATATTTCCTGTCGATATGTCGAGATCTACCATGATCCCTCGGTTCCTTGGTCAAGGCAACCGCTCCTTCATTATCACAGAAAATCTCCACAGGCTCCATTATGGCTGGCACAACTCCAAGGTCTCCAATGAAGTTCTTCAACCATATCGCCTCCTTTGACGCTTCACTCGCTGCTATATACTCTAATTCGCATGTTGAATCAGCTACGGTCTCCTGCTTGGAACTTTTCCAAGTTACTGCTCCTTTATTCAGGGTAAAGACCCAGCCCGACTGTGAATGGTAGTTGTCTCGGTCGGTCTGAAAACTGGCGTCACTATACCCTCGCACCCTTAAGTCATCACTCCCACTGATGACTAGAAACCATTCCTTGGTCCTCCGAATGTAAGAATAATCTTGATTGCGGTCCAATGTGCTCTGCCAGGGTTCCCTTGATATCTGCTGACCATGCTCAAAGCGAAGGCCACATCAGGGCGAGTACAAGTCATAGCATACATGATCGAGCCAACTGCGGAAGCATATGGTACTCGGCTCATCTCTGCTATATCGACTTCGGTACTCGGACTTTGAGTCTTACTCAACTTCGCATTACTTTGGATTGGTAACTCCCCTTTCTTGGAATTCTCCATACTAAAACGCTTTAGTACCTTGTCCAAGTAAGTGTTCTGACTAATTCCTGTTAGTCTTTTACTCCTGTTTCTCACTATCCTTATTCCCAAAATATAAGCAGCCTCTCCGAGGTTCTTTATAGCGAAACACTTCCCAAGCCAGGACTTAACATCATGCAGGGTCGGGATGTCATTTCCTATGAGCAGTATGTCATCGACATACAACACAAGGAAGCTAACTATACTCCCACTGGCTTTGACATATACACATGATTCATCCTCGCTTCGCAGGAAGCCAAACTCTTTGACTTTCTTGTCAAAACAAAGATTCCATCTGCGAGATGCTTGTTTCAACCCATAGATGGATTTCGCAAGCTTATACACTCTATTAGGATGCTTCGCATCGACAAAACCCTCTGGTTGATTCATGTAAACATCCTCAGCCAATTTCCCATTAAGGAAAGCGGTTTTGACATCCGTTTGCCATATTTCATAGTCATGAAATGCAGCAATGGCTAGCATCACCCTAATAGACTTTATCTTTGCAACCGGTGAGAAGGTCTCATCATAGTCAACTCCGGGAGTTTGAGTAAAGCCCTTCGCAACCAATCGCGCCTTATAAGTGTGTACTTTCCCATCCATGTCGGTCTTCTTCTTGAAGATCCATTTGCACCCGATCGTCTTACGACCTGGCACATTGTCGACCAAATTCCAAACTTGGTTGTCGTACATGGACTGAATCTCACTGTCCATAGCCTCTTTCCACTTCACAGACTCCGAGCCTGCCATGGCTTCCTTATAGCTGTTAGGTTCATCCAAATTTACTAGTATACTATCACTAATAAACGTATCCCCTTCATTAGTGATATGGAAACCATAAAACTGGGGTGGAACACTAACTCTTTCGGAACGTCTAAGAGGTAAGGATTCGACAATCGGTTCAACAGGAGTTTCCTCCTCAATTTGAGCGCCAGTTTCAGAGGTTCCTTCCTCATTCGATTCTTGAAGCTCTTCAAGATCGATTTTCCTCACACTGTCCCCTTGGCTTATGAGTTATCGTTCTCTGAAAACCCCTCTCCTTGCAACGAAGACAACATTGTCACTCGGTCTATAGAAGAGATAACCAAAGGACTTCTGTGGGTAGCCGACGAAAATACACCGCTCCCTACGAGGTTCGAGCTTGTCGTGAGTCTCTCGTCTTACGAAAGCCTCGCAACCCCAAACCTTGATATGTGGCAACAAGGGAGCTTTCCCTGTCCACATCTCCTGAGGTGTTTTGGCAACCTTCTTTGTAGGGACTAAGTTAAGGATGTGGGCGGCAGTCTCTAATGCATACCCCCAGAATGAGATAGGTAGCAAAGCACGACTCATCATGGAACGAACCATGTCTAGCAAGGTTCGATTACGCCTCTCAGCCACACCATTCAACTGCGGTGTCCTAGGTGGCGTCAATTGCAAAACGATTTCGCATTCCTTGAGGTAGTTGTAGAATTCAAGACTAAGGTACTCTCCACCTCGATCGGATCGAAGCATCTTGATTTTCCTGCCCAACTGATTCTCCACTTCTTGCTTAAACTCTTTGAACTTTTCAAAGGTTTCTGACTTGTGCTTGATTAAGTAGATATAGCCATATCTGCTATAATCATTAGTAAAAGTCACATAGAAGCGGTTTGCATCCCTTGTGGTGGATCTAAAGGGCCCACACACATCGGTGTGTATGAGATCCAATAACCCTCACCCCTTACCAAGTACCAGTGAAGGGTGACTTGGTCATCTTTCCAAGTAAACAAGACTCGCACACGTCATCGTCCCTAAGGTCGAATGACTCCAAGACTCCATCCTTTTGGAGTTGGGCTATGCGTTTCTTATTGACATGTCCAAGACGAAAATGCCACAAGCATGATTTATCCAAACTATTGGAAGAATCGATACACAACACATCATTCCCTAAATTGTCTACAACCATCACAGTTTCATATATTCCATTACATGGCAATGCTTCAAAATAGAAAACACCATTAAGATAAGCATTAATAGAGCCCTTTTCATTGTCAAATGAATATCTAAATCCTTGTTTATACAAACCATGAAAAGAAATGATGTTTCTTGCCATTTCTGGCGAATAGCAACAGTTATTCAAATCTAGTCCTAATCCATTACTAAGCACTAAAGAGTAAACTCCAATCTTGGTGACAGGTGACGATCTTCTATTCCCCATGATCAAGTTTATCTTCCCATGCTCCATATCCCTATTTCTTCTTAGGCCCTGCAAATCAGAACAAATGTGAAATCCACATCCTGTATCAAGTACCCAAGAAATAGCATGTGATGAATCATTAGATTGAATAGTGTAAATACCTACGAATGACGGCTTGATCTTCCCATCCTTGATATCTTGCAAGTACTTCGGGCAGCTTCGTTTCCAATGCCCTATGTCGTGGTAGTGATAGCACTCTGCATCCTTTGGGTTTGAGGTGGGTACAGCGGGACCAGCCGTGGTTCCACTAGAAGAGGTGCCATCACGGGACATTCCTTTATGGTAGCTCTTTGAAGGAGCCTTCCTCTTCTTACCCTTCCCTTGCCCAATAGCCAAAACTGGGGCAACAGTAGGAGTTGATGCAACAGATTTATCCTTGAGGTTGCTCTCAGCAGTCCTCAACAACCCTTGAAGCTTGCTCAATGTGACCTCCTCTTTGTTCATGTGGTAGGTTATGCGGAACTGGTTGTAGCAAGGAGGTAAGGAGTGAAGAATTATGTCAATCGTCAACTCCTTATTGAAGTCCACATTTAACTTCTGCAGGCGGTCAACATATCTTTGCATCTTCTGGAGATGAGCAGTGACAGACTCTTCGTCCCTCATCTTGGTAGTGATCATCGAAGTGATGATCTCGTACCTCTCCTGCCTCGTGCTTTCATGGTACCTATCCATCAAATCTTGATGCATCTCGTAGGGGTACAAGTCCTCATAGGACTTTTGGAGTTCTGCGGTCATGGTAGCGAGCATGATGCAATGAACTTTCGTAGCATCACGCTCGTGGGTTTCATAAGCAAAAATCTCCTCGGGAGTAGCAGTTTCGAGGTTTATCTCCTTCAGCTCCTTGTCGAGGACATATTCCTTGTCCTCGTAGCGGGTAACCATCCTTATGTTGCAGATCCAATCATTAAAATTGTTCCCATCGAATATTACCCTCCCACACAAATTCATGAGTGAGAATGAGCCGGAAGAGTTCGAGCCTTGAGCGTTGTTTGAGTTCGACATCTGAAAAGGAAAAAGGACAAAGTTTGATTAGATAAGAATCCCCAATTAAAAACCCAAATGAGAAATTAGGGCTAGGATCCAATAACATTATTTACAACTTAAAAGAGGGATGTCGTAATTTAAATTGCAAATAATTTGAAGGTAAGTGAATGACGATTCACTAATTTCCACCATGAAAAACAAAACGTAATTAAATTTTAAATGTATTGAAACTCCTAGATCTTTTGAGATTCATTGAACTTTTCAATGGCATGTTTAAATCTCTATATGCCCTTCAAGTTTGTGACTGGGATACCGAGGATCACAAACAAGGTGTGAATAACCATGCGAATGTACTTGGTTCCCTCGATGTTACAGTCACCTAATCAATGTGTCAGTTAGCCACACACGCTCCATTGATCTATGACAAACAACAAGTCACCCTTTTCCACCTTTGCTTAGAGCCATATTAGTGTTCCGGTTAACCACACATGCTTCACTAACATCTTAGAAAGGGTACAAAGTGTAATTCCATGGAATAGCATCAAATTCACATTTTCCCTAAAAGTAACTAAGATTGGGAATTTTATAAAAACATTTAGGTACTTTATTAATCATTATACTTTTAATGAGGAATTAGGTTGCCCTATCCTACCCATTCGGCTAAGGACCCTCCACCAATCAAGGAAGCGGTGGGTGAGAGTGAACACCCATTAAACGGCCATTTTATAGGCCATAACCTTATACCCCCTTATAGATCGGCTTCGTGAATGAGGCCTACTAACGGTAAGACTAGCATTTAACTTATACATATATAATAGTTATTCTTATAATATTATAATAGTATAGGGTTGAATTTTAAACTTGTAAAATTCTAGGGTTTGGAATTTAATTATTTCAAAAGTAACTTTTAATCAAAAATTTAAATTCCAAAACTTGAGGGCAAGTTTTGAAACATTTTCAAAATCATCTAGATCGAAATTCAAATAAACAATTAAACAATTAATTTGGTGATTATCTAATTTTGAACTAATCCAATTGCATGCATGATAATTGATCAAATAATTCAAATAATTAACATTTATCAAATAAGGTAATAATTATTTAATTAAATGACCAAAATCTTTTATTTTGACAAAGATAATCATCTAGAATCAATAAAATTCGGATTTGATCAATTAGAAACACTTATGGTAATTATCCCAAGTCAAAATAAGCAAAATCCCGAAATTCCCTCTATCTGACTACTCGACTCGTCGAGTCCCTTACTGGACTCGTCGAGTTCATCCGACTCGGCGAGTCCTCCTTGGGACTCGACGAGTCCTATTTGGGACTCGATGAGTCTGTCAGACAGAAGGCCAAAAAATCGAATTCAAGCAATGAACAATCATACAATGCATCAAATTCAATAGAAACCAAGCAAGGCTCTGATACCACTGATGGGTTTAGAGCAAAAGAACAATCCTATGTGCTCATGCAAAACCCTAAAGCTTGGATCTAGGTTTCTCTATTGTACATGCAATTCATCCAAGACTTGAATACCCTAATCTAGCATACTACAAAACTTGAGATCTATATAAATAACCGAGTAAGAATATTACCTCTTGAATGTAGTATGAAACTTGAATCTTCAAAGCTTACGAGAACCAAGCACCTCAAATGTGATGCCTCTAATGGCTTACAAACACCAAGGCAAGAGGATGATGTTCAGGAGAGGATGAGAGACTAGAAATCGGCTCCAACCTTCCAAAGGATCAAGTGTCCGATTTCCAATGCCTTTGGGGTCCTTTTATACTTGAGTTGCTAGGGTTTCAGTCAAAACCCTAATTGGATAGCTTATGCCTTAAGCAGTCCACAGAACCTTCCAGAATAAGGCCTCCTTGGACGAATTCAAGATGGATTCCACCTTAATTTTGTCCATGCCCTAATCCATAAGGATTCTCAGCCCAGAATCAATTATCTTATAACTGCAGTTCCAGCTACCTTTATTTAATCAATCTCTTTTAGTCACAATAATTAATTCTTAATTAATTATTTAACCAATATTAATTAAATAAATATGATTTCTCTTTTAATATATTATTCTTATAATATATTAATAAACGACAATATCCTCTTTCTTTATAAATCATCCTGTCTAGTTGCTTTGGTGAAGGCAACCCAAAAGGACCATGCTCAACCGGGTCAAGTACATACCAAATATAGTTATGGACTTAGACACTAATCCAACAGGTGGTGGGGGATCTTAGGCTGAGAGTTAAGAAGAAGAGAGAAGAGAGATTTGAAAGGAGGTCATTACATGGAGGATTTAGGATCTAGCCTAGATACATGCAATACAATTAGCATAGATAACCTCTAGGTATTATTGAGGTGTCAAGTTTCCAAGTTAATCACATTTTATCTTCTTTTTTTTATATATGTGGGCCGAGAATTGAGAGATGATGAAAGAAATTTTGATTGTTGGGCTAAAATTGATCAATACCGAAAGTATAAGGTCCCATAAGGTAGTGTTCGGCCCATTGGGCCCTTCTTATGGGTTTACGGCCCAAAATGATGAAAGAATGGGGTTTACGGCCCAATGAAGCCCAAGAAGTTAGTTTAAGGCTCAATATGGCTTATGAAACCATTTATGGCCCATTAAGGCCCATGATGACAGAGTGAGACATTTTAGGCCCAATAAGGCACATGAGAAGTCTTATGGCCCAAAATGCTATTATTTAATGAATATGGGTCCAACTGAAGAGTCTTAGCTTAAAGAATCAAGTTGAGGTTTTATCGGTCCATTAGGCCCAATAAATGATTCCTGGACCATTAAAATGTTTGAACCGGGTTATTAGGGTTTCAAATGGTTGATTTTGATTGAGAATAGCACTTGACATTAGCTTATATTACAAGTTATACAAGAGTTGATTTCATGAATACAGAATTTCCTAGTCAAAAATGTTAGTTGTGACATTATACCTCAAAAAGACTGCAACAAGTGGAGAGTTTCTGGATCTATAGACCTTCTTCCAAACTAGACTCCTCCAACTTCAAGACACCTTCCAAATAATACCAAAATCAACTCTCAAAGCTCCCCACAAGCTCACACACTCAACCTTGAAAGATGATGCACGAAATTAGGGTTTTTGGACAAAGGAGGCTAGTAAGGAGGCCAGCCAAGGGACTTAAGGCCTTTAAATAGGGTGCAACACCCTAAAAATTAGGATTTCTTTCCCAGCCGCCAACTCGCCGAGTTTGTCCATTAATATTTGTGGCCAAAACTCTCTCGACACGACGAGTTGAAGCTTCCAACTCGTCGAGCCCCAAAGGAAATATAAATAATTAGAGAAATGCACTTACATCAGAACCAAGCGTTACAGTGTGATAGTGAATCGACCATGCGAAGTTACATGATATTCAGCTCAAGTAACACTTGAGAATCACGATTACCATATACCTTACTTTAAAAATTCTCATTTGACGTACCGGTAAACCACCCACGCATAACGCCAAAAAGAATACACTACAAGGCATAGCTTCCATGGGAAGCATCAGATTCACATATTCATATAAAATGGGATTTTGTTTCAATACTTATAATTTTAATACTTTTAACAAGCCAAGTGACCTACCAAACCCTTTCGGTAACTCTACTCACAAAACGCAAGATGGAGGTGAGGGTGGTGAGCACTAAATGTCACTTAAAAGCCGACCTCATTAAGAATCGAATAGACATCCTTGAACCTTAGCATTTAGAGTAGGTGAGTCTAGTCATGGTGAGACTGACAATGCTTTTAAAACATGCGAGGACGCAATGTTTACTTTTTTTGGCATATATATACATACAATTTTACCATATATAGCATAATTTTAAAAAATTAAATTTTAATGTCTATTAATTCTAGTTGGACACGTGGGGACGCAATTTTAATATTTAATACATTCAATCAAGATATAAATTTTTGACTTTTAATTAATTAATTAAACAATTAATTGACTAATTAAACCAATAAGCATAATGTTTTCCAACTTTAGTAAAATTGACAAATTTTCATATTGAACTAAATCGAGGTACATAACTTAAGGGGCAAGTAATGAGGCAATAATATATTTTATTTTGAAACAATATCTGTGAATAGCATCACTACGTCGTGGTAGAGAAGCCACCATGTTGTGGCAAAGAGATCACCACGTCGTGGCACAAAAGTCACTACGTCGTGTTGCAACACAGAAACACGTTTTCTGATCAGATCCCCACATCGTGTTGATAGAACAGATTCATGCAAAATCGAATTTTCAAACAATTCAGTTTCTAAAAACAATTAAAACTACTTAACATTCAGAAACTAGATCAGATCTAACTCAATTAAACCTACAAGAACGGAAAACCTAAAGTGCAATAGACGTGTGCAGACCGCTCTGATACCACTTATGGATTTTGAGGATCATAAAACAACATTAATGGGACATCGGAAGCAACAACTTTAATCCTCAATGGGCCCAAAATTCGGATCTATTTACAACCTATCTAGTGCAACTTGATTATGCAAGAAAACATATCTTTTAGGGTTTGTAGAAACCCTTGTAGATCTTTGATTGTTTGATGAGAGCTAAGAGTCCAACATAGAACTCCTCTTTTGTAGTTGCACCCAAGGCAATCAGATCAACAGCATCTGACAAAAACCCAAGCAACAAACACCATGAACAAGGCTTTACAAATCTGAATCTGCTGGAACTATAGGTTCCACATCGTGGAACATAAGCCACCACGATGCGGCGTCACGATTTGAGGGTTTCAGGAAAGAGGAGGTAGGACCGAATTTTATGTAGGGTTTTTAGAAAACTCATCTTCTTATTTCATCTATATGCCTCTCTATTTATAGGGGATGGTAGGAAACCCTAGAAGATAATTATCTAGTAAACTAATAATTATCCATATAAACGGTAATTATCTAACTGCTTAATAATCATCTTTTATCCTCCAGAACGTTGCAGAACTTCTAGATTTCATTTAATTAATTAAATTCTATTAATTAATTAACAAATAAAGTCCCTATAATTTTTCCATTGTCATTTATTGCTTATTTTTGTCCTTACGTGTAACCCAAAAGAACCCTACTATTAATTAATAATATTACCAACCGTTCTAACTGTGTTGGGACTAAAGGCACCATTCACGAGATGGTGGGGAGGGACCGAGTGGAGCATGACACTCAGACGAGTACAACGAGTGACTTTATCCTTTATTTTTATGTTTTTATTTGGTTTGGTTTGGTTTGGTTTGTTTAAACTTTTTTTCTATTTTTATTTTTCTGTTGTGTGTTTTTATTTTGTTTTCTAACCAAATGATTGTTATTTCCTTCGTATTACTCTACATCTTGTTTAAATTTTGGTCTCACGGATTTAGAAGAGCTGAAAATGAATTTAATTTTCGAAGAAAAGCCGAGATAGAGTTTGATGATTATAATCAAGAGGTGCGGCGAATAATTAGTGTAGGGTGTGAGTCGAGATCGTGAGAAGTTTTATTTTGAGCATTATGTGGATAATAAGAGTCTAAAACAAGCATTGTGAAGATTATAAATGAGGATTATTTCATAAACATGAACCATAATTTGAGTTGAAGTTGTTTTGAAGATCCACGAAACCACGACGTAGTGGGACTATTACCACATCGTGTAGCAACGCCTGTTTGAGATTCAGGAATTCTCATACTTAACGCTACGACGTGGTCGACACTTTCCCATGACTCGGTTACTGTGCATTGCAGTTTTTGCCATATTTTGCACCACAAGACAACAAGTCTATCTCCTTGATTCATTTTTCCGGCAACTTACCATTGCATCCAAAGTCAATTTTTTTCCAGCTAAATATCGAGATGTTAACCCACAACAATCCATTCGATCTCATCATTACTACCACATGGGAGTTTGTTTCTTTTTCTCCCTTATAGTTTTTATATGTTTTCAACTGTTTTATGCATACAATGAGGGCGGTGTATAAAATAAGTGTGCGGTAGGGGGTCGAAAAAAATACTACAAGCATACTTGAAAAAAAATAATTAATGCTACATTTAAAATTTTAGAAATAAAATATAGACTTGAAAAAATAGTCTAATTTAGAAAATCTAGAAAATTTAAAATTTTGATATTATTGCGTTAGAGCTAGTTTGCTAGTGTTGCGCGGGATGATTCGATGCGAACTCTAAATTTCAGTTAAACATATTTGTTATAGTATATTTGTGGCTTCCTAGTTCTAGTGAAATTATGAGACAAAAACGTGTGTAGTTTGAGAGACATCATATGTTTTGCATTGTGTATATATTTAGACCCCATAAAAAGCCTATCGGTGACGGTTTATCTCCTAAGTCCTTTCTGTTAAAATAGAGTGGGTCAAGTTCCAAGTTTATTTGTTTTAAGTCTAGTTATATATATTGAATAAGTAACAGTTCAGGAATGAATTCAATATGTGGCCTTTGAAACTTGGTAATTATTCCTCCCGGGGAAGTTTACATTTATCCAACTAATTATAAAAGCTTGGATAAATGGGAAGAAAGTCGTTACATGATTTTCATCGAAAGTCATGGGCTTAATTAGTGGCCTAAGAGATTCCGAGTACTCCAATGAATTTCTTAAAAAGTCACGAACTATATTATTAATAGAAACAAAGTTAGAATTATTTGCTTGTTTATTTATGGAAGTTGAAAATTAAAAAAAAAATTAAAAAAATGAAAGAAAAAGTTGTGAAAAATTAAAAGAGAAAAAAGTTCCAAAAAAAATAGTGTGATACAATGAATTTTAGTTGTATTTTTAGGATATATATATATATATATATATATATATATATATATATATATATATATATATAATTCTATTTTATTTTTTAATTGTGTCACTTGGAGCTTGGCAATAACTTTTGAAACGAAGAGGGGGCAATAAAAGGGGATAGGTTGAAGGAATGTAAAAATGAATGTTGTTCAAATTGATTGGGGAACATTTATGAGGATTGTGGGTATTTAGGACTTGAGAATTATTTAGGATTTCCTAGACACAAATATATGCTATGAGGTATGACATAATTGGTGAGTTCAATTCGAATTCTTTTGTATGATAATGGTGAGAAAAGTTTTGATGTGATGTAATAAAATAAGTTTTGCTTGGGGGCAAGCAAAAGACAAGTGTGGGGTATTTTGATATTGCTAAAATTAGTTATATATTCTATGCAATATTTAAGTACATTTAGCTACATTTTAGTCATTTATTAAGATATTTGGTACTTATTACGTTAAAAATCTATTTTGTATCCAAAAATACATTCTCATGGAAAAGGAGCTAAAACGTAAGTTGGATACTTGGAGACTTGAAGAAATCATCAAAGGAAGAAAATCGTGTAGAAAAGTATATACCACGTTGTAATCATACCTTTTCCACGATGTGGTGATGTGTAAAACATGGAAGCTGGTAGGTTTTATAGGTTATAATTCAATGCATGAGGCGAAATAACTTAACCCTTAAGTTCACATGTAAACTATTTGGATCTAAGTTTTCTCTATTTATAGCTATAATCTATGAACATCAAAGAACCCTAAGGTATCCTACTATTAACGACAATAACAAGGATTAGGATTTACATATCTTTTGATTATTATAGTAAATAATCAAAGTGATTCCTTTCTTCAAATCTCTTGGAAAGCTAACACCAAAAGCATGATGTCTCTAATGGTTTGTACCCAAACCCTAGCAATAGAAGACTTGAGAGGAGAGATGAGAGAGGAGCAAAATTTCGGCTCTTCTTGTTTGTGTTAATGCTTGGACAAAAATAGGGTATCTAAAGGATCCTATTTATAGCTGATAGGAAAACCCTAGAAACCCTAATTTGAAATAAAATAATAATATTTCAAATATGGAATTTATCTAGTTTCCTAATTATCCACATTATCCACATGGAGTATTCTAGAAACCTTAGAGGCAAGCCAAATTTCGGCCGATCCAAGGAATATTCTAGAATTCTTCTCTTGTTCAACTATTGAACAATTACAACTTAAGTCTTTGTACTTTTAATTAATCCAATTAAGCCCAAAATTCTTCTCTTGTCTCATCCAACTGCCAAACTATGATCTGATCAGACATCCGCCCTAAGATAATTGATCAAATATTCCTTCGTTCTTCAATATATCTTATAGACATGAGACATGGATTACATTCAATCTCTTGTCCAAATTCTATTTCCTGATTTCCTGATTTGTTATAACGTCATTAGACTACTAATTGAACACATCAATTCGGTCCTGACTGGGCCCAACACTATAATGTCAACACCAAATCACCGATGGGCCCAAAGATATCGATTTTCTCGTTAGGAAAAAAGAAACGAATAAACTTCAACTTATATACTTGTATCTTTTACTCACCAAATCATACATGACACTACGTTTTATAACATCATGTTACTTATGCGTTTTCGCAATGCCAACGTACAACTGACTTGTAAATTACAACTTATATATCTCCGTTTGAAGAATAAAAGATATTATCATCTTAAATTTAATTGAGATATAATCCATGAAGTAATTCTATGAGTGTGGGTTTATCCAATACTCAAACTCTCCATTTTCTAAGTACTCATGAACGTTGTAGAAATTCTATTGCAATGTCTAATCTTCATAGGCAATCTACAATCCAATTCATGATAGACTTTACTCACTACTTACTTCGAAAAGTATGAATGACTGTGGAATACAAATAATCAAATTATCCAAGAAGTAAAACATGCAAAATTAAACACCAGAATAAATAATTGAAAATGCAGTAACCATACTCATAAATAATATCCATTATTCAATCGCCAAAATCAATTACTTTTATTTTGTTACAAGTTTCAACATAATCAACTAACTACTAAAACAAACATCATATCTCAAGCCTGTGCTCCTATCATGTTGGTTATGCTTAATCCTACTCAGAGCCTTTGTGAAAGGATTCGTAGGATTGTCTTATGATGAAACTCTCTTCACCTAGAGATGGCCTTCTTCAACTATATTTTTGATATAATGGTACTTTTTGTCGATATGCTTGGATCTACCATGATCCTTGGGTTCTTTGGTCAAAGAAACCGCACCTTCATTATCATAGAAAAGTTCTATTGGCTCTTGAATGGACGAGAGTACTACGAGATCACCGATGCAGTTCTTCAACCAAGCCGCTTCCTTTGATGCCTCAATTGTTGCGATGTACTCTTATTTACAAGTAGAATCAGCCAGCATTTTCTGGTTCAAACTTTTCCAAGTAACCGCTCCACCATTTAACAAAAACACCCAGTCCGACTGAGAACACAAATTCTCTCGATCTGTTTGAAAATTGGTGTCACTATATCCACTTACTTTCAACGTATTATTACCACCAAGAACTAGAAACATGTCCTTTGTCCTTTGCAGATACTAAAGAATATTCTTCACAGCTATCCAATGAGCTCTTCTAGGATTCCCCTGAAAGCGACTAACCATGCTCAAAGCATAAGACACATCAGGGCGAGTACACGTCATAACATACTGATCAAACCTACAACCGAAGCGTATGGGACTCGACTTATGTCAGCTATATCTTCATCTGTGTTGTGGCTTTGAGTCTTACTCAACTTGACAATACTATGAATAGGCAGTTCCCCTTTCTTGGAATTCTCCATACTAAAACGATTTAGTGCCTTATCCAAATATGTACTCTGGATAAGACCAATAAATCTTTTCTTTCTGTCCCTATGAATCTTTATCTCAAGAATATAGGCCGCTTCCCCTAGATCCTTCATAGCGAGACACTTTCCAAGCCAAGATTTTACTTCTTTCAAGGTTGGAATGTCGTTTCTTATAAGGAGTATCCCATCAACATACAATACTAGGAATGTTACTATACTCCCACTAGCTTTGACATCCACACATGAATCATCCTCACTCCTAGAGAAACCAAACTCTTTGACTTTCTAATGGAAGCAAAGATTCCAACTACGAGATGCTTACTTCAATCCATAAATAGATTTCTCAAGTTTACACACTCTATTAGGAAACTTTTCACGTACAAAACCCTCTGCCAGACTCATGTAAACATCCTTAACCAACTTCTTGTTTATGAAAGGAGTTTTAACATCCATCTGCCATGTTTCATCATTATGAAAGGCACCTATGTCCTAATATATCTTGGCCAACAGTGAGAAGGTCTCATCATAGTCAATCCATTGGGTTTGATAAAATCCCTTTGCAACCAGTTGTGCCTTGAAGGTGTGTACATTTCCATCCATGTCGGTCTTCTTCTTGAAGATCCATTTGCACCCAATTCTCTTTCGACCTATTACATGATCAACCAAATTCCAAACTTTGTTATCATACATAGACTTAATCTCGCTTCCCATTGCCTCTTTCCACTTAGCAGCCTCAGGACCTTCCATCGCTTCCTTGTAGTTAGTTGGCTCATCCAAATTTACCAGTGTACGATCACTGACAAACATGTCACCGTCTGTAATTATATGGAAACCATAGAACTCAAGTGGAATGATAACTTTACTGGAACGATGAAGAGGTAATGAATTATCAATGGATTCTACAGGAGTCTCATCCTCTGGTTGAGAGCTAGTGTCTTCTAAGGTTCCTTCATTGGTTGACTCATTAATTTATTCAAGTTTAATTGCACTCCTACTTTCCTCTTTGAATATGAGTTCTCTCTTATGAAAGACCCTTCTTCGAGCTACAAAGACCATATTCTCACTAGGCCTGTAGAACAAGTATCCAAAACACTTCTGTGGGTAGCCAATGAAAATACATCTCTCACTTCTAGGTTCTAGTTTTTCATGAGTTTCTCGTCTAACGAAAGTTTCATATCCATAGACTTTGATACGTACAAGTGAGGGAACTTTCCCTGTCCACATCTCATGACGGGTTTTGGCAACCTTCTTAGTAAGGAAAAGATTAAGGATATGGGCAACTGTCTCTAAGGAATACTGTCACACCCCAAAACCGAAACGGTGGAAACGTTCGGGGGTGGAGGACGTCATGTTTAGTATCACAACACATGCATCATAGTAATCAAAGTAATAAACAACCATTTCATTAGAAAGAAAGTGTTTACAAAGTATGTGGTTCACATAACATAGACTACAAAGTAGATAATAAAACAACACATGAAGCTATACTGCTCCATTTTCTGAATCCCAGTGCGCGTACCTGTCTACTGGTCTCCTGAGAAAACAAGTTATTTTTGAAAGAGTAGGCCAGCATTTAACTTGGTGAGTTCATAAGATTTTAGTGATGTAAGTAAGTTGTACGAAAGTTGAAAGTTCTGTTAAGAAAAGTTCGCCTGTTCCTCCAGAAAATCCTATATTTCCTGCTTTGATGAAAGATAAGTAAAAATGACTCTACAATCCTTTCTATGAGTACTAAATGGATACAAGTTATATAAAACCCAGAGTAAACAAACAATCGGTTGTGTGTATCTTCCCTAAGCCCACAACCAAACAAGGAACATGAATTAAGGTGGAAGACACACATCCCATTGTTTGTTAGATCATCGTTATATATAACCCTGGCGTATTCACTTGTTACTCACGGAGTTAACTGTAATAGTTCCTTTATATTTGATGAAAAGATTCTTTAAGAAAACCCTTATTTCTTTTAGTAAAAATGGTAACCACAATGGTTCCTTCTATAATCACTTAGTTTATACTAGCTATATATAATCTAATATCGAACAGATAGTTAATTGTGTGAGTCTGTCCTAAGCCCACAACCAAACAAGGAACAGGAAATGGAGCGGAAACACACATCCAACTACCTATCGGGTATTAATTATATATAACTCCGATATATAAACTAAGGTATTATAGAATTAACCACTTAAGGTCCTTTAAGTTATACTAGTTTAATAAAATGGATTAAACCCTTTACTGGTTAAGTTTCTAGTTTTGAATATCAAATGTTCTATTTGAAAAGTATGTTTTGTACTAGAAATTGTGCATTGAATTAGTGTCCTATGACCTGACCCATACCTGGTACCCCTTATGATTACTTGGTGTATACGGAACATATATATATATATATATATATATATATATATATATATATATATATATATATAGCTAAGATCGAATAGATAGTAGGCTGGGTGAATATGCTCTAAGCCCACAACCAAACAAGGAACAGGAAATGAAGCGGAAGGCACACATCCTATTACATGTCGGATCTGATTAATATATATCCCTGATGTACGCACTAAGGAATCATAAGGTTAGCATTATAGGCCCCTTTCTACTGAATGTACTAGACTCGACTGTTCTGTTTGTAGTTTAAAAATATGTAAGTTTTCCCTAGTTTATAACTATCTTGACTCGAAAAGAGTTGGCATTAACTTTCAAGTGGAACTGTCACAAAATGAAAGTAATGGGAAATTATAAGTACCCAGTTGTCTTTTGAATTGACATCCTGACGTACTGATTACCTTAAAACATGTTTGTTTTATTAAGGTCATAATGTGATGGATAGTACCCATACTATACGCTCTCCCTGCAAGAGATTCTGGGGACCAAACGCGACTTCCGCAAAGAAATTTCTAGGCCGTGTAAATTCACATTAAAGTTATATGATCATATATACCCAATTTTACTATCACCTTTTGTTTAGAACAATGAGTTAGTGATTCATTGGTATAAATAGATCCTGTGGTATTCCTATGCTATAGCATCTTAATATATTCATTCTATTATCATGTATAGTGTATAGTATGTCTCTCTGTTGTATTGTATCTTCCTCCCTGTTTCTCTTTATAGTATGTTCTCTATGTTATCGTGTATTGTATCTACCTCCCTGTTTCTCTTTATAGTATGTTCTAGCATCTAGTATGAACTGAACCTCTAAACTATACCCCTTATAGTTTACTAGTATTTTACTTGAACTGTTATTGAAAAGACTCATTTTACTACTAAGTTATGCTTGTACTTTAAAAACGGAGTTTTGTTAAACTATAAAGTAACATAACTTTAAAAGAGTTTTTGAAATGTTTTGATCACTTATAAAAGACTTAAGCAATCTTTTAAAAGATGTTTATAACAAACAATTACACAATTATCATTGTGTTCAACTTGTATTCCCCCCCCCCCCCCCTTAAAAGCATTTGAAAACAGTTAAAAGATTCATTATAAGGGTATGAACTCATCTAGTGTTCCTATCAAGTACTAAGGATAGGGAAGGAGTACTTACGATCTGGAGGCTCAAGAAGGTTCACAATCACCAAGAACAAGTGTGTGTTCTTGGTGTTCTTGGTGAAATGGATGAAGATTTGAAGATCTAGCCAAAAGATGATTTGCAATGGATGAAATCAAAGGGTGTTACTAGTTTAGGAGGAATAACAACAAATCAAAATGGAAGAAAGCTTACATTCTTGAAGATCGGGTGAAAGGCTTGATGATAGTTGAGAGAGAAATCGATGTTCTTGACTTGGAAACTGAGGAAATGGATTAGAAATGGAAGGATATCACTCTTATGGAGGGGGTGTACGGCCTACATGGGTGTACGGCCGCACATACATGTGTGTACGGCCGCACACTCATGTGTACGGCCGTACACTCCCTCACATGGAGTGTATGGATTGATTTCAAGGCTAGGAACTTACGCGACCCAATCCTATAATCAATGCTTGAATGTACTGAGCTTTAAACCCTTAAAAAGACTCTAAACAAGGATAACTGATAGCAGAGACGAGTCTAACACACTGTTGGACTGAATAGCTGAATCTACAAGGCAAAGATTTTCGGGTTGTCACATCATCCCCCCGTTGAAAGGAATTTCGTCCCGAAATTAACTTTCTTAGCAGAACTAGTGGGGTTGCGCTCCTCTGATTGGCATAATACCCACTCGTAGACTTGGCAACTTTGCCCTAGTGTTCATGATCGGATTCATACTTAGTCCATCTATCATTACCTCGTGTATACAAGTCGCATATAGTTAGGATTAGTAAGACGGTCGGATGTGCGACTCTGCACCAGGTCCACAACCAAACAAGGAACAGGAGATAGAACGGAAGCACACATACTAAATCTGCGTAATCATAATCATATACCACCCTCGCGTATACACTGAATAGTGATAGGTGGGCTGTATTCGTCCTTAGCCTCTGTGCTCGAACTTGGTCTGCTGGACGAGTGGTATTTCGTGAAGGTCTGCTGAACATACGGCGGCAAGGCTTCGGAAGGCAAAGTACTCTTCGCACGAGTACTCCGGGGTTTAGAATACGAAGGACAAAAATGAGGTCTGGGTCGGACTGTCATTACGAATGACGAAGGTTTCGTGAATTTGACGGTCAAAGCGATAGAAACATATGAGCTTAGTATGGTGAGGACCACGCCAACTCATGACGAATGATAGCAACGGGCTCTTTACTGAACAAAATTTTGGCCGATTTGAAAGAAACCTTTGTTATACGATGATGTACCTCCCTAGTGTGTTCAAAAATGTACTCTTTGTAAATGTTCTAGTGTTTTCTGTTTTTCCCCTTGATGCTAACACTTCTACGTATTGTACCGCGATGAGCGAATACATACCGTGAAAGTGCTTTCATAACTAGTGTCGACACTTTTTACTACGATCCTCCTTGGTACCACTATGATCGCCTGTCATATACAAGTTATGAATAATTAAGATAAACTACTGAATGAGCCCGTGGTGAACCACGGATCACTTTTTTGTTGGGTTTTTTTCTAGTGTGAGGTGGGCTTTATCGTTGGTCCGTATTAAATGTTCTAGTAATTTTTTTTTTTTTTGATATTCCAATTTATTGCTGGTGTTGGTAAATGAAGTGGTCTTTACTATAAGTTACATTGCGAGTATATTAACGATCATGGTTAAGTAAAAGCATTTTCAAGGATGTAACTCAAAACACCATGTAAATTAGGGAAACATTTGTTACCAAAAATCATATGTTTTGGACAATCGTCAATGGAAAGGGTGATCAATTTGAAGGATGTAAATCAAAACATCCAAAAACCTTCAAAAAATGAAGAATTAAGCACCAACAGATTAAGCACATTGTAATAGTTTGAAACATAATATTCATTGTTGGTTCGAAGTAGAATGATTCATGAATTCAACCGGGATCTACTATTCTAATAAAAAATAAAAACTGGAAATGCAATGATATAATTTGGTGGTCTTTCAAAGTACATTGCTTAATAAGAAATAAACAAAAAATTGCTTAATAAGAAATAAACAAAAAGTACAATTTTATCTATAATACCTATATAAAGTAGTATCCTACCGGTCCTAGCCATTATTTACAAGACCAAAAATCATAGCATTTATCCCAACAAAAACATGTAATAATAGACAAAAAAAATAAAAAATCCCCATTTACAAATTTGTACCAGAAAAATGTATATATGATGTAGTGAAAGGAGGTCTTACAGAAAATAAGCATGATATCCAGGTTTCGCCCTATAATCATATTTGCCACATAGGATATCAAGGAAGTGTAAAAATATTGTACTACAATGCTACATCAATATTGTTCAAATAATATCAAAGTACAATGCTATATACAATTCTATGTCAGTGTAGTTTTAAAAAAAATTAAAGTAAAATGCTATATTTGCTAGATTTTCGAAAAAAATTGAAAACGGAATGCTATATGAAAGTACAATGCTATATTTGGGTAATTTTTTTTAAAAAAATCAAAAAGAAAAGGCTATGTATTGTCGGGATAGAGTGATGGTTCGTATTATAGGTTGGCCAATGAATTATTTTGATATTGCTTATCCAAATAATTAAAAGGTGTTTCTGGTGTAGGAAAATAAGAGAAGGGATTTTCAGTCTTTTTTTGTATTATACCTTCTATGACTTTGATATGGACTTCTTGGACACTTGATAGACATGGTGTTTCAAGGTTGTCGTTTGGATTTTTATGGGATTGTTTGGGTATATTAAAAGAGGTTTATGTGATTTCTTTTTCATTCTTTTGGTTGGGGTCGATCGAAAAAGATTGATAAAAGGAGAAGAATGGAGGATAACTAAAGGAGTTTTTGGGTCTATTCAGAAAAAAATCGAAAAAAGAGAAGGCATAAGGGGTTTATAAAAGCATTAGGCTATTCTTGTTCAAAGTTATTAAGCAAGGGCAATTTGGTCTTTTTTTGTATGTTACTATTTGTGTTTTTTGTTTTAGAGGTTCTGGAGATTTGTGATTTTAATTCGTTGCTTCCAAGATACCTGAAAAGTATAAATATTGTGTTATAATTGAAGATTTGTAATCTTGTAATGTATAAAAAAACAAAAAAAAATGAGAAACTTACATGAAATGCAAAGATTGAGAATCTTGGAAAGAGTCTAGTACGGATGTCATAGTTCGTAGCGTGACAACAAAAGCATAACATATGGATTTCATAGGAATCATAAGTAATAGGATGAAATATGACAACCGGGAAACCCATTGCAAATAAAAAAAACAACATTTAAATAATGAAAACAGTAACAACCCTTTAGATTCTTAAAACCGAATCAAAATAAAAATACAAACAGTTAATGAGAACCCTAATCTTACAGACAGCGAGACATTAAAAGGTGACACTGAAATCAGAATAAAACCATTTTGGAGGCAAAATCGGAAAACTGGGGAACTTCTAGATAACTTAGTAGCGGATGTTGAGAGTATTGTAAATGCAATTTTTCTGTAACTCTATCAAATCTATGAAAATTGCAACAATTTTCATTTTGTTATGGGCAATATCAGGTGCAACTTTTTCTAGGAAAAATCTAAGCTATAGATAGGAATGTGCAATGTATGAACCTACAAAAAATCCAAATATGCAGGGTTTTTTTATTTCTTTAAAATGGCTTGAATTATAAACGAAAGTGGGAGCAATAGAGTGCAGCGGTTGTTGATCAGAAAATCAATTGAATAGGAGGAAAAGCAATTGAACAGAAAATCAAAATCAAATAGAAACAACATACAACATACAACATACCGAAATTCCAAACAGCAACAGAACACAAGTGGTTGGTGGCGGACGATTGGTGGCGGCAATAGAGCGCAGCGGTTGTTGGTGACAGATATTGGAATCCTGAATTTTTAGACGGGAAATCATCGGAAACGTGAAATTCACAGAGTTGGAGACATCGCACAAAAAAACAGAGGGAAGAGCAATTGAAAAGAAAATCGTAATTAAATTGAAACAACATACAACATACCAAAATTCGAAACAGAGCAACTGCGGTTGTTGGCGGACGATTGGTGGCGGCAATAGAGCGGTTGTTGGCGACAGAAATCGAAATCCTAAATCAATGGATGAGAAGTCGTCGGAAAACTGAAACCAATAGAGTTGGGAATGAAGAAAGAAAGGAATCAAATAATTTGAAAATCGATGGCATGGCGGTGGGATCTTAGATTGGGAAATTAAGATGGTGAAAACATAGAATAGAATAACGAAAAAGTGAATATGTACAAAGTAACGTGGTGAAAGTCAGAAACTCTTAAAGTTTACTGTTTACAGACGTGTTGGGTTTTAATATATGTATATAATAAGACGGTCAACTGAGTAACTCTGCCTCAAATTCACAACCAAACAAGGAACATGAATTAAGGCGGAATCACTCACTCTAGGTCTGTAAAATCTTAGCTATGCACAACCCTGATGTACATACTCAGCCATCATAGCTTCTCTGAACGGATCTTTTAGTTCTCTTGAATACTGTGACTTATTACAATAAGTGAGTTATTATAATTACTTTTAAATGTTTTCCCCAAGTTTTAATCTTATATAAATATAAATTAATTATTAAAGTAATTCTTAAATCGAAGACGTACCGCTGCTCGCCGACGACTCCGGGGTTGATTCTCCTGCGGTGATCTTCAGAATTCGTCCATCCGCTCCTGAGTTCTTTGTTATCGGTCAGTCCCTCTGGTAGTGTCCATTCTCACCACAGCCATAGCAGGCTTGGTTTTCTTCAACTCCGGGGACTTGGGAGATCGGTTGAGCCGGTGCCCTGCAGAAATGGACTATGTGTCCCTTTCTGTGGCAGTTCAGACACTGCATTTCCTGGCATACTCCGGTGTGGTGATAGTTGCACTTTCCACACTTCGGAAGGGTTCCATCATATCGACTGGCAGGGGCTGGAGTAGCAGGTGTTGTGGCGGCGTACATAGTACTTGTTTGTTGCTCCTGCGGGGTTTCCTGTGTTGTTCGCTTCTTCTTCCTCTTGTTCCCCGACTTCCGTTTATAGTCCTCTCCCTTTGATGGCTCGGGAACGGGGACTTCTACACCATGGCGGACTCCATGGTCAATGAGTCGCTGAGCCAGGCGTTTGGCACTATCAAATGTGGCTGGGTTAGAAGACAGCACATCTCCTTGGGTCGGGGCAGTTAGACCCCAGATGTATCTTTCTATCTTTTTGCTCTCCGGGGTAACCATCCCGGGGCATAGTGCTGCCAGGTCGCTAAACCTGTCAGTGTAGGCCACTATGTCTGAGCCGACCATCGCTAGCTCCCATAGTTCTTGTTCCAGCTTTTGAACTTCGCCCAACGGGCAGTATTCTTCCAGCATTAACTCTTTTAGGTTCTCCCAACCTATTGAGTTAGCCACTGATAGGGTCAGTGACTTAACATGGTTGTTCCACCATGTTAGGGCTCTGTCTGAGAAGGTGGAGGCAGCAAACTTTACTTTGCTCCCTTCTGAGCACGAACAGATTTTGAAGACCGAATCTGTTTTCTCGAACCATCGCATCAGAGCGATGACTCCACCATTTCCATTAAAGGAATTTGGTTTGCAGTTCATGAAGTCCTTGTACGAGCACTCCCTTGAGTGTTCGTGAGTAACTCTGGGGTTGGCTAAGTCGGTACCGCTACCAGATCCGAAGGTACCACTTTCGCCGAAGTGAGCTAGAGCAGTTGCCACTGCGGAGGATATCGCTGTTTGGAGAGCAGCAGGATCGAATTGTGGCGGAGGTAGTGGCGGTTGAGTTGGAGTTATCGGAGTAGTTCGTCTCATTGATCGACGAGGAGGAATCTTTGCTAAAAGATTACAAAGATGAGATGGAATAAGTCTATAGCAGTGGATATAAGCCGAAAGCTGAAAGACAAGGTTATCCTAGTTCTGAGTGTTTCGGGTCCTGACTTCCACAGGGTTCTGGAAACAATTCATAAAAGAGTCTATACCAAATAAACTTTATGAATTAGAAATGGCTATCCTCGAATGAATATATGTGACCTGAATAACTGTTACCAGTTGCACGAAAGAAAATAATCCTAACACATAATGTGAGCAGTGTCTCCACTAACTCATTAAGTTAACCAAGATTATTATTTATTAGTGTGACGCAGAAGACGTTTTGGTTACTTCGGTTGGTCCTTCGTTGAAAACTTCTCATGAACTTGCTCTTGTTCCTCCTTGACTCTTCTGTTGACTACTTATGAGGAAGTGGTTACATCTACTTGGGTTTGTCGTGCGAGAATGGAAGTGTCTAAAGAATCTATGAGATTTAAGTGAACCATTATGGGGTGATCCTTACAGAGTCATTCTATATCTGCACAATATATACAAGTTGTATATAATTTTAGATTAAATAGACCTTCGAATAAGTGATCCTACTCCAAAACCACAACTAAACAAGGAACCGGTAGTGAAGCGTAGATCACAAATTCTAAGTCTATAAAATCTCAATTATATAAAACCTTGGAAGTATACATTGCAAGATTATAGACCTATCCGTAAGGATCTTTTAAGTTATCACAGAAGTTATTTATATAGTGCCTAAAATACTCCTATAGTATTTTAATCTAATCTACTTGGTATGTTTTAAACTTGTTATTGTGTTATAGCATCATAAAATACTCCCATAGCATCTTATTCTTATGTTCTGATCTAGAATTTCCTTGAATAGAGTTAGGTAAGTTTTAAGACTGTTACAACACCACATCACTCCCAAACACATGTCGGTCACATCTCGAATGAATATAGTTGATCAGGCTATATTGATCCTAGTTGTGATTACATAATTGTCCAGGTTTGACCGCAATGTTCAACCTTTAAATACTTCTGTTCTGTTCTTCTTGTGATACTTGTTCTAGTATGTATATATGTATAAGCATGTATCTATACTTTTATAAGGTATCATTATATATTTAAAATATATTTTTATCCAGAGCACTTCGGCCCCATTGTATTTATAGTTGTATATCTTTTATCGGTTGATATACTTAGTTCACTATAAACAATGCTCTGATACCAATCTGTCACACCCCAAAACTGGAACGGCGGAAACGTTCGGGGGTGGAGGACGTCATGTTTAGTATCACAAGACATGCATCATAGTAATCAAAGTAATAAACAACCATTTCATTATAAAGAAAGTGTTTACAAAGTATGTGGTTCACATAACATAGACTACAAAGTAGATAACAAAACAAGACATGAAGCTATACCGCTCCATCTTCTGAATCCCAGTGCGCGTACCTGTCTACTGGTCTCCTGAGAATACAAATTATTTTTGAAAGAGTAGATCAGCATTTAAGCTGGTGAGTTCATAAGATTTTAGTGATGTAAGTAAGTTGTAAGAAAGTTGAAAGTTCTGTTTAGAAAAGTTCGCATGTTCCTCCAGAAAATCCTATATTTCCTGCTTTGATGAAAGATAAGTAAAAATGACTCTACAATCCTTTCTATGAGTACTAACCAGAGTAAACAAACAATCGGTTGTGTGTATCTGCCCTAAGCCCACAACCAAACAAGGAACAAGAATTAAGGCGGAAGACACACATCCCATTGTTTGTTAAATCATCGTTGTATATAACCCTGGCGTATTCACTTGGTACTCACGGAGTTAACTATAATAGTTCCTTTATATTTGATGAAAAGATTCTTTAAGAAAACCCTTATTTCTTTTAGTAAAAATGGTAACCACAATGGTTCCTTCTATAATCACTTAGTTTATACTAGCTATATATAATCTAATATCGAACAGATAGTTAATTGTGTGAGTCTGCCCTAAGCCCACAACCAAACAAGGAACAGGAAATGGAGCGGAAACACACATCCAACTACCTATCGGGTATTAATTATATATAACTCCGATGTATAAACTAAGGTATTATAGAATTAACCACTTAAGGTCCTTTAAGTTATACTAGTTTAATAAAATGGATTAAACCCTTTACTGGTTAAGTTTCTAGTTTTGAATATCAAATGTTCTATTTGAAAAGTATGTTTTGTACTAGAAATTGTGCATTGAATTAGTGTCTTATGACCTGACCCATACCTGGTACCCCTTATGATTACTTGGTGTATACGGAACATATATATAGCTAAGATCGAATAGATAGTAGGCTGGGTGAATCTGCTCTAAGCCAACAACCAAACAAGGAACAGGAAATGAAGCGGAAGGCACACATCCTATTACCTGTCGGATCCAATTAATATATATCCCTGATGTACACACTAAGGAATCATAAGGTTAGCATTATAGGCCCATTTCTACTGAATGTACTAGACTCGACTGTTTTGTTTGTAGTTTGAAAATATGTAAGTTTTCCCTAGTTTATAACTATCTTGACTCGAAAATAGTTTGCATTAACTTTCAAGTGGAACTGTCACAAAATGAAAGTAATGGGAAATTATAAGTACCCATTTGTCTTTTGAATTGATATCCTGACGTACTGATTACCTTAAAACATGTTTGTTTTATTAAGGTCATAATGTGATGGATAGTACCCATATTATACACTCTCCCTGCAAGAGTTTCTGGGGACCAAACGCGACTTCCACAAACAAATTGCTAGGCTGTGTAAATTCACATTAAAGTTATATGATCATATATACCCAATTTTACTATCACCTTTTGTTTAGAATAATGAGTTAGTGATTCATTGGTATAAATAGATCTTGTAGTATTCCTATGCTATAGCATCTTAGTATATTCGTTCTGTTATCATGTATAGTGTATAGTATGTCTCTTTGTTGTATTGTATCTTCCTCCCTGTTTCTCTTTATAGTATGTTCTCTATGTTATCGTGTATTGTATCTACCTCCCTGTTTCTCTTTATAGTATGTTCTAGCATCTAGTATGAACTGAACCTCTAAACTATACCCCTTATAGTTTACTAGTATTTTACTTGAACTGTTATTGAAAAGACTCATTTTACTACTAAGTTATGCTTGTACTTTAAAAACGGAGTTTTGTTAAACTATAAAGTAACATAACTTTAAAAGAGTTTTTGAAATGTTTTGATCACTTATAACAGACTTAAGCAATCTTTTGAAAGATGTTTATAACAAACAATTACACAATTATCATTGTGTTCAACTTGTATTCCCCCCCCCCCTTAAAAGCATTTGAAAACAGTTAAAAGATTCATTATAAGGGTATGAACTCATCTTATGTGGGTGATTCAAACGAATATGCGCGTAAGGATGAGAAGTTCCACGAATGAAGTCCCGAGACACAAACGAGTCCTAAATCACATATAATGACATATATTGGCATGAATATAGTGTTTAGAAGCAACCACATGCAAGGAAACACCTTTAGGGACTAGGAAACACTTGGACCAAGTGTTAGAATCACATGTGATTCATCTAAGGGGAGTGTACGGCCACAATGAGGAGTGTGCGGCCATGGGTGTACGTCCATGGAGTGTGCGGCCGTACACTCATGGTATTAAGTGCACAAAAGTGTTTTCTAATGATAGGGAAGCTTGTGGGGCAATTTCTCATCAAGTGTTGAAGCTAGAAATGCACTTTGAAGGCCCTTTAGGGGTGTTTTGAGGGGTGTACGGCCACACATGGGTGTACGGCCGTACACTCCTTATATTCTTGAGTTCTTGACGTTTTTAAGGTGTTAATCTAGTGTTCCTATCAAGTACTAAGGATAGGGAAGGAGTACTTACGATCTGGAGGCTCAAGAAGGTTCACAATCACCAAGAACAAGTGTGTGTTCTTGGTGTTCTTGGTGAAATGGATGAAGATTTGAAGATCTAGCCAAAAGATGATTTGCAATGGATGAAATCAAAGGGTGTTACTAGTTTAGGAGGAATAACAACAAATCAAAACGGAAGAAAGCTTACATTCTTGAAGATCGGGTGAAAGGCTTGATGATAGTTGAGAGAGAAATCGATGTTCTTGACTTGGAAACTGAGGAAATGGCTTAGAAATGGAAGGACGTCACTCTTATGGAGGGGGTGTATGGCCAACATGGGTGTACGGCTGCACACACATGTGTGTACGGCCGCACACTCATGTGTACGGCCGTACACTCCCTCACATGGAGTGTATGGCTTGATTTCAAGGCTAGGAACTTACGCGACCCATTCCTATACTCAATGCTTGAATGTACTGAGCTTTAAACCCTTAAACAGACTCTAAACAAGGCTAACTGATAGCAGAGACGAGTCTGACACACTGTTGGACTGAATGGATGAATCTACAAGGCAAAGATTTTCGGGTTGTCACAAATACCACTAGAAAGAAATGGGAAGAGAAGCTCGACTCATCATTTAATGAACCATGTCTAACAAGGTTCGTTTCTAGTGGCTCTTTCCGTTGCAATAGTAGAAAATGGCCTCTTTGGGATCACTGACAGCTGGAATATCAAAAATGGGCTTGGGCTTGGACCCTCTGCTAGATGATCCAACATGGCCCTTTCCCTTCCAGTTTTATTGAGGATTTGCCTTCCTCTTATTTCCCCTGTTTTGCCCAATGGCTAGGATTGGAGTACTTGTCGCAGAAAGGGACTTGATTCTTTCTCATCCATGATTCAGCTGTCTACAACAAGTTGTGGAGTTGGGTCAACGTGGTCTTTATGTTGTTTAAATGATAAGTTAAAATAAATTGATCATAATTGGGAGGCAATGAGTTAAGGATCATGTCTATGGCGAACTCCTTGTCAAAAGACACTTTGAGCTTCTCCAACCGCTCCACATATCTTTGTATTCTCTGCATGTGAGTGCACACAGAGTCTCCTTCCCTTCAACTTGCATGTCATCAATGACTGGACGACCTCATATCTTTCTTGACTTGCTTTCTTTTGAAACTTTTCTGCAAGATCTAAGCACATGTCGTATGGCCAGTAGTCCTCATAGGACTTTTGCAACTATGGTACCATGGTTGCAACCATGATGCAAGCGACCTTTTTTTGCAACATCATAGTGTTTCTTGTAAGTGGAAATCTCCTCTGGAGTGGAAGTTGACTCATCGATTTTTGCAATGGTCTATTCGAGAACATATTCTTTGTTCACATATCGAAGAGTCATTTTGAGATTTCGCATCCAGTCCATGTAGTTTGGACCAACTAAATTCTCCTTGGATAGAATCGATAGATGAGTGAAGTTTGAGTTGTTGGTGGAGGTTTGAGCAGATGGAGCATCACCAGTAGAAGACATCTATAGAGAAAAGGTAGATGACGTAGTCTCATTGCGAATATTTTATTTAGTTGATGTAAATCCTAAATATTTTAACCCAAAATAAATATTCAAGGCTAGGATCCAAAATACAATTCACAATCAAGAAGTATGAAGGTAGGTAAAACAATTCACCAATTTCAATCTATGAAATTGCTAGATCTTTTGTGATTCATTGAATCTTATCAATGGCAGGTTTAATCTCAGATTATGCACTTTTATTTGTGACTGGGATATCGATGATCACAAACAAGATCTCAATAACCATGCAAACACGCTTGACAACCTCGATGTCATTTATCATCTCCAATTGATGTGTCAGTTAACCATATGCGCTCTATTAATAATAATAATTTTAGAGTTATGTTACCATGTCAACTTTATAGTCTCAAATTAGTGTGTCAGTTAACAACGTACGCTCCACTAATGCCTAATAAAGAATAATGTGCGTTTTCATGGATTAGCATACTTTTTACTTTTTCCTAAAGTAACTAGAGTTGGGATTTGAAATAGTTTTGTTACTTTATATCATTATACTTTTAATGAGATTAGGTCCTATCAAACGCGTTCAGCTAACAACCATCCACCATACAAGGGAGCAGTGGGTGAGACTCGACATCCAATGAAGGTCATTTTATAGGTCATTTCCTTATACCCCTCTTACAACATGGCTTCGTGAATGAGGTCTACTATTGATTTGACTGACTTGTCTTATACATATAACATATTAAAATTTTAATCGTATATAGTATAAAGTGTATTTTAAAACTTTTTAAAACACGAGGTTTAAATATTAATTATCTAAATTAAAATTTTAATTAATTAATATTTAAAACAAATACGATTTAATATATATATATCTTTTAATTAAACAATTAATTAAACTAATTTAAATCATTTAGGGATTTTATAATTATTTACTATTAAATAATTAATAAAATAATTCAAATTTAATCCTAATCCAAACCCTTCTAATTTTCGAAAATTAGGGTTGGGTTTATCAGGTTTTAATTATTCAAATTTTAAGGCATTTAAAATAATAATTAAGGAAACAAGATAAACCCTAAAGGAACTCCCCCATTTTCGAAAATAGGGTTAGGGAGGCTAGGGTTTCAATAAGCCCTAGCAAAGTCGAAAATCCAAGGCCCTTAGGGTTTAATTTCTATAAACCCTAATTTTGATCTATTCATTATTATGCACAATCAAATAAAAAACTAAGGCTCTAATACCACTGATAGGCTTTATAGGTTATAATTCAATGCATGAGGCGAAATAACTTAACCGTTAAGTTCACAAGCAACCTATTTGGATCTAAGTTTTCTTTATTGATATCTATAATCTATGAACATCAAAGAACCCTAAGGTATCCTACTATTATTGAAAATAACAAGGATTATGGGTTACATATCTTTTGATTATTATAGTAAATAATCAAAGTGATTCCTTTCTTCAAATCTCTTAGAAAGCTAACACCAAAAGCTTGATGTCTCTAATGGTTTGTACTTATACCCTAGCAATAGAAGACTTGAGAGGAGAGAGGAGAGAGGAGCATAATTTCGGATCTTCTTATTTGTGTTAATGTTGGGACAAAAATGGGGTACCCAAAGGGTCCTATTTATAACTGATAGAAAAACCCTAAAAACCCTAATTTGAAATAAAATAATATTATTTCAAATTCGGAATTTATCTAGTTTTCTAATTATCCACATTATCCACATGGAGTATTCTAAAAATCCTAGAGGCAAGCCAAAATTCGGCCAACCCTAGGAATATTCTAGAATTCTTCTCCTGTTCACCTATTGAACAGTTACAGCTTAAGTCTTTGCACTTTTAGTTAATCTAATTAATCCTAAAATTAATCCCAATTAATTTCTAATTAATTATTAATTAAATAATACTATTTCTGATTAATATATTCTCATAACATATTAATTATAATAAATCAATAAATCAACCTCTCTCTCCAAAAGTCATTCCAGTCAATTACTAGTTTTAAGGGAAACCCAAAAGGACTTTGCTTTTAATTCAAGTATATACCAATTCAGTTATTGGCTTAGACACCTAATCCAACAGAAGCTTCCCTAATGATCTGCATGGAAATCTTGGTGCCTACGTAAAGAAAATGTCGCTCACGACGTGGTAAGCCATTGACCAAGACGTGGTGACTAATTTAAGGAAACGTACTTAAGTGATCGTTAGGTCGATTTTCATATGTGTGTTGCTATTACCTGCGACTTAAGACGTCCAAATCCCTCTTAGAAACCCTAAGAAGGGTGATGATCGATTGAAGGACGAGTATTGAAGAGATCTACACGAAGAAGACGATAAATCATTCGGTTTGCTTAAATTCATCATGTCTAATCTAGTTTACTCAATGCTATTTCATTTATCTATTGTAGTTATGGGCTAATACCCTTTAGCTTTCGTTTAGTATAGATGTACCTAAAAACTATGTGTTAATCTCAAGTTATATGGATTTATTTATGTTGGTTTTTACTTGTGTTTGATAGATCAACATCCTAGCATGTTAAAGTTCTAATTTTTACCACTTATCTTCAAGTTATATGTAGTTAGATGATCACTCCAATTGCATTAACTTGTTATTTAGCTTTTTATGATCATTAAATAATTAGATCTAGTAATAGAACAAATCATAGGGTTAGGTGGTAATAATTGGTAAGTTTGATTGTGTTAGAGAGCATTAATAATCATATTATGTGCTTGATTTATTGTCTTGATCATAGATAAGAAAATCACTAGATCATGTCATTCATAGTCCAAATAACATTAAAATCAATTTAGCGTTCACTTGTTGCATGACCATTGTAATAGTAGTTCATGAATTGATTAAACACTAGGAAATCGAAACAATATAACTAGTAACTTCATAATTTGGTAACCGACTAAATAATCCATTGTATAAGAAATTAACCATAGGGTATACGTGATTCGAAGCTAAACGAAAGTGCACTTTAATCTTGGTTTAAAAATCGTTTTCTGTTTGCTCACTTTAGTTAAAGTAAATTTTAGTTAATTGATAGTTGATAATTTAAGGTTTTCTAAACTTGCAAAAACAGATAAAAACCTCAAATTTAAAGTATTTTTATTAGTTTCAGTAGTATCAATAGTTTTTAGTTAAAATCATACTCGTTCCCCTTGTGTTTAACACATGTTCTTACCATTACTATACTATTACACGACTAAGTACACTAGATTTGAGAGGAACATAAATATTAAAACTAATGCATATAAAAATTTCACATCAAAGACTAAGATATATATGAGATTAGAAATAGTAGAGAAGAAATATAAAAGCGATGGAGGAGAAGAGGAAAGATAGTAGTGTATGCTATGAAAAAAAAGATCATATGATAGAGTGTGCGATAGAGAAGAAAGATAGATAAGAAAAGATAGAAGAATAACTCACCAGAACGTGTCTGATGTTATATGGATGTTTATGTTTTGTAGGTTCAGGTAGTAGCAGATGTGGTACCAGAAGAGAAGACATGAGCACAAGGAAGATTAGATAGTAGGTTGTTATTTATGTAATTTCCTTGTTGTTCAAATTTGTATGTAAGATTTTATTGTAAACCCGTGATTATACCTGAAAGGTTTTAATTAGAGTAGAATTCTACATTGTGTAGATAAAACTCTGATATATCCCTTAGATTAGATGTCAGAAAATCTTGTTCATTACAAGACCGACTCTTGGATCGAACTGGACCAGACCAGCTCTTGGACCGGACCGGATTGGCAGAAATCGGTGGACCTTAAATCGGACCTATTGAGGCTTATATGGTCCAGATCCGGTCCAGTCCAAAGGTCCAAATGCTCACCCTTGTGTATGTGATTTAAATGACAAAATAAAAATGGTGCTCATGCATGCATACATGGATTGTGATTGCATAAGAGTCTTGTTGAGAATGTCTAAACCAAAAGTTACCATTATTTTGACCAAAAAAACAATTGGGATGGTACCTTCCTTCATAAGGCAGTGACATAACATTATGATAACCGTAACCTTTGACCAATTGGGATGGTACCCAGGAATATTTTGTTTATTTCTCTATAAAGTCTAATTATGTCTCATTCAACTATTAAATATTTTGTTTGGGTTGTAAATTGTTTAACTCAAATATTATTATTTTTAGGATGTTACACTAAATTTACCCAAATGTAACTGTAAATGTGTGCAATCCATGAATTATATAGCAAGTAACATTGGAAAATACAAATATAGTACTTTTATTGTTTCCATTGTAGTTAAGACAATATTAAGAATTAGAATTTGATTTGGAGAAATATTGAAACCGTTTTTTGTTATCTAACATCTTTTGAAAATTTGGGTGTTATAGTCAGCGGGTCTTCATACGGAAAGAAGCAAAGCCGACATGAGGTTGTATTAACAACACTTTTTTGTAAAGTGTGGACAAAGTTCGAATTTTCTCTAAAATTGTTCTTCAAAAAAAAACCCTTTACAGGAATCCAATTGCTCCATCTCAAATCCAAAAGAAAAAAACAATTGGCCCATTAACAATAAATCTAGTTGACATGAGAAGAAGTTGTTTAAGCGATCTAGGCACACCACTCATTCAACTGAATACTAACCTTCATGAGGTGACCTTTACCAATCCCACAACCACATACCTCTTGATACCTTCACAAGTTGACTTCAATTGCTAGTTAAGGTGACAAAACTTTGGACATACTATAGGCTATAAATTTAAACCAATTATAAAGTTTGAATTTTCTATAAACTTGTTCTTAAAAAAAAAATTAACCCTTTAGGTGAATCCAATTGTTCCATATCAAATCCAAAAGAAGAAAAAAAACAATTGGCACATTAAGGGTGAAGCTAGTTGACAGGAAAAGAAGTTGTTTAAGGGATCTAGGCACCCACTCATTTAACTTGAATATTAACCTTCATGAGCTGACCGTTGCCAATTCCACAACCACATACATCTTGATACCTTCACAAGTCGACTTCAATTGCTAATTATGGTGACAAAACTTTGGGCATACTATATGCTATAAATTTAAACCGATTATAGAGATTTTTTTTACGGTAAAGTTAAAAAACTAGCTTCTATTTAGTGAAATAATAGTTGATAAAAACTAACTTACAAATTAGTTGGGAAATATAAAATAACATTCAGAAAAAGGAAAAGTATTAGAAAAATCTTAATATTTTCGGAAAAGTTTCACCTTAGTCCCAAAATTTATTTTTTGAACATAAAAGTTTCGATTGTTTCATTTTGGCTCAAATTAACAAAAGAAACTTTTTTTTAACCGGAAATGATATATTATCGTGTAAAATCAAATAATCATGACTTTTCTGTTAAAAAAAATTTGGGAGTAAAGTGAAATTTTTCCGAAAATATTAGGATTTTCTGACAATTTCCCTAAAAAAATAAAATTTTATAATTAATAAATAGTATATTTAAAAAAATTATAAGTTTATTGATATATTAATCTTAATATACTTTAAAAAAAATAGTTTATAAGCTATTTTTTAATTTAATAAACATAAGAACTTAAAATTTCAAAATATAAACTAGTCACGACCATTCAAATATTAATTATCTCAAACTTTTAGTTTTTCTTTTAAAAAAGAGAATGTAGCAATTAACAAACCTAAGAACTTAAGAGTTAAGACAGCCTTTTAGTTTTATCAAAAAATAATAATGATGATAATTAAACACAACCTGTTATATTCGTATCATAAAATGAGGAAGATTGTCTCTTCTAAATATCCACTTGTGATCAGTCTCTGTCTCTGTCCCCCTAAACATCATGAAGTCCCACGCTCCTTCCATTCTCTTTCTTCTTTTCTCGCTGTTTCTTGCCGTTAAACCAGACCTCTCCGCCGACAGATCAGCCATCCTCGCCATCCGCTCCTCCGTCGGCGGCCGTTCCATACTCTGGAACATTTCCCAACCCGCTACGCCATGCACATGGCCAGGCGTCGTCTGCGACAACCAAACAAACCGCGTCGTCGAACTCCATTTCCCCGGAATGGGTCTCTCCGGCGAACTCCCACCAAACACACTCGGCAACTTGACCCAGCTCACCACTCTATCCCTCCGTTACAACGCCCTCTCCGGTCAACTTCCCGTCGACATCTTCTCACTTACGAACCTTCGAAACCTCTACCTCCAAGACAACCTCTTTTCAGGTCCTATTCCGGATTTATTCTCATCGCTCGGGAATCTCGTTCGTGTCAGCTTCGCCGGAAATAACTTCTCCGGTCCCATTCCTTCTTCTGTTAATAATTTGACTCGTTTAGCTAAGTTCGATGTGTCAAACAACCAATTAACCGGTGAAATACCTTCAAAGTTCGTGGGTTTCCCAGAATCCGAATTTTCTGGGAATTTTCTCTGTGGGAGTCCGGTTGAAGCTTGTAACGGGTCAGATACCGGGTCGAGTTCATCTAATAAACTCTCCGGCGGCGCCATTGCGGGAATTGTCATCGGATCTTTGTTTATTCTTCTGTTAGTTTCGCTAATCTTCTTCTTTTTGTGTTGTAAGAAGAGGAATCAAAATGAGGAGTTGAAATCGAAGGATGTGGGTGAGGTGAAGCAAATGCAAATTGAGATTCCACATGAGAATGCCGACAGTTCTAGCAGCGGATTTCCGTCGTTGACGGCGGCGGTGGGTGGTGGTGGTGGAAAAGCGAAATCCGGGGAAGTTAGTAAGAAACTAGTGTTTCTGGGCGGAGCTAAAAAACAGAGGAAATTCGATTTGGATGATTTATTGCGGGCGTCGGCGGAGGTTTTGGGGAAAGGGACGTTTGCGACGGCGTACAAAGCGGCGTTGGAGGCGGATCTCACGGTGGTTGTGAAGCGATTGAGGGATGTAACAATGTCGGAGAAGGAATTGAAAGAGAAAATTGAGGGTGTTGGGAAAATGGATCATGAGAATTTGCTTCCTTTGAGAGCTTACTATTTTAATGGCGAAGAGAAGCTTCTTGTTTGTGATTACATGCCCACAGGAAGCCTTTCTGCACTCTTACATGGTAAAAATCATTTCTTTCACTTTTTTTTTCCATGCTTTTCTTCTTAAATTTTTTTCAAAATTCATTTTTTCAAACGGATCTTTATCGTACAGATCATGAATCTGGAATTTTGTTAGTCAAAATTGAAAATGTGTGTGGTTCAACTGTCAATTTCAGATCTTAGATCCATTTTTGTGTTCTCATATGTGTTATGGATTTGCTGGATTAATCATTTCTGGTGAATTGGCAAACGGGTGGAAATCATTTGCCTCTTTTGTTTAAAACTATATTTTTTATACTTTCCCAGTTTGACTTAGAAACATAAATTCATTTATTTGTTTATTAAAATATTATAGTTTTGAAATGCAAGAAGTAGCAACGTAAGTTCATTTATTTGTTTATTAAAATATTATAGTTTTGAAAAATCTACCTGATTACAATATTGTACTTCCAAAAAAAAAAAAATTATTAGGACGTATATTGAAAAATCTACTCAATTATACCAGTGAAAATTATTTTGTATTTAAAAATATTTTATGTGTAGATAAATTTTTCTAGTAAGATGAAATGAAAGTATAGACAAATAAATGAAAGTATGTTGTTATTTCTTGTATTTAACCCTAGACTGTAAACCACACGAGTCATTTGTAGGTGTAAATGGGTCGAAATTCCCATATATACTTGCATTTTGTAAAAAGGGTCATGTTCGAGTATTTTACTTTGATAAATCTATCTTTATTCAAATAAAGAGTAATTTTCACTTTTGTAGTTCGGTAGATTTTTCATAGTATATTCTCTTAATAAGATTATTAAAAAAAAGTATAATGCTATAATTGGGTTGACTTTTAAAAAGTGCAGTGCTTTAATAAGAAAAAAAAATGAAAATACAATGTTGTAACAAAAAGAAATGAAGAAAGGATTTTATAATGCACACAATAAGGGCTAATTGCAAAAAATAGCATTGCACTTATATTTATCTGTGCATTATAGAATCGTGCTTTCATTTCTTTATATTACACATTCACACCCTTGTAATTTCAATACTTTTCTTATTAAGGCAATGCATTTTGAAAATCCAAATATAGCATATACTTGTTTGGAAAATCCAATAATAGCATTATACTTCCATTTTTTCTTATTAGATATCATACTAAAAAGTTCCATCCAAAGTACAATGTTGTAATAGGAAGACATGAAAGTAGAATGCTAAAACAAAAATCAATAAAAGCAAGTTACACTTTCTTTCATATAACCCCACAAATAAACTAAAACTACATTGCTATTTCTTGCATTTAGCCCTTGTTTTTAACCTACTTTTGGTCACACAACAGGCAACCGTGGAGCCAGTCGAAAGCCATTAAATTGGGAAACACGATCCATAATCGCTTTAGGAGCCGCGCGAGGGATCACATACCTCCATTCACAAGGACCAAAAGTTTCCCACGGAAATATAAAATCATCAAACATCCTGCTAACTCCATCCTACGAGTCACGGGTCTCTGATTTTTGCCTGGCGGGACTCGTGGGTCCCGCCATGGCACCAACCCGTGTAGATGGATATCGGTCACCTGAAGTGACCGATATCCGAAAAGTTTCTCAAAAAGCAGACGTTTACAGTTTCGGAATTTTATTATTAGAATTACTCACGGGTAAATCCCCGATAAATAACGAAGAAGGGGTCGACCTTCCAAGGTGGGTCCAATCAGTAGTTAGAGAAGAGTGGACTTCCGAGGTTTTTGATCTTGAGCTTTTGAGGTATCAAAATGTTGAAGATGACATGGTTCAAATGTTACAGCTGGCAATAGAATGTACAGCTAAATACCCGGATAAGAGACCGTGTATGGATGATGTGGCTAGTAAGATTGAGGAGATTTGTCATTTGAGTGGATCACAAGAAGCGCACACACAAGAAAGTGATGTCGTGAGCAATTCGTGACGGTTAGGGGTATTTTCGTCATTTTGAAAATTGTTGTTTGGTGTTTGCTTATTCATATTGGTTTTTTGTATTCTTTTCTGGTTGATATTTACTAGAGCAATATTCTTTTCCTTGTATGATGTAATTTTGTGGGTAAATTGTATTATCAAAATGGAATATCCCAATAAAATGTTTAATTAATCAGATTTTGTTTTTTTTATTAACCAAGTTCTTAGTTGCATATATACAAATATAAATATATAATAGTAATCAAATAGACTTATTGAAATCAAACTTACGTTTGATCAATTCATTATTTGAAGTTTTTAAAACAATCAACCAAAAATCCTTGTATTTGTAAAACCGAAAAATCAAGCCATGAAACTTTATGTAACAGTTAAAAAAATAACTTAAGTAGACAGAATTAGTAAAAGTTCCATTTTGTACTAAAAAGTCTCGATTTAAAAAGTGTTTAATCCAAACAGACAATAATCCGCGAAAAAAATGTAGTACTTGTAATTTCTATCACTGGCCTAAATCCACAACAGGTGTCAAAACCACAACAAGAGTCAAAAAGTCACAACATACTCAACAGTCAACACCAAAGCTCTGAGAGGCAGAAGTTCGCACTCTTCACGAGTCCGGTTGTCTTTAAAACCAACCTAAAAAAAAAAACTAAACCATTTGCCGCCAAAAAAAAAGAAAGAAAAAAAAAAGTCTGAATAATTCTCATTCTTCAATCACATACAAACACGGATGATAAATTTATATCCATATTTGTTCTTTGCGGAATTCACGCACAATCACAGGAACACTCGTTGGAGGTATCTGAAAAAATAAAAAATAAAAAATAAAACATTAAAAAGCAGACACGTTTGGCATTGCTATAGTAATATAGTAAGATAGATTTTTCAAATACAATATTGTAAAAGAAAGAAATTGAAGTAAGATTGTTATGATAAAAAAAACAATGGAAGTGCGTTGCTATTTCTTGCATTTAACCTTAAAAAAACTCACCATGCCATAATCTGTAATAATCATCGAGACATAATCCGAAGGCGTTGCATCATACCTTCAACAAAACATATAAAAAAAACGTCAACAACTTGACATAATGAATGAAAATTGAAATTTAGCAATAGAATAAAACTTACGTTAAATTAAGAATTTGGAGGTTTTCATCATTTGCAATATCCTTCAAATCATTTATCTCCTCACGACCATGAACTTTAGCTATAGCATCCGGATCCCCTACAATTTTAAGTAAAAAAACAAAACAAAAATTAAATAATAATAAATGTATAGATACAACAAAGCAACAAAAGTACATTGAACACCATACCAAGTTCATTACAACAAATCGAATCAAGTTGCACTCTTTCATGAAACTTATACGCTTCACAACACACAATAACCGGGACCCCACACGCATTAGCCACCATAGCAACACACGCGGTCCCCACCCTCGAATAAACAGTTCCATTAGCCAAAACCGAAGAAGCCCCAAGAAAAACCCTAGTAACTTCTTGCATGATATAAGAAATCCCATTTATATAAACATAAGTACAACTTATACCCTTCCCAATAAGTCTCCTAACCAATAACCTCCCTTCAAGTTTCGGGCGCGAATCCGCTACAACAACCCTAAATTTCTTCCCGAGTTCGTGGGCCCGCAAAAACACCATCTCAACCGCGGAAGACGATCCGTATGTTAAAAGGACGTCTCCGTCCCTAACTTTGGTGACCGCATGGCGTACGATGACTTTGTCTGCTAAGAGGATTTTTTCGTTGATGAAATGGTTGATTTCGGATAAGAGATTTTGTTTTGCTTCGGATTCTGAGAGGGTTAATGGGAGATTTGCAATTCGGGTTTTGACAAATTTGATTGCGTTTCCCATTGAGATGGAAAGGGGGCGGCAGTTGATGAGGAAGGAGATGTAGCTGTTGATTTTGGTGGTTAGGTCACGGTTTAGGGCTTTTTCCGGTGGTGGTGAGTATTCCATTATGGCTTCTTGGAAGGCTTGGAGCATTGCAATGCAACGCGCATTTCCGCCGGATATGTCGCCGGCTAAGTAACGTAATCCGACCTGGGATTAAAAAGAAAAGTTGTTAGTCTGTTTGGTGTGATGGAATGGAATCACAAAGGAATGGAATGGAATGAGCAAGGGAATGGAATGGGTCGGTACGTTCCATTATATCATGTTTGATTGGCTTGAAGGAATGGAGGAAGCCATTCAAACATGATGTTTGTTATGTAGAATAAGGAAAGTATATGGAATTAAATTCATAAAGAAAGAAAAAGATATTAGTTTGTAAAAATGAACTTTAATCACATAAGGATATATTGCCAAGTAAATTACATATCTCCATGTCATTTGAAATATATATATAATTATATTCATTCAAATAAGGGTTTTATGCAGAAAAGTCCTGTTATTTTGGGAATTTTTTTGAACAGAAAGTCCCGATTATTTAATATTGTGCCCAAATTAACAAAAAAGTCATTTTTATTTTAACAGGAAATGATAGATTATCGTGTAAAATTAAATAATCGGTACTTTTTTGTTCAAAAAATAAATTATGACTTTATCAAAAAATTCCCCAAAATAATGGGACTTTACTGTATAAAACCATTCAAATAATCAAAAAAAAATATTTGTCACCGATATACCCGTCCCCCATGGAACTGAAACTTTTATATTTTTTTGAAAAAAAATTGTTATTGAAGATTATATAAACAAGATTTCATTCCGCCATAATGCTCAATTCCATTCCACCTTCAACTATTGCACACAAAACATATAACCTAAACCCTGAGCCAAAAAAAAGCTACACTATTGGAGCTTATAGATCACAATTCAACAATTGAATACAAAACCAACCAAAACAAAATATGAATAATTAAAAAACACATGTTTGAATTACAAAAGTAAGTAATTTCTAAAAAAATTACCTTGTAGACTGCGGGATGAACGGAATTAAGACGGAAGAATTTTTTTTCAAGATCGGGAAGCTTTGTTCCATGTTCATATTGAGGTAAATGTCTAAAAAGCTCAACTCGGTTCCTAACCTCGGTTTGTTTAACCACTGCACGTTTATTAGCTTTTTCCACACGACTCATATCATCAAACTGCATTCGAGGATGTGGGATCTCTTTCTTTCTATCCTTATCTATTGCCCTATCACCACCTCTTTTCTCATGAGTCGCAATCGAGGCGTTGTCTTTCTTTTGAATAGAAGCCTTTGAGGGTTTGACCGATTTTGTTGACCCTGAATTTCCTTCGGCTGGATAAAGATGATGAAATAATGAGAAAAACATGATGAGGATCTTTATAAGATGTATAATGGAGTTAACGTGAGGTGTGTGATGTTTCTTTTTGACTTAATGGACTTAATGCGGTTGAAGAAGAAGAAGAAGAACTTAGGTGTTGTTTGTTTTAGACTTATGGGATTTAATGGATATATGATTTGATGCGTATAGATGTATATAAGGTTGTTTCTTTTTTACTTAATGGAAACTAAAGGACTTATTGTGTAAGTTTCTATTACAATTTACAAGATTGCCCTTCTTTATTTTTATTTTTAACTTCTAATGCAACCTCACAAGAAACCCCAAGATGTACCTGAACCCCGTTTTTCTCTATGCTTTAAATTTTATTTTTCAAAAACATGGAATCTTATTACTTGTTTAGTTTAGAATTTGGAACAAAGGAGGAAAATTTAACATTTGTATTTGAAAATGGGTCGATTTGGGTTACATTTTATCGCTAATGGGTCAAACAAGTGTAATTGAAGAGATTATGTAAAAAAGAAACGAGTCAAACGGGTAAAAATTCAACTGCCATCCTTAGGGGCAATTTGAGAAAAAAAAATACCATTTCATATGACAATATTATAGGGGCATTCAGCTTGCATAATGTTTTGAAGTAATTGAAAAATCTATCATGTGTTTGATTGGCAAGAATTGGAATGGAATTCAGTTACATTTCTGTTTGGTTTATAAATATATCAAAAGATTTGAAATGTAGATAATGACAAATGACAAAATTGCCCTTTACTGATTTCTGGTTCACAAACTTTTTTTAATACTTGTAAAGATAATTAAATTACACACTAATTTCTTTTTACAAAACTTTTTAAAAACCATTTTTAGGTAAAAAAAAAAAACAAATTATATATATTAGTAAAAAAAATTATTCACAAGGCAACAAATTACGAAACTGGTATTAAACAATAGATTGGAAAATTTAATAGTAAAAAGAGAAACCAACATACGACAATGTAAATAATAGGATCTAGAAAGGGTAAGTCGGTCATTTATACAAATGAGGGAGGATTCAAATTTATTATTGCAGCATGAAGAATCATATTCATCTTTCGATTATTTTGACTCAATATGATTATTTTTTATCTACATGATTATTTTGAATCAAAATAATCGTAAAAGGAGAATTATTATCCATTTTATTCCAACCACTCTAAACTGATAAATGCAAGGTAAAATTTGCAATAAAAGTGATAAAGTACTAAAAGATTTTTAAAAATAATAATAATATAACATGTAAAAAAAAAAAAAAAAACTCACCTTTTGCAGCAGCTTTTGCGGCTCGTTGAGCCTCCTGAAGAGCACGTCTTTCAGCCTTTGACATTTTCTCTTTCAGTGGCTTTGAATTTGTTCCATGTCCATCATGAGACTCATTAGATTGATCTCCATCTTTTTCTGAGAATATAAATAACCATCTGTTAACTCACATCTTCATTTTTCCAATTATAGCATCATACTTTTAAAAAAAACATCTTATTACCTTTTAAACATTTTTAACAAAAAAAAACATAAAAAAGAATCTTCATAGTTCATACCAGTTACATCATTTATGATTTTTTCCGATGAAGTTTCCGGCTTTATCAAAGCCAAGTCAAATCCACCATTAGATGGAGAAGAAACAAAATTTCCAATTTTACCCCCAAGCAAATTACTCATTCCCTGAACACCACTAAACTTACAATCCAAAGGATGGCTGCTGCCACAGGGCAGCGGTGTAGGGAGGATCATCACCGGAGATCGGAGATTTTCCGGTGGGAGTTCAGATAACAGGGGAGAAGATGAAGGGGTATTTTGGTCCGAAGGGAGAAAGAATCCAACATGCCTAACTTTTGGAACAAATGCCGCCCCACGTGGGCGGCGTGAATCCATTGCAGATTTGAGAGTTAGGGTTTAGAGGAAGCTCAAAAGGACATAAAGATTTGGGGGTGTTTGGTTGAATTGAAAATGAAAGAAATCATAATCGTAAAAATAAAGGATCATACATGGATTTAATGCACAGAATCTAATATTTTTTATTATTGTAATATTGGACTATGGAAAACCGAAAATTTAGACATTTTTATGGGTATTGATGTAGAAGGAAAATCATAATTGCAACAAATATTTATTACATGTTCTAGGAAAAATGTAACCGTTCACATAAAGTAGATTGTTAAGTTTAGCAATAAAGAAAAGGATGTTGACAGTTGACTTATGGCATTAGTCAAACATAAAAGCGGACAAAAAAAATAATCAATGGGTTAATCATTAATTAGAATGATAGTGAAGTATGCAGGACAAAACAAGACAGAACAGATAAAGATGTACTGTGTTTGGCGTGCATAGGACTGAGACTGATGTCAATGGAACAAAAGTTGCAATTTGCATTGATGAGGATGAATCACAGTCCAATCTGTCATGTCATGTCATGTCATGTCATGCCATGCAGCCTAATTGAAGAATTACTAGATAGATATATAGAGTTATAAGCTACAAATATAAAAATTACTTGATGAATAAAGCCCACTTGATTTCCTAGCGAACTTTAAACGAAAATAGAAATATACTATTGTAAGTATAAAGATTCATGAAGGTTAACTAAAGGAAGCCTAAGTACTAGCCACTTTGGATTAAAGAAAGGCAATCTTTTATGAATTGAGGCCTAGTTGCCACAAAGGATTTATATTTTTAATGCTTGTATACTTCGTCCCAACTTCCACTTGATTAAACAGCAAAAAAAAATAAGAAAAGATAACCAAATTTGAAACTTGTGAATTAGGAACATCGGAATATCTTCAAAATGGAATTTTCTTTAAAAAGGCAACATCTTTTGGTCACACGTATACATGTTGATGAAAAATAAATACTAAAGATACAATCTTAACCTACTTCTGCTTATAATCGGTTTAATACTAGTTGAAAACACAATGGATTATCACATGGTAGAATAAAATTAATTATTTTATAGTTATTTGATCTATCACTTGCTTAAATAATTAGAATTTTCCAAACAAAAAGCACTATTATAGTGATTACTACATCTTCATGCAGCAAAACCACATCAAAAACACATCCTAAACCTTTCTGGTAATCAATTCCTTCAATTATTGCCCTATCTATGAAAAGATAACTCATTCTCAATTGTAAGTATCAATGTACAATGTAAGAATCTACATAACCAGTGCAGAAATAGCAGCCAATAAACGGTGGAGAAAAGCTCAAAGATTGCATACCAGTCACATTAGGTTGCAAGTTGCTAACAACCGAAACGGTGGTCAAGCTCTTTGGTTTAACTTCCGGCGGCAACTCAAAACCGCCGGCAGGCAAAGAAGACGCGAACTTCCCAGACCCACCAACTCCACGACTCCGACGTGGCCCCGGCGACCGTGCATTTTTATCCTCGAAAAAATCTGCGACCGATGGAGACGCAAACTCCGAGGGGTTGTAACTGCCAACAGGGATAATGGACTCACCGGAGAATCGGTGAAGCGGCGATACTAAACGATTCGGAGGGAACCCCGCTGGAATGGTACGGGAGGAGAGGTCAGAGAGATGACGGGGAGGTGGGATCATAACCGGGGAGATTGAGTTACCGGAGGGAGAAATGTCCGATAACGGTGGGGATGAAGGGGAATCGGAGGATTGAGGTAAGGGGCCTGATTGGGCGCGGTCAGGTGGAGCGAAAAATCCGACTTGACGGACTTTGGGGTCGATGACGGTGCGAGGGGCACGGCGGGGATCCATTGATTGACAGAATGGAGGTGGGTCTAGGGTTTAGTGTGGGGATGAAGGAGGACGAAGAGAAGGGAGTGATAGAGTGGACATTTGTACGGTGTGTTTGGCTAGTGATCAGTGATGGAAGAAATTTTGGACACTATCATAAACCTTGAAAAGAAGAGGATAAACAAAAATAATTGGCTAAAAAATAAAGTTTCTTACTTTTTATTTTTGGGCATTTAACTTTGAATGTCCAAAATGATAAAACAATTTAAGCTCATTCCTTGACAGGAATTTATTTCTCAAGTAAATCTAAAAAAACGAAAGTTAAAACTCCCACTTTTGTCATTGTCATCATAGTTTACATTGAAAGGCAACTCTTTGTTATCATCAACCGATCAATCCGTTATTCTAACATTTCAATTACTTTCGGTTACTGTAAATGTCTGTTTCAAACTAGATTACGGTATCTTACATATTAAAAAAGACTACCAAGAAAGATAAATCTTTCTTTGTATATAGCAGTTTTAATCATCGCCTTAGTTATATAAGACTCCAAACTAGATAATTCACTAGTGGCTGATAATTTATTTTTGTCATTGTAATTCAGGATGGATGTATGTATATAGTAGGTGTTGTCAACCATTGTTAAACACTCAATATAATGTTTAAAGAGTTTTTTTGTCTAATGTAATCTTTTATTGCAATAATTTTGGGAAGAGTATTCAAGTTCAATTATGATAGTTTATATGATATCAATGTTTGTGTTAAGTCAATATCATTAGATTTCAAAGTTGACATGTCATCAATGTTTCACATATTTAACGGCCAAGTAACGAGATTTTTCCTTTATTAGTTTTATATTTTATTATCATTTAGTTGTTTAACACGTTCAAGATTAACTCGAGACAAGTTTAGTAGAATTGATATATATTGTGAATTCGGGAGGTGCACAGTACACATTCAGATGTGTTTCTTTAATTTGAATAACATAGGGGTCATCATCTTTGGTGGGGTTCCACTCACATGAGTTGTTTTAATTTGAATAACACGGGGTCAGCTTTGGTGGGGGTTCCAAGGGGTATTTGTGTGGCAGTGTGCAACGGGTAGGTTCTTTATTTTAACCGAAATAGTATCCATAGTGTAACAGATATATGCGATTATGACTTTTTTTTGCCAAAATTAATCAAGGTGTTTGATCCTAATAGACGTGAATTTTCTTGCCAACTTCAACCAAATTAATTATCTAATGCGTATACATATATGATTCTTAGTTTTTGCAGTTGATTACCATTATCCTTCACAATCTTCGGAGAATTATTTATCTCACAAAACATAAAAACAAAATCATGTATTATGTGATTGTATCTTCGATTTTGCCTAAAATAGATGTACAATTTTTTGAATTATCCTAAATCTATTTTTGTGTAACCCGATCAAAATTACTTCTTTAGGAAAATGTGATTACAAAATCCTAGAAAACTCTTAGTATTGTTTTGATATTTATTACACATGTTTTCTGATGAGAAATCTCCAGAAAAATCTCAATATTTTATCCTAATTTACGAATAAGACCTAAATTGAAATTTGTTTACGAAAACGTATGAATTACTGGGAAAATGACGATTTGACCCCTTCTTTCCCAGTTTACTGGTTTCATTGTTGACATGATTCCATTAAAGTCTCATTGTTTTACCCTAATTTATGAATAAGTATCAAACTAAAATTAAGTGATGATTTGTCCTTTTTTTTCTCAGTAACATACATTTTACCGGTTTCATTGCTGACCTTGACGCCTAGTCATTAAATGAACTGATAAGATGGATACAATGGATTATATAATGCTAAGTTTACTGTAAAAATGGATATTTTATGACTATGACTATGTGTCCAGTTTAGCAGTGAAACCCATTAAATGTGTGTTTCCGAAGAAAAAAAAAGGCAGGAAATGAGCTGGTGAGATGGATATGTTGGGTTACATAAGATTAGATAGACAATTTGAAATTTCTTATAAACTTCAAAAATGACGAAGTTGTTGCTAGTTTATGTCATTATTGCAGTCTTCGTTTAATACATTTTATATTCAAAAAATATATATATACAATACGGTAAGGTATCAAGTTTTGTGGTAAACATAGCATTATATAACTCAACATATCCATCTCGTTAGCTCATGTAATGGCTAGGCGTCAGGTCAACAACGAAACCGATAAAACGTATGTTACAAGGAGAAAATGACAAAATCATCACTTAATTTTAGTTTGATACTTATTCGTAAATTAGGGTAAATATGGGACTTTAATGGAACCATATCAGCAATGAAACCAGTAACCCAAGAAAAAAGGGTCAAAACATCATTTTTACCGGTAATTTATGTTTTTTCGTAAACAAATTTTAGTTTGGAACTTATTCGTAAATTATGGTAAAGTATTAGGACTTTTTGAATATTTCCTTTTTCTGATAATCAAAATCTATACATTTTTACGAAATATCAATGGATGAAAATTCTATTAGAGACATGAGTTATAAGTTTGGAAAACTTGAGAAGTTTGAAGGAAAAAATTTTAAGTGATTGCATAACAATATACATTTTATTATTATTATGTTGAGAGTTGTTTATGTGTTTAACACATTTACACTATAAAAACTAGAAGGTCAAACAATGGAGACTATTAGACACCGATTCAAATGTGAGAACGATGATTATATTTGTTGTGGGCACATCCTAAATGATATGGTTGATTCCTTATTTGAAATTTATCAAAACTTTGAATCTACGAAGGATATATATGATGCCATGTAATCCAAGTATATCGTTAAGGATACTTCCAAGTAGAATTTTCATTATAAGTAATTTCAAGAGTTACTGAATGGTGGGATTCTAGACTTTGTGATGGAACAATATAATAAACTCCTATGTATCCTTGGGAAATAACAACACGAAATTCAAATAGATAGATTCAATTAGGTATCAAGTGTGATAGACACCCCCACCCCCTTCATGGAAATACATCAAGCATATGCTAAAGAATAAAAAAGATTCAATTATGTATCAAGTGCGGTGGAAAAATTATCTCCCCTCCTTATGGAAAGACGTCAAACATGAGTTAAAGCACAAAAAGGAAGAGTTGTCTTTAGTACAACTCGATGTCCATTTATGTATTGAGGATTATTTATGAGTACAAGAAAATGGAAACTAAAAAGCCAAATATTGTAATCATATATTAATGTGGTCATGATAGTAAAGATCATAAACAAAACAAAGTCAAGAAACATAAAAGAAAGGACACCAAATAAGGATGCAACAAGAAGAAAGTGATATGTTGCAAGTGTAACAAACCAGATCATATGAAGTGTGTTTGTCATGTTGGTAAAGGAAAGAATAGAGCAAGAAATTATGGGAAAGATTCACAAGAGCACAGCCTAAAACCCAAAGAAGGTCAGAATTTTATTTTCATGTTTAATTTATGCTAAGAATTTTATACCACTAATACTCAAGGAATTTTATGTATATAATGAAAATCTTACACGATGGGTTGATGCGGGGGGAGAGGGATTTATGTACATAAATATTATCGTTGGTTTAAGATACATGAAGTGTTATAAGATGGATCGGTGTTATATATAATATATTGTTCAAATACATGAGTTTCCTGATGTTTTCCTGGAGGATTTTCCTGGTGTATCTCCGGAGAGGCAGGTTGATTTTGGGATCGATCTGATCCCTTGGGTAGCCCCTGATTCCCAAGGTGTCATATCGTCTCGCACCGCTCAATACACGGGAGCTGTTGGGCAAAGAGTTTATCCGACCGAGCAGTTCGTCTTAAGGAGCATCGATCATGTTTGTTAAGAAAAAGGGCGCATCGGATGTGCATAGACTACATAGGAGCTGAATAAGCTGACAGTGAAGAACCATTATCTACTCATGAGGATTGATGACCTTTTTTATCAGTTGTAGGATGCATCTTGGTTTTCCAAGATTGATTTGAGTTCAGATTATCATCAGATGTGTGATATGGGCATTTTTAATCATAAAATTCATGCATTATCTTAATAGTTTATGTTAATTTTATCTTAAATAATGAACAAAAGGTGTTTAATTAGTTTAAAATTTCATTTTCAGCAACAAAGACATGCTCGGAAGGAAAAGAAAGCGAATTGGCGCTTGGAAGCTTGGATCTTGGATTTTGAAGAAAGAAGGATGTTGCTGGATAGCTTGACCCGTAGTCGGTGTTTTGGACATACCTCATGACTTGTAACTCCGATTGACGAGATCTAAAATGTTCTGAAAACTATACATAATTTTCGGACGACTTTCGTGTTTTGAGAAAATGTTGATTCCAAACGAACTCGATGAGTTTGGGTCCTCCAACTCGACAAGTTTCTTAGAAGATTCCCGACAAATTAGTGCCTTGCCGTACATGCGATTTAAGTCAAAAACTCGGCGAGTTTTGTCATAAAACTCGATGAGTTGAGCTGTTTTTCAGAACCTATTTATAGATCGTTTTCACTCGAAACCCTAACTTTTGCTGGAGGCTTTTAGCGACTTTTGGAGGCCAGAAAGGTTCTTAGAAGTTGTGGTTTTCGAAATTCAACTAGAGGCTTGGAATTGAAGAGATCTAAAGGCAAAATCATTAGTAATTTACTTAATTCTCTTGTTTACATTATGTCTACATTGATGAATTTCGTTTTTATGATGTTATTTGCTGAAGTTATGGGCTAAACTCCATACTTCTGTTTAGACTAGATGATCTTATGAATATGGTTTGATTAGTGGCTTTGGATGATATTAATTTGGTTATTTATCTTGTTAAGCTTGTTAAAAGATCCTTAAGTGTTAATGATAATTATTTTTTGTTAATAACTAAGTATATTGAGTTGCATGAACATCTTCTTGATTGCTTGAATCTTATAGTTTTGTGAAAACAAAATTGTATGCCTAGTGTTGTGAACATAACCTAGGGTTAAGTAGAAAATAATTAAGTTAATGTTGAGCATGTGTGATGACCAACCACGTATGAGTTAATTGAATCAACCAATTTAGTTAACTATAACTACAAGTCTTGCTTGATTCGAACTGAACACTAGGAAATATGTTAGTTTAATCAATTGGCCGCTGTTTGAATTAACTTGTTTGCTAAAGGATTAGTAATAGTGAACATGAACCTAATCATATTAGAAATCGGTAACCATTGATATATTAATCCATTGCACTTGCCACAAAATTAACTATAAGAATAAGTGAATCAAATCTAAACGGAAGTCTCTTTTATCTTATTGAATCTAGTTGTCTTTTGTTTCTCCTTTAGTTGTTAATTTTTCTTTGTTTAAGTGTTTAGTGATTGCTTAAGTTTCTAGTCTTGCAAAACTAGAGAAAAAAACCCCTTTTTATATTTGTTTTATTTAGATAATATTAGTATTTATTTTAATTGCTTACCGTTACCTGTGTTCGATACCCTACTTACCTGAACTAAACTGCTAATCGATAGGTACACTGTCTTTCGTGTGTTTGTCTTTGTGTTTAAGTTAGTAGGATTAAAACTAGTACATTCCACATGTATCAATGAGGGTCAGAGAGGAGGACATTAAGAAGACGGACTTTCATACTCATTATGGTCATTACAAATTTGTAGTGATGCCATTTAGGCTCACCAATGTACCGACAACGTTCATCGATCTGATGAACCGGGTGTGTACGCGGATGCTCGACCAGTCGATTATCGTGTTTAGTGATGATATTTTAGTCTATTCCAAGACCAAGGAGCAACAAAAGGACCACCTTCAGGAAATCCTTGGGGTTTTGACGGTAGAGAGGCTATATGCCAAGTTCTCCAAGTGCCAGTTTTGGTTGCGTGAGGTTCAGTTTTTAGGATTCCTCGTCAATCAAGACGAGATTGTGGTCGATCCGGCCAAGATTGAGACAATGGTTCAATGGGAGGTTCCGATTTCTCCATATGAGATTCGGAGTTTCCTTGGTTTTGCAGGTTACTACAGGAGATTTATTGAGTATTTCTCCAAGATTGTTGTTCCCCTCACTCGCCTGATAAAAAAGAGTGCTATTTTATGGTGGGGCTCTAACCAGCAAACATGATTTAAGACATTGAGCCATAAGTTATGTGAGGCTCCAGTGTTAACCCTTCCAGAGGGTGTCGAGGATTTTGTGGTATTTTATGATGCTTCGATCTCAGGGATGGGAGCGGTACTTATACAACATGGTAGAGTGATTGCTTATGCTTCTAGTCAGCTGAAGCCTCACGAGGCTAAATACTCTATCATGATCTGGAGCTGGGGGCAGTGGTTTTTTTCCCTGAAGACTTAGTGACACTACCTTTATAGGGTCCGTTGTGCCATCTACACGGATCACAATATTTGAAATACCTGATGGACCAGCCAAATCTAAATATGAGGCAGTGTAGATGGCTCGACTTAGTGAAGGATTATGATTGTGAGATTTTGTACCATCCGGAGAAGGACAACGTGATAGCCGATGCTTTGAGTCGTAAGACGGCTAGTGCATCGATTCGAGACCTTTGTTTGAGGATGACCACTGCGACTCCATTTTTGGATACGATTAAGGAAGCACAGGTTAAGACAATTAAGGAAGATAATCGGAAGAGTGAAAGGGTGGTTGGCTAGGTTTCTACGTTTGACATTGGCAGTAGGGGACTATTGACCTTACATGGTAGGATTTGGGTACCTTATTCGGGCAGGGCCCAACAGACATTGATGGAGGAGGCCCATAAATCAAAGTTTTCCATTCATCCGGGAACGACGAATATGTACAACGATCTGAGACACAACTTTAGGTGGACGTTCATGAAGAGAGATATAGCTTGGTATGTGGGGGAGTGCTTGACTAATCAGAAAGTCAAGGCCGAACATTAAGCCCTCATGAAAAGTTGCGGCCTTTGGACATCCCACTGTGGAAATGAGATCAGATTATCATGGATTTCATCACGAATCTACCAAATACTGCTAAGGGACTTTATACTATTTGGTTTATCATGGGTCGTTTGACCAAGAGTGCACAATTCTTTTTGCTATATAGGAAAACTCTCCACCCGAGAAATTAGCCAACATTTACGTTCGATAAGTGGTTGCTCTTCACGATGTTCCGACTTCTATAGTTTCAGATTGAGATGTTCGATTTACTTCTAGATTTTGGAAGAGGTTACACGACGAGTTGGGCACTCGATTACACTTCAACACTTCTTACCATCCTCAAACAGATGGGCAGAGTGAGCAGACCATTCAAATTCAAGAGGATATATTGAGAGCTTGTATCATCAACTTTGGTGGAATTTTGGATACCTACCTTCCTTTGGCAGCGTTCTAGTACAACAATAACTATCATTCCAGCATTAGAGTGCCTCCTTTCGAGTTTCTCTATGGGAGGAAGTGTCATACCCCGATTTATTGGGGAGAGGTTGGAAATAGGGTCACGGGGATCACAGAGGTGGTGCTAAAGACAACAGATCACATTCAGCTGGTCAAACAGAGGCTACAGACAACACAGATCCGAAAAAAAATTATGTGGACAGACGTCACTCGGAGTTGGAGTTCCAGGTCGGGGATATGGTACTGTTGAAGGTGTCACCCTGGAAGGGTGTTATTCGTTTTAGGAAGCGGAACAAGTTGGCCCCATATTTATTAGACCTTTCTGAGTGATTTCCAGAGTGGGCAAGGTGGCCTATCGATTGGACCTACCGAATGAGCTTAGTGTCACACCCCGGCCGAGCGGCGGAAACATCGGGCTGAGCGACGTTGTGATGTTGGATTTCAGGCCAAAGGCATACATTGAATAATATACCGGAATATCATACAACACTAATTTTTATTCATTAATAAAATACATTACATAACTGTTCGAGATACAAATAGGTCACAATGGCAAAGTACAATAGTAGAGTACATAAACTTCTAGCTGCAACACCGGGGTTAGTAGAGTACATAAACTTCTAGCTGCAACACTGGGGTTACTTCCCTCATCATCAAGAATCATTCTTCTGAGAATACATGTGGTATGAAAGTCAACATAATGTTGGTGATTTCACATGTTTTATTATTAAAAAACGTGTTGTAGTTGTTTAGTTATCTTAGTTATCCTGCGCTTGCTCCTTCGAGTTGAGTGTACTATTACTACTTTCTTAGGTTATTTCATAGTAGTAGACTAAAATAGTTAGTTTTAGTTTTCTTAGTTATCTTGAGCTTGCTCCTTCGAGTTGAGTGTACTATCACTACTTTTTTAGGTTATTTCCTAGTAGTAGTCTATGATAATTAATTTTAGTTTAACAATGTTAGGATGAGTTCCTGCAATCGAGCTATGATTGTTGAGGATTTCCCCGAAAAACACGACGCTTCACCGGACGTCGCAAATGTGTTTAGAAAGTTATGCCTACTTCGATTTCCCGTCAGGTTGTAGCTAGTAACCACAGGTGGGAGTGTCAATCACGTATAGATCTATACATATATTTCTCGCTCACTTAAGATTTAACGATTATACGTTGGGGCTAGCTGAAGATTATTCAGCGTGCTGATGAATCGTGCCTCATCTAACCACTTGTTGTGTGAAGCCTCCACTCGTCGGTCGTGTTGTTATTCTTTGTTGTATCTATACGAGATACTTATTATAGATATTATTCATCTTATACATATATATATATATATATATATATATATATATATATATATATATATATATATATATATATATATAATCAAGTTAGAGTGTTTTGCGTAGCCGGGTATTTGGGCAAAACCACTAGGTACTAAGCTTATTCAAATGTTGGCTATAATAATGACTAGAGTATCGTCGTTTCCTGGCAATTGGTCAGCGTGACAACTAGGTATGATGTTTTCTATCAGTGCGAGTCAGTATAACAACTAGGCATAATATTATCTTTAAAAGTTGGGCAGAGTATCTACCGTCATAATATCATCCTAATATTATGAGCATAATTATCTAACTAATATTATACGATTAGTAAATAACTATGAAATATATGTATTTTAACATGTATTCTCCCTGAAAAGGTTTAGAAAATGGGGTTGTGAACTCACCCGTAAAGTGTGAAACCGTTGATGTAGGGTAGAAAACCAGGATTACGGAGTTTCGAGAGATGCTCGGGGGCAGTGGCATGCAGATCGAGAGAGTTTGAGAGGGTGTTTTGTGTTGCGAGGAAATGGACTATCGAAGCCTGCTATTTATAGCAACTTTTGGGTGCACGTCGCGCAATGCGCACCACTTAATTGCATGTGAGACACAGGGAGCTGCCACATGTTGCCCTCTCCTCGTTCCACGTCATCACGTATCCTGACAAATCCAACGTCAGGTGGCGCATTGCGCGTGGGTACGCACCTCGGTAAAAATTAAACTTTGAAATTTCGTAACTCACACATATGTACTCCGTTTTCAACGACTCTTATATATATATATATATATATATATATATATATATGTGTGTGTGTGTGTGTGTGTGGTGTGTGTGTGTAGGTCTCGACGTACTCTACAACTTTCCTTTTAGTCATTTTGGCTAGTTTTAACTTTTGTTTTTCGTCTAAATTCGGTTCATCTTGCAGTCTACAAGGTAATTTTTTTTTAGAAATTACATACTTTTGTAGTTTAAACATGTGTTTTTTAATTATTCATATTTTGTTTTGGTTGGTTTTGTATTCAATTGTTGAATTGTGATCTATAAGCTCCAATAGTGTAGCTTTTGTTTGGCTTAGAGTTTAGGGTTTAGGTTATGTTTTGTGTGCAATAACTGAAGGTGGAATGGAATTGAGCATTATGGCAGAATGAAATCTTGTTTATATAATCTTCAATAACGATTATATTTTCAAAAAAATATACAAATTTTAGTTCCATGGGGGAGGGGTATATCGGTGACAAATATTTTTTTGATTATTTGAAGGGTTTTATATAGAGAAGTCCCATTGTTTTGGGAATTTTTTTTGATAAAGTCATAATTTATTTTTTGAACAAGAAAGTCCCGGTTATTTAATTTTACACAATAATCTGTCATTTCATGTTAAAATAAAAACAATGACTTTTTATAAAAATCACAACTTGTGCATACGGGTTTCGTTTTAGGCGTTCATTGTCTCATAAATCCTACTTTGAGTAGTACTATGATTGTCATTTTGGTGACTTTTGTCAAAAGTCGACCGTTCTCTTCGTAGTTTTTGATGTTGTAACTTTTAGTATGCAGTAGATTTTTATTTACCATACTAATCACAACTCTTTCATACTAAGTTGGATTTTTACGAAGTCTATATTTTTGGAATCATGGTAACACGTATTTTCTGAAAATGTAAACATGCTCTCAAGGTGGCATGATTTTTCACGCACTAATTTTTGAGCCTAAATGTTGACGTAATTAAGGACGAAACCGAATATATTTAATTATATATGTTGAAGGATTACATGGTTGTCCTATTACATTTTCGTGTTTGTCGTTAAATTCTAACGGCCGTTGATGACGTGTTTTTCGGGTTGTCACATCCTCCCCCCATTAAAGGAAATTCCATCCCGAAATTTAGCTCGCAGTCGGGATGTTCTCGAACAAGTGAGGGTACTTGCTCTTCATCTGGTTTTCGCGTTCCCATGTGTACTTCAGTCCTTGCCTAGATATCCATCGTACTTTGAAAATAGGAATGCGGCTCTGTTTAAGTCTTTTGACTTTGCGATCCATAATTTTGATTGGCTCCTCGACGAAGTTAAGTTTTGTGTCGATTTGTATCTCTTTGAGAGGTATAATAAGTGTGTCCTCGGAGAGACATTTCTTAAGGTTTGACGCGTGGAAGACATCATGCACGCTGCTGAGTTCATGGGGCAATGTTGGTCGGTAGGCTACCGGACCTACTCCAGCAAGGATCTCGAAGGGTCCTATGTATCGCGGGTTGAGTTTTCCCCGTTTGCCGAATCTTATAACTCCTTTACAAGGAGATAATCTTAGCATGACTCTATCCCAAACTTGAAATTCAAGTGGTTGTCGTCGAAAATCGGCGTATTTCTTTTGACGTTTACGAGCCATTCTCAATCGTTCTTTGATTCGCACAATTTTCTCGGTGGTTTTGTGAATAATTTTTGTCCGGTTAGCAAAGTGTTCCTTGGTTGTTGTTTTTCTAACTAAGTGTCACTGACTTCTATCCAACAAATCGGCAAATGGTACTTTCTTCCATAAAGTGCTTCAAATGGTGTCGCCTTTATGCTTGTGTGATAGCTGTTGTTATAGGAGAACTCAACCAAGGGTAGGTGAGTATCCTAAGCATCTCCAAAGTCTATCATGCATGCTCTAAGCATATCCTCAAGCATTTATATAGTCCTTTCGCTTTGATCATCTGTTTGTGGATGGTAGCATGTGCTCATGTTGAGACGTGTCCCTAATGCTCATTGCATTGTTTGCCAGTACCGAGATGTAAATATGCTATCTCTGTTAGAGAAAATAGATTTCGGTATTCCGTGCAGTCAGACGATCTCTTTGATGTAAGTCATGGCTAGCTTTTCCATTTTATCCGTCTCTTTGATGGGTAGGAAATGGGCATACTTAATTAGACGATCGATTACTACCCAAATTGTGTCGTAACCACTATGTGTCTTGGGTAGTTTCTTGTTGAAGTCCATGGCGACTTGCTCCCATTCCCACTCAGGTATTTCGGGTTGTTGCAGTAGACCTGAGGGTTTTTGGTATTCTGCCTTGACCTTAGCGCATGTTAAGCATTTGCTCACGTAGGTAGCAATTTCTGGTTTCAAGTTCGGCCACCAATACCTCTTCTTTAAGTCAAGGTGAAGAATCATAGAATCGAGTGTAGAATGAATCAGAGTATAAAATCAAGTCAGAATGCAAGATTGAACACCAGATGTAAATATGATCTTGTTTCAGCTCTATTACGCTTTCGAATGTTTACAGAGTACAAAAGACAGGTCTGTAAAAACTCTTATCTAACTCTAGTAAATATCCCTATTTATAGGGAACAGAAAGCGTACAAAAAATATACTAATGCATTGACACTTAAGCTTCGAATAAAAGCGCCTTAGTAAAATAGATTACAAAACATTCGAAGAGTGCAAAATACATTTCGACTAATTACAACATTTTGACCCTTACAATCTCCCCTTTTGGAATCATAGTTGAACTTCTTAATTTGTAAGAAGCTGGATGGAATACAACATCACTCTTCGAATTTCCGTGTACCAGGAAATAATCTTCTTTAGCTCTTTCTTATCTCCTTCATTGTTCTTCTTACAATGATTCATACGAACTATTAAGTTTGTATATTGAGACGTTGAATATCTTTCCACTTTGCATGCCTGGAATAAGAAACGTTTTGCTTTTCCAGCCTTGTCTTTTCCTGCGAAGACCATCCCAAAAGGCTTCAAGCAGATTTCACCATCAGCATACTTTTTCAATTCTGCTTGAGTCTTCTTAGGAGCCATTGGAGCTTTTATTTCCATACCTTTAGCTGTAGCTAACTCCACATCTATTAGAGCCAAGCACTCATAATAATTTCCGATGAAAATCTTGATGTGAGCAACTCCAAGCTTAAATTCATCAGGTTTAGTGTTTTGAAGATATGAAAACGATTTGTCTTTCAGAATCAATGCAACTTGTATAAGATCATACAAGTTCATTAATGGAAAATCTGCAATTGTAAATTCGCAAATATTTCCATTTGCCCTGGCAACCACATACTTGATATTTTGGACTGTGTTTTCGAACACCACATCCTTTTTCATACTGATTACTTTCTTGATCTTTATCAAATACCAAACTTCCTCAGGGGCTTTTGCAAGAACAGCATGAAATCTAATTTTCATGTGTGTACCATCATCCTTTTCTTTGAAATTTCCTTCTGCCTTAAATTGAGGCATGATGAACATCATTTCATTTATTGGAAAGTCCAGCTGACTTGAATCAGTATTCGTAACCATATAACTTTGTTTTGGTTTCTTCTCAAATGAATACATATGATTAAAAGCTACCTTGGCCTCAATTGTTTCATAATTGTAGTGTTTGGACAGATCACCTTTGTCCATACCCTTCGGATCACTTGCACGCTGAGTCATTACGCTTTGAATCAACCTTAGCTTTTCAATTTCAGCTTCTGCTTCGGCTTTCCTTTCTTCTTTCGATTTTTCCACCACTATTGTTTTCCCTTTATCTTTCAAGACTGAATCATCTTTCACCTCCTTTGTTTTCGAACCACTCCCACCAGTATCAGTAGATTTACCAATCACAATTCCTTTCGAAATTGGTATTGTAATTGGCATAGTTGTTACAACAGTTGAAGTAACCGGCCCAGCAGATGCTATAACTGGCTTTGTTGTTGGGATCTTTGAAGAAAACACCTTTCCTACAACCTTCGCATCATCACCACTAGCCTTCGAATCACCAGTTTTTCTTTCTCCCCCTTGCACCCCTGTGAAAACAGGTGGGGCATTTGTTGTTGGAAGAAGGCTTGATATGCGAGAGAGAGGAGCAAGTTGCTTGTTGAGAATTGCTTTGAATTGTAGGAACTTTTGAGATAAAAATTCAGGAGTAATCAGGGAAGAAGAAACCGGCTGGATAGATAGTTCTTTTAATTCCTTTAGCAAAGTAATCACTTCCAAAAAGTTGGTACGTTCTATTGTTGAAAGTTGAGTAAGTTGAGGACTCAAACTTTCATACAATTTGACAAATTTTGTGACAGCGTCACAAATAATATCAATCTTCTGATTCAGAGATGCATAGTCTTTTTGAACATTTGCAATCTCTTTTTGCATATCTTCGCGAAGTTCACAAATATGCAAATTGACATCCTCCCTGACTTTCTTTACGTCTTGAACAAAGAGAACATGCCTTTCCTTTGTTACATTCTTTAATTATTTCATATCTCCGGCAAACTTCGAAGTTTGAGAATTGATTCGTAGTTCATTGTTTTGATCACTATGATCAACCTTCTCCAAAATTTGTGATTCGGAGTCTATAATCATCCCATATACTTTACTTACGACTCTGGCTTCGAACATTTTCAACAAAGTATCAACCTCTAAACTTCAAACAGACGAACCACCCCCAGATCAGCTTGAGATTGAATTATAGAATTCAACTTCTGATTCAAAATTTTAAACTGCTTCATTGTCATCAACATATGATCTGGAAAATCCTCTTCTTCTTCATGAAACTCTAATTCCTCAAACGTACCTCCAAAACCCTCATTATCAGTTTCTGTCTCCATAAAAACAGTTTCTTGAACGGTTGAATTAGGTTTGGGTGTATCAGTGGATTGAGAAGAAAAAATAGAAGTAAAGGGTTGATTGATAATGTTTTCGAATGTAGGGGAATCAGTGGTTGAAGTAATTGGAATAATTGGTGGAGGTAAAGAAACAATATGTTCGAAGGTTATAGAAGTTGGATGACCTTGATCTTCTTTCTTCGAATCTCCTTCACCCATATTGACATTTGCATCCGTATCAGATAATTTTGCAGGGATGCGTGAAGTTCGTACCTCCTCAGAAACTGATTTGGCAACCGAATCTTCGGGTGGTATGACTATTGTCTACTCAGGAGTTGAACTTTCTGCGTGAAGAGTTACTTCTGGTGTTTCAGGAATTCTTTCATCTCATCTTCTGTAGACTCAGTAGAAAGCATAAGCTTTTGTGTCTTATTCTTCTTCTTCTTTGACAGATGTTTGGCCATATCCTCAGCCCTTCGTTTCTTGGACAATGGAGAAACAGGTGCTGGCACTTCTTGAATTTAAACACCTTGATGAGTGACTTGAGGTTTTCTGACCACTTTATGTGTTGGAGACTTGCTTTTATGTGTTGACTTCATTTTGATTCTTCGAAACATACCGGTCTTCGAAGGAATGATTACTTGCTCTTGAGTATCTTCAACAACATGCTCAATCTATTGTGTCTCAGCAACAGACACTTCAACTGTTAGAGGCTTCTTCTTTGGAGATTTCGAAGATTTCAACTCTATGATTTTTTCTTCAAAAGAAGTGGTTTCAGTCTTCTTTGACCGCTTGGATTTCTTATCTTCCCTTTCCAATAGTATCCCAGTTTCGACAGTAGAATCAATAGTTTTCAAATATGCCACTAACACAGAATTCGAAGGATCAACTCTTTTGAGCATTGCATCAGGAATACGAGCAACATATGGAAAATCCTCAGCACTATCTGTGAGATCCTTCGGATAGCGGTACGATTGAAAAACAACTTTTTCCTCATCATTAGGTACCAAAATCCCTTCCTTGTTGTAAAAATATTGCAAAATCAAGCTCCAGTATCGTGCACACGAAATACCATGAAGAGCATTCGTGTGTTCTACACTCTTTTGGAATTCCTTCCACAATTGTGTAGAATAATCCACTTGAAGATCATAATATAGCCCAGCAACCATGACATATACCTCCATTCTTCCTTTATCAAGACCAACTGTTCTTCCAGTTAAACATCTCAGAAAAATACCAAATAAGAAATTCCAAATACTTGGAAGACCAGATTTCTTAAAATCACTGATCTTGGACAGTTGAGGCTGATATCCCATCTCATTAAACATATGAACGATTTGAGGGAATGTGAAAGCAACATACGGAGGTGAATTCGGAATTTCAAGAATTTGGCAAAAGAGTTTCTTTGATAATCTGACCTTTTTGTCATTCTCCAGATGGAAAGTAATGGTATCAGAAGCTTTGTTGTAAGTAGCGGTTGATCCTGCTTGAGAAAGCCATGACATTGGAACTGAGAACGAACTGAACATCGCCTTAGACAAAACAGAGCTCTTCAAGGCAACGATTAACATCTTCAATTCTTCTGGGTATTTAGAGACATCACCCTCCAAGTAATAGTTAGTTGCTTGAATCTTCATAATTGGTAATGAAGAGACATCATCAGTGGTATGAGAAGGATCAGCATCAACATGAACAGAAGTCGCCATTGTTAGGGTTTGAAAACTTTGAAGATCAGAGAATTTGGGAATATTTCTTTTTGATCGCGTAAACTGATAATGAACCCTTGAATCCCTTTTTATATGTAACCCTGAAGTTTGAATTTGAAGCGGGATGTATATTTAATGATATCTGACGTGGCACCTGGAAAATCGGACCATTACTGCGTAAAAGTAGCCATGCGTCAAAAAGTAGCTGTCACATCACCTTGAAATCCGGACAGAATACCATACGTCATTAAAAAACGGCCTGTATTGTTATCCCCAAGAAGATTGTAACCGTCAGAACCCTTCGTATGGAAGCAAGGCTCTTTCACTTTTGGGATGAAAAGCGAAGTCATATGCTAGATGTTTGAAATCATCAGCCTGAGTTGGTATTACTCAGAACCTCAAGGATTTCGTGAGTGCAGTGTTCCAAAGGATTTAGACGAGAAACAAAGATAAGAAAAATTTAGGAGACTGTGATGTCAAAATATTAATTTGACACGAAAGCAGATAAAATCCCGGGCAAATATTACTTCATTAATCATTAAGAGAAATGATCAACAGCTTGTGTAGTTTCCCGTGAAATACAATCGAATACTTGTAAATAAGTATCGAAGGGCTTCTTTTATAATGCTTCGTGGGTAGTTTAAAAAAAATTTCGTTACATGTCATCCTAAACATAAGGTGGTAAATTGTAACAGAAATTACTTGTTTGACCAGTGTAGTCAGAGACAAGTTTGTTTTGAAAAATTTTAAGTGACATTGAAGTTCGAATGAAACTCACACGGAAATCATATTCAAGAAAAAATATTTGTGCTGGATCTTGTTGGGTAACAAACATCATGGGTTTGGAATGTTTAATCAAGACCACTCATACGAAATGAATATGATTTGGAGTTTCGAATTTTGGTACTGAACCAAATGTTTCGTGAAAATCTGGAACATAGTTCCCCGTCAATTCCTTAAAAGTTTAGAAAATTGGGTTTCACTTTCATCACGGTCTCATGATGTCGGATCATAAACACAGATTTTTGATATATCTAAGTCTTGATGGGTTTGATCAGAGACCTCTCGGACATATGTCTTCGTGTGTGATCGTGTAAGAACTTTATAGGTGAAAAAGATTGATGTAAGACACGAAAGGTACCTCTGTTATATTTGGACAAAACAGTAAACTCTTAACTCATTTTGAGAAGAGTCAGGTAGCTCAGAGACTAATGTGAATATAAGCCTTATTGGGAAGAAATTTTCGTATGAATAATTTCATTAAGGCTTTCGTACACACACATTGAGTCATTGGAGGCTTTGGACAACATGCAACAGCATGCTTCTAGGGACAACTTAACTAGTTCAAAATCTTGAAAAATTTATCGATTCGTACAAAAAATGTACCTGACCCTAAACTGCAAGCATAATCCACTATGTATCATCATGAATATTTGCAACAAAATACTAAAAAGAAATTAGAAACAAAATATTTTTGTTGTTTTGATTTTTCGAAAATAGAGACAGAACAAAAGCAAAACAAAATCTTTTTGGATTTTTAAATTTTTCGAAAATTAAAAGACAAAACTAAAGTAAACGAAAATCTTTTTGGATTTTTAATTTTTCGAAAATTAAATGACAAAAACAAACGAAAATCTTTTTGGATTTTTAATTTTTCGAAAATTAAAAACTAACTGTACTTGTTGCAAATACACGAAATTTTATCATCCCCTGATAAGTGACAAATTTACGAATTCGAAGGGATTCGAAGCGTTGACTATGAACAGTAACCTCTGAATCAACCCTTAAAATGTATGATAAATTTACAAATTCGAAGGGATTCGAAGCGTTGACTATGAACAGTAACCTCTGAACGTTGACTGTTATTGCTTTGTCTTTCATTTAGCGCCTCTGAATCATACCTGGTCAATCATCATTCTCCTTTTTCACATGGAACATAATTTCCATCTATCATTCCACGTCCTTCTAAAATTTTCACAAAGGATTTTTCATCTAAAGGTTTCGTGAAAATATTAGCTAACTGATCAGTTGTTTTCACGAAATGTACTTCAATATTTCCATCCTCCACGTGATCCTTGATGAAATGATAACAAAGAGCTATACGTTTAGTCTTCGAATGCTGCACAGGATTATGACAAATTCTTATTGCACTTTGAGAATCACAATATAATGGAATCTTTTTCATATTGATTGCATAATCACACAATTGACTTTGAATCCATATAATTTGTGATGTGCAAGCAGCAGCAGCCACATATTCTGCTTCAGCTGTTGAAATTGATACACATGTTTGCTTTTTCGACTGCCAGCTCACCAATTTGCCATCGAGAAATTGACATCCGCCACTTGTGCTTTTTCTATCAAGATTACAACCACCCAAGTCTGCATCCGAATAAGCTTGTACAAAGAACCCAGTTTTCGAAGGATACCACAATCCTAACGAAATTGTTCCTTTAAGATAACGAAATATATTCTTCACAGCAGTGAGATGTGGTTCTCGTGGATTTGACTGATACCTTTCACAATTACACACAGAAAACATGATATCAGGTCTACTTGATGTAAGATAAAGTAATGAACCAATCATGCTCCTGTAAAGAGTTAGGTCAACTGCAGGTTTATCTAACGAAGGTGTCAACTTTATGCCAGTTGCCATAGGAACTCGTAACTTTGTGCTATTCGTCAATCCAAACTTCTCTAGCAGATTCTTCGTATAATTTTCTTGATTAATAAAAATTCCTTCTCTGCTTTGACGAATATTCAGTCCAAGAAAATTATTGATTTTTCCCATCATGCTCATTTCGAACTTACTTTTCATCAAATCTTTGAATTCTCTAGATAAGGCAGGGTGAGTTGAGCCAAAAATAATATCATCAACATAAATTTGAACAAGCATTAGATGATTCCCAACTTTCTTTCGAAATAATGTGGGGTCAACAGATCCTTGTTTAAATTTAGATTGTTTCAAAAATGAAGTAAGAGTTGCATACCATGCTTGTGGTGCTTGTTTTAAACCATAAACTGCCTTATCTAAAATATAAACATGATCTGGATATTCTTCGTTAATAAAACCTGGGGGTTGTTCCACGTAAACTGTTTCTTGAAGCTCTCCATTTAAAAATGCACACTTCACGTCCATTTGATAAACATCAAAGTCTTTGTAAGCTGCATAAGCCAGAAATATACGAACAGCCTCGAGTCTTGTGACAGGGGCAAAAGTTTCTTCATAGTCGATTCCTTCTTGTTGTGGATATCCTTTAACAACAAGTCTGGCTTTGTTTCGAACGATATTTCCATCTTTGTCGGTTTTGTTTTTGAAAATCCATTTTAACCCGACAATCGAAACATTTTCAGGTTTAGGAATTAATCTCCAAACCTTGTTTCGTTCAAATTCAGACAATTCAGATTCCATAGCAACAACCCAATCTGAGTGTTCCATTGCAACCTTAACTGTTTTTGGTTCAATTTTAAAGATAAAAACATTGAACATGCAAAATTCTTGATGAGTATTCAATACCTCATTCTTTGCACAAATTTGAGCTCTTGTTAAAACACCCTCTTGTGGATTTCCAATTATTTGATATTTCGGATGATCTCTTGTCCACTTTTCCATTGGCGGATAAGCTGGATCAAATTCCAAAGGTGCATCTTCGTATAAATTATCATTCTCTGAACCTGCAATCGAACAAACATCATCAAAATCATTATTATTCTCAATATTTTCTAAATGCTCCCCCTCAATATCAGCATTCAATCTCTCATTCTCCCCCTCGAAAGAATGCTCCCCCTCAACTAGAGTGTTCGAAACCAAGTGCTCCCCCTCCACTGGATTATTTTGCACACTTTCGCCTTTCTCTTGAGAAGTTGATGTTGAATCATCAGTAAACTTCGTTAATTCAGAAAGATGATTATCATTTGCATTAATTTCAGCATCAACAACATGATCTGAAATACCAAAAATTAAATCATAATCAATATCTAAGGTTTGTGAAGATTCAGATTCATCTTGTATTTCTTTTAGAATAGGATGATTTTCACACTGCGTTTCAGTTTGTTTAATATAGTAATCATCAAATGTAAGATTAAAAGTTTCTTCAACTTTTCGTGTTCTTTTGTTCAACACACGATATGCGACTGAATTATGCGAATATCCCAAGAAAATCCCTTCATCTGCTTTAGCTTGAAATTTTGTAAGATTATCCTTGAGATTCATAATAAAGCACCTGCATCCGAAAACATGGAAAAATTTGACGTTAGGTTTTCGATTGTTGAGAATTTCATTTGGAGTGATGTTAAAACGACGATGAATGAAAGATCTGTTTTGAGTAAAACATGCGGTGGATACTGCTTCAGCCCAAAGGTATTGTGGAAGATTCGCATATGCTAGCATAGTCCTTGCCGCTTCGCATAGAGATCTATTTCTTCGTTCAACAACACCATTTTGTTGTGGTGTGTATGGAGATGAAAAATTATGCGAAATCCCTTTGTCCACCAAAAATGAATCAAGAACATTGTTCTTAAATTCAGTTCCATGATCACTCTTAATTTTTCGAACAATCTTCTTCAATGTTGTTTCCATCTTTTTGATAAAGTCAATCATGATTTGTGCAACTTCGAATTTAAGCTTGAGAAAATAAACCCACGTAAATCTGGAAAAGTCATCAACAATGACTAATATGTACCGTTTCTTGTTGAGTGTTGAAACTGTTGATGGACCACACAAATCAATATGTAAGAGCTCCAGAGGTGCGGCAATTTTCGAATCTATCGTAATTGGATGACCTTGTTTATGTTGCTTTCCAACTTCACATGCTGCACATAAAGAATCATTATCAAATTTAAGTACAGGTAAACCTCTTACCAGATCTTGTACCACAAGTTTATTGATGTTTCAAAAGTTGAGATGAGAAAGTCTTCGATGCCAAAGCCAGCTTAAGTCAGATGTTGCTTTCGAAAGAAGACATATAGCAGGTTTCCCTACTATCGGATTGATGTCCAAAGTGAACATGTCACCTTTCCTTTTGGATTTAAGTAAAACTTCATTAGTCTTGACATTCGAAATAACACTTCCTTCTTCATTAAAAAGAACTTGATTGCCAGTGCCCACAACAAGTTGGGAAACACTTATCAAGTTATGTTGAAGACCTTCAACATACGCAACACGATTCACTGTGAATTGTCTGTTTGTGATCTTCCCATATCCTTTGACTTGACATTTTTGATTGTTCCCAAACTTCACAACTCCAGCATTCTTTAGGCTTCGAAAATCACATAAATTCTCCTTCTTCCCAGTCATGTGACGAGAGCAACCACTATCAATGTACCATTTATTATCATATTGCTCGTCACATAGTACCTACAATCAGTGGAAAAATTTAGGTACCCAAGGCTTTTTGGGTCCTTGGAAATTAGATTTCAATTTCGAATGTAATGAAACACTTTTAACCCAATCACAAACTTTAGTTTTGAGACTATCAATTAAGTTCACATCTTCATTTAAAGGAACCAAAACATAAGGTTTTGATGGTTTCGAATGTTCACTGACATTACCCTTTGCATTCTGTGTTTGTGAATGTACATTCGTTGTTTTGATTACTGGTTTCCATGCTTTGACTGATATGTTCGAATCCTTAGAAGATAAACTTCCATTTGATGAAGTATTTACATACTTTTCATAGGCTTCGTGAATTTGCTCCTTTGAAAATGTATTCGATTGATACATTTTTCCTTTGCCTTCAAGCCAATGATCAATGTTCTTCCTTGAAGTTATCCCTTTTTCATGTGAAATTTTCATAGTTTCTTTCTTTGTATGATTAGGAAAATTTGGCTTTTTAGGAACAAAATCAACTGTTGGATTGGTTAGAAAAGATTGACCAAAAGATGTATCAACAGTGGATTTAAAATATTGACGTTGAAAGAATTTTTGATTTGGATTTGATGTATTTGGAATATTAGTTTCTGAAACTTTCGAAAACTTTGGTTGTTTATTCACTTCAGACCTTGAATTTTTAGCTTTGAACACATTTTTGGATGATTGTGATTCAGACATCTTTTGAGACTCAATAATCTGCCAAAATATTTTCTTCCTAGCTTGTCTTTTTGAAATGTTATTTTCCTTCGAAAATTTGTCTATTTGATCTTTGAATTCCTTGGAGTTTATTTTGACAACTTTTTCATTTTCCTTTACAACTTGTTTTGAATTCTCTTTTTCAATTTTTGATTTTTCAACCCATTTTCTTTGTGGTTTTTGACGATGAAAAACATACGAATTTTTTGTTAGGTTGTTTTCAACTGTGCTTTGATTTGCAAAGAAACCTTCATCAGTTGTTTTCAAATTATCTTCTTCAACTAACTTCTTTAATTCTGGTTTGATATTCTCAACATTTCCAGTAGTTACGAATACTTGATTTGGAAAAATGACATCATCTGTACACTTGAAATTTGGATAAACCACAGTATTCGTTTCAAGATAGTGATCACCTTTTTCATTCATTACTTTTTCGAACTTTTGTGTATCACCATACACTTGATCAACCACTATTCGAGGAATTTCTTCTTCCTTTGAAGATTTCTTTTCCATCGAAATTTTCTCTTCTTTTTCATCATTGCTATCATCAGTTTGACTGTCTCTGAGATCCATGAAATCCATATCACAAACTTTCGAAGTTGAGGGTATATCAGTTTCTTTCTTAACCATCAAGTCCTTAACTTTTTCTTTCCCTTTAAATGTTGATGCTACATTAACAACAGACAACTGGGAACAATCAACATCCTCAAGATCACTAATTTCATTAATATTGTCAGAATTATCTTCAATATCAGCAAAATTAGATTGAGAATCAGATGTTGAATTCTCAGTCTTTTTCAAAATTTGAATTTGTTCAGATTTAGTCAAAGCATCATTCACTATGTTAACTAATTCATTCGCATCAAGACATTCATCAATTTTGACAATTCCATATTTATATCTATCATCAGGAACTTTGTCAAAATCAGCTATTATTTTCTCACAATCATACGAAATATTATCTACCTTAGCTCTTCGTATGCTAGAAAAGGTAGTAATTTTCTATGTTGCTCTTTACTTATTTCACATGAATGATGTAAATCAGTTAATTTGCCATAAAGTCTCTTAGCAGAATTACAGTATATATTTCTTTGTGCTAGCAAAAGTTTGACTTCATTTGATAAAGTATCCCTATCACACATAATATTTGTTATCTGTAATTCCAAACAATCAATTTTACTTATTTTCATGTCTAATCGCTTTTTGGTCTCTAATAACTCCATGGACAACTTGTTGGCCTCATTGCTAGCAGACACAACAATTGAATCAAAATAAGTAACCGTCTCATCAAAAGATATTAGTTCAGAGTCATAAGCATGTGTAGGAATATTAAAAGATTCGAGAATATTACGTACCTTTGTTGTCATTGGGGATTTGTCTGCTGTCTTGGATACGAAGCATCTTCCTTTCACTTCGAATTCCTCTTCATCTGAATTCTCCTCCATCTTCGCATACATTGCTCCATGTGTTGGATTCCTCATTTCTTCATCGTCTGATCTGGATGACCAGATTTGATAAGTTCCATCCTCCTCCTGTTCACCCCTTGCGACCAGTGATAAATTCTTAGCTTTCGCACGAACCTCCTCAAGCTTCTCTGCATAATAAGCCTTATGTTTTACTTTATTTTTTCTCTCATCCTTCTTCCGAAGCATACAATCATTCGCAAGATGATTGGCTCCATTGCAATAATGACAATCAATACCAGCATCACCTTTCAACTTCTTCTCACTCTTTCCTTCAGACATTTTCGAATCTTTCTTCTCAACCTTCTTTTTCTCCTCAACAACAGTTTTACTCACCGTACTTCCTTTTGCCTCAGCAAGCTTAGCCTTCGAATTGAATGGCTTTTTGAAAAACTTCTTAACACGAATATTCGAGTAATATGCTATTACCTCATCATCCGAATTCATGATGAATCCCTCTTCTTCCTCTGAATCACCATTTTCAGCTTCTTTCTCAGATATCTTTGACACTAGTGCCAATGGACCTCCCAAATTCAGCTTCGATTCCTCAGCAATTTCATTTACCTCAATTTCGTGTGTCTTCAACTGATTGTACAAATCATTGAGAGTTGATGTATCAAAACTTTGCTGATTCTTCACCATCATACTCACGCTTCTCCATTCTTTTCGAAGACCCATCACAAAGATAAGATTGAATTCCATTGAAGTCCTGGTAATTCCATAGCGATTGCAACGATAGATTAACTCGTTCAGACGATCATAGTAAACTTCAATTGTTTCTCCTTCTTTTTGCTTGAAATCTTTTAGCTCGACCAAACACTGTTTGACTGAATTGATTTTCGTCTTCTCACTTCCTTGAAACTTATCTTTCAGATTGTTCCAGACTTCCTTAGCAGTTGTACAACTCCTTACGTAATTGTACACAACTGGAGGTAAAGCACCTTGCAGTTCCCTCATACATCTCTTCTCCAGTTTCTTTAGACGATCAGTTTGATTTTCAACACCATAACTTGCAGAAGATGATCCAATTGCTTGAACATTCACTGGAATATTGACATTTACAGTGATACATGACCATAATTCTTCATCAAGACCATTCAGATAATCCTGCATACGATCAGCCCACTGATCATAATATTCAGGGATTAGCATTGGAATTTTGGTCGATGATCCTAACAGATGAGAAAACGAGGTCATCGAATTGAGACTGAAGCTCGCCATTGTTGTACGGAAGATGATTTTGAAAATTTTTAAGAAGATTTGGAAATTTGAAAACAAACTAGTTGAATCAAATTGGAATTACAATAAGAACACTCGATTTAACAATTCAAATGCAGAATCAAATCACAAACTAAAATCTAGACAATTTTTCACTATCAAAAAGTGTGGAAACTTTTGAACCAAAAAGTTGATTCAAAAACTTTTTGAATAGATGAAAATTAGATCACAGGAGTGATTCCTGCTCTAATACCAATTGAAGAATCAAAGAATCGAGTGTAAAATGAATCAGAGTATAAAATTAAGTCAGAATGCAAGATTGAACACCAGATGTAAATATGATCTTGTTTCAGCTATATTACGCTTTCGAATGTTTACAGAGTACAAAAGACAGGTCTGTAAAAACTCTTATCTAACTCTAGTAAATATCCCTATTTATAGGGAACAGAAAGCGTACAAAAAATATACTAAGGCATTGACACTTAAGCTTCGAATAAAAGCGCCTTAGTAAAATAGATTACAAAACATTCGAAGAGTGCAAAATACATTTCGACTAATTACAACATTTTGACCCTTACACAAGGTACATATTATCAGCCCCTGGGTGAACTGAGTACTTTTTTCTGTGAGCTTCGTCCAAAACCAGACTCCTTATATCGCCAAATTTTGGCACCCAGATTTGGTCCATGAAACGTAAGGTTCCATCATCCTTGGACTCAGTTTTTTTCTCCATTCCTCGCAGGTATTCCTTTGGCTTGTTTTCTTCCTAAAGTGCCTTAAGTTTTGCTTCTCGGATTTGGGCAGGAAGGTTTGACTGAATTGTTAAGGTGAGTGCTTTCATTATACGAGGCTTGGCTCGTTCTATTCTACTCATGGCATCGACTACCATGTTAGCCTTGTCAGGATGACATCAGATCTCACACCCGTAGTCATTCAGCAACTCTAGCCATCCTCGTTGCCTCATATTGAGTTCCTTTTGATTAAATATGTGCTAAAGACTCTTGTGGTCGGTGTATATGACACACTTTGTGCCCTACACATAGTGTCGCCAAATCTTTAAGGAGGAAATTACAACTCCCAATTCCAAATCATGGGTGGTGTAATTATTCTCGTGAGTCTTAAGTTTGCATGAAGTGTATGCAATTAATTTTTCTGTCTGCATAAGTACACATCCCATGCCCTGGTGTGATGCGTCACAATAGACGACGAAGTCTTCGGTTCTTTCCGGGAGTGAAAGAATCAGTGCACTAGACAACATGTGTTTCAATTTATGAAACGCAGATTCTTGCTTTTCTTCCCATTTGAACTTTGTGTCCTTCTACATCAGTTATGTGAGGGGTTTAACTATTTTTGAGAAATTCTCTATAAATCTCCTATAGTAGCTTGCCAATCCTAGAAATTCGCGCACCTCAATTGGCGTTATGGGTGCTTCCCAATTCTTTATTGCCTTGATTCTGGAAGGGCCTACGGGAATGCTCTTGTTGCTGACCACGTGTCCTACAAAATGTACTTCCCTAATCCAAAATTCACACTTTGATAAATTGGCGTATAGTTTCGCTCTTCTTAACAACTCCAAAATGATTCGTAGGTGTTGGTCGTGTTCTTCCTCTGGTCGTGAGTATATCAATATGTCATCGATATATACGATTACGAACTTGTCCAGGTAGGGGTTACAAACACGGTTTATTAGGTCCATGAAGATTGTTGGGGCGTTGGTTCGCCTGAATGGCATAACTAAGAACTCGTAGTGGCCGTCGCGAGTCCTTAATGCTATTTTCGAAATGTCTTCCCCTTGTACCTAAAGTTGATGGTACCATGACCTCAAATCAATCTTCAAATAAAAGTTGGACTCTTGTAGTTGGCCGAATAGATCGTCGATCCTTGGGAGTGGATATCTATTCTTGATCGTTAATTTATTCAGCCCTCGATAATCGATGCACATTCTGAAGGTTATGTCTTTCTTCTTTTGGAATAGCACCGGGGCTTCCTAAGGTATGAAGATTGGTCTTATGAAGCCCTTATTGAGAAGCTATTGAAGCTGTCTAGATAGCTCTTGCATTTCCAAAGAGGCTAATCGGTAAGGAGATTTTGCCACTGGAACTGCCCTTAGGACTAGGTCAATTCAGAATTCCACCTCGCGAATTGACGGTAGTCTGGGTAAGTCCTTCGAAAATACATCGGGAAAATCACATACTTGAGGTATGTATGTTGGATAAGGTGTCTAAGTCCATAACTATTTCTGGTATGTACTTGACCTGACCCGGCATGGTCCATTTGGGTTGCATGGCATCATGCATTTGGATAGACTAAATGAGAGAAATAACACTTGTGGTTTATTAATATATTATAAGTTCTAATATATTAATAGTATTATTTAATTAGTATTGATCTAGAACTAATCTAGAATTAATTAAGTGATCAAAAGGTGACTAATTAAATATATGGGTTGATTGTGTAAATCATCCATAACTTGTATAGTGGACTAAAAGGCTCCATGGGTTATGAAGTTGGACTAAGGTCCATAGGATGCTCCATGGATGCTCCATGGGAGTTACAAACCCATGGGTCATGGAAATGAAGAGCCATGTTACATTAGGGTTTACATGGTGTAACCCTAAATGTAACACACTATATAAAGAACATGTTATCTACCAAAATTGGCTACACAAGTAGTTGCAAGAGGGCTAGGCCGATTTTTCAAGTGTTCTACATATCTCTCAAAGTCATTCCAAAGCATTTGGTGTTGTGTGAAACATTTGAGGCATCACACTTGGGGTGCTAGGCTCTCAAGGTTTCAAGGAATCATATTAACTACAAGGTATGTAATTCTAGCCATCTTTTATGTTTAAAGTTCCCCATGTATGCTAGATAGGTTTATGAACCTTGGAAAAAGTATTTTGCATGTATTTTAGACAAACATAGATCCAAGGTTTCCTAGGGTTGCATGTACACTTAGGAGTGTTAGAATGCTCAAAACCCATCAGTGGTATCAGAGCCTAGGCTTGTTTGTTGATACTTGATGCAAAATAGTGAAAAAAGTCGATTTTCTTGTTGTCTGCATGATGAACTCGCCGAGTCCATGGGGGGACTCGCCGAGTCCATGACTAAACTCATCCTACTCGTCGAGTAGGTTTGTGCACTCGACGAGTAGGAGCCTCAGAATGCAGATTTTCGACTTTTGCTGCTGGAAATGGACTAGAAACATTACCCTAAACTGTTTTGGTGTTTTAAAACTTGTTTTAGATGGTGTAATGGTTGTTCTAATCCATTTACAATGGCTAATATCAAAATTCCATGATTTTATGTGTTCTTGAAATTTTGATATTCATATTCATGTTCTTATGAGTTTAGATGATCATAGGAATTATTTGTAACTTCTTGCTAGTTTTAATTCATGATCATTATGTGTTTTAATGGAATCCATAATTTGTCGTCAAGTTATGGATTACCAAAAGTTTTATCTTTTAAAGTCCATTAAAGAAACACATAGGTTAAATAAAATGAAGAGTCACTCATTTTAATGAACCAATTAATCTCATAAGTTATGAATTGAAGAGTTTTGTAAAGTTACAAAACTTGCCCTCAAGTCTTGGAACATGTAAAGTCATCTTAATTAACTTTAGTTCCAACCCTTAGAATTTTTAAAGTTAAAATTCAACCCTTATACTTTATAATGTTATAAGTTAATATATATATATATATATATATATATATATATATATATATATATATATATATATATATATATATATATATATATATATAAGATCAAGTTGTTTTACGGTTAGCGGGCCTCATTCACGAAGCCGGTCTGTAACGGGGGTATGAGGTTGTTGCCTATAAAATGGCAGCTTAATGGGTGTCCACTCTCACCCACCGCTTCCTTGACTGGTGGAGGGTCGTTAGCCGAACGGGTAGGACAATGACTTAAAATTCTCATTAAAAGTATAATGATTATTATAAAGTAACTAAATGTTTTTTTATAAATTCCCAATCTTAGTTACTTTAGGAAAATGTGAATAAGGTGCTAACCCATGGAATTACACTTTTCACTTTGATTAAGTCGTTAGTGGAGCGTGTGTGGTTACCCGGCACACTAACTTGGACTTAAAAAGGTAGGCAAAGGGTGACTTAAGGTTTTTCATAGGTCGGTGGAGCGCGTGTGGTTAATCGACACATCGATTAAGTGAAAAACATTAAGGGTACCAAGTAATTGGCATGGTTACTTCACACCTTGTTTTATGATCCTCGGTATCCCAGTCACAAAACATGAAGGGCACACTCGAGATTGAAACATGCCATTGAAAAGTTCAATGAATCTCAAAGAATCTAGGAGTTTCTAAAAACCAAATAAAACCTAATACTTATATATTTCATTTTTCATGGTGGAAATTGGTGAATCGTCATTCACCTACCTTTCAAATATGTTATAGCTTGGATTACGGCATCCCTCTTCTAAGTTATAATATATTATGATTGGATCCTAGCCTTAATATTACATTTGGGTGTTTTATTAAGGACAATATTTATATCTAAACTAAACTTGGCTTTTCTTCTTTTCAGATGTATTCCAATAATGCTGCTACTGGCTCAAACCCTACCGGCTCCTTCTCTCTCATGAACCTTTGTGGGAGAGTCATCTTTGATGGATCCAACTTTACAGATTGGACCAGAAACATCAGGATGGTCACTCGCTATGAGAACAAAGAATATGTTCTCGACAAGGAGCTTAAGGTGCCCGAGCAAACTGCTACTCCTGAGGAGCTTGCTGAATATGAGGCACATGAAAGAGATGCTACCAAAGTGGCATGCATCATGATGGCCACTATGACAGCCGAGCTTCAAAAGTCGTATGAGGACTACTATCCTTTTGAGATGCACCAGGATTTGATGGACCGCCACCATCAGAGTGCTCGTCAAGAGCGATATGAAATTATCTCCTCCATGATAACAACCCGTATGAAGGGTGGTGAACCCATCACGGGCCACATGCTGGAAAATGCAAAGGTATGTGGACCGTTTGCTGAAACTTAATGTGAACTTCCCTGAGGAGCTAGCAATAGATATCATTTTGCACTCCTTACCATCGTGTTATGATCAATTCCGCATGACATACCACATGAACAAGGAAGAAGTCACCCTCAGCAAACTTCAAGGACTCCTAAAGACCGCAGAATCAGGTATTAAAGGTAAGTCGGTTGTTACCACTCCTACTCCTACTACAAACTCCGCACCTATCCTGGCAATCGGGAAAGGTAGAGGGAAGAAGAGGAAGAACCCTTCGAAGGGTACCAAGGGTAAGACCTTGATGGCTCCTCTTCAAGCGGAACCAAGAAAGGTTTCGTCATTCCTTCTACTGACCCAAAAGAGGCTGAATGCTTCTATTGCCATGAAAAGGCACACTGGAATAGGAACTTCCCGAAGTACCAGCAAGATTTGAAGGATGGGAAAGTGAAACCCAACCATGCAGGTATTTACACTATATTATCTAATAACTCACCTTATTCTAAATCTTGGGTCCATGATACCGGTTGTGGTATTCATATTTGTTTTGATTTGCAGGGAATAAGAAGAAGTGAGAATGTGGAGCATGGAAAGATAAACTTGATCATGGGGAATAGGAAAGTTTCACCTGTCACCAAGATTGGAGTGTATACTTTGTTGCTAAGTAGTGGGTTTACTTTAGATTTGAATAAATGTTGTTATTCGCCTGAAATGCCAAGAAATGTTATTTCCTTTCATGCTTTGTACAAACAAGGGTTTACCTTTTCTTTTGATAATGAAGTTGGTGGAATAAATGCTTTCTTTAATAATGTGTTTTATTTTAAAGCATTACCTTGTGATGGTGTGTATGAAGCTGTGTCTGTTGTAGATAATTTAGGAAATAATGTGTTGTGTATTGATTCTACTAATGATAATAACTTGGATAAAGCATCATTATGGCATTGTCGTCTTGGACATGTAAGCAAGAAACGCATAGGCCAACTCCAAAAGGATGGAGTTTTGGAGTCATTTGACCTAAAGTCAGATGATAGTTGTGAATCATGCTTACTTGGAAAAATGACAAAGTCACCCTTCACAGGTTCGTGTGCTAGGGGTGAAGGATTGTTGGATCTAGTGCACACAGATGTGTGTGGACCCTTCAAAACTGCCACAAGGGATGCTAATCGTTATTATGTGACTTTTACAGATGATTATAGTAGATATGGATATGTCTACTTAATCAAGCATAAGTCAGAGACTTTCGAAAGGTTTAAAGAGTTTAAACAGGAAGTCGAGAATCAATTGGGCAGGAACATTAAGATGCTTCGATCCGATTGTGGTGGTGAGTATCTTAGTACAAAGTTCCTCGACTATCTTAGGGAATGTGGGGTTGTCTCATAATTGACACCTCCCAGGACACCACAATTGAATGGTGTAGCTGAGAGGCGTAATCGAACCTTGTTGGACATGGTTCATTCCATGATGAGTCGAGCTACGCTACCAATCTCATTCTGGGGGTATGCCTTAGAGACTGCCACCCATATCCTTAATTTAGTCCCTACAAAGAAAGTTGCCAAAACTCCTCATGAGATGTGGACTAGAAAAGTACCGAAACTAGACCACATCAAGATTTGGGGTTGCGAGGCTTTCGTGAGGCACGAGACTCACGATAATCTCGAACCTCGAAGTGAGAGGTGTATTTTCATCGGCCACCCACAGAAATCCTTTAGTTACCTCTTCTACAGACCTAGTGAGAATGTGGTCTTTGTAGCAAGGAGGGGTGTCTTTCGAGAGAGAGAGTTCATAAGCCAAGGAAACAGTGGGAGGCAAATTGACCCTGAAGAAATTCAAGAGTCAAGTGGTGAAGGAACTTCAAACCCTAGCAGTCAACTTGAGGAGGAAACTCCTGTTCATCCAATTAATGAGTCTGTACCTCTGAGGCGTTACACGAGAGTTAGGAATGCACCTGAGCATTACTATGGTTTCCATAGTACTGTGGAAGGTGAGACACTTATCAGTGATGAGACACTGGTAAGTATGGATGAACCTAACAACTATGCGGAAGCCATGGCAGGCCCCGAATATGCTAAATGGAAAGAGGCAATGGACATCGAGATACAGTCCATGTATGACAATCAGGTTTGGGACTTGGTTGACAATGTACCAGGTCGTAAGACAGTTGGGTGCAAATGGATCTTCAAGAAGAAGACCGACATGGATGGTAATATACACACTTATAAGGCACGACTGGTTGCAAAGGGTTTTTCTCAAACTCCAGGAGTTGATTATGATGAGACCTTTTCACCAGTAGCCAAGATTAAGTCTATTAGGGTCCTGTTAGCCATTGCTGCATTTCATGATTATGAAATATGGCAAATGGATGTTAAAACCGCTTTCCTTAATGGAAAGTTGGCTGAGGATGTTTACATGAGTCCGCCAGAGGGTTTTGTAAGTACAGAGTACCCTAATAGAGTGTGTAAGCTTGAGAAATCTATCTATGGATTAAAGCAAGCACCTCATAGATGGAATCTTTGCTTCGATGAGAAAGTCAAAGAGTTTGGTTTTTCGAGAAGTGAAGATGAATCTTGTGTATATGTCAAGGCTAGTGGGAGTATAGTTAGATTTTTGGTATTGTATGTGGATGACATACTACTCATAGGAAATGACATCTCAACCCTGCAGGAAGTGAAGTCCTGGCTTGGGAAGTGTTTGGCTATGAAAGACCTAGGAGAAGCTGCCTATATTCTAGGGATAAGGATTCTGAGAGACCGGAGTAAAAGACTAATTGGACTTAGTCATAGTACATACTTGGATAAGGTGCTGAAGAGGTTCAGCATGCAAGATTCCAAGAAAGGAGAGTTACATATCCAAAGTAACGCTAGATTGAGTAAGACTCAGAGCCCGAGTACCGAGGTTGAGATAGCAGAAATGAGTCGAGTACCTTATGCTTCTTCTGTAGGATTGATCATGTATGCTATGACGTGTACTTGTCCTGATGTGGCCTTTGCATTGAGCATGGTCAACAGATATCAGGGGAACCCTGGTAAGGCTCACTGGACTGCGGTAAAGAATATCCTCAAGTACCTGCAGAGGACTAAGGACTGGGTCCTTACCCTCGGTGGGAGTGATGACTTGAGAGTTGTAGGGTATAGTGATGCTAGCTTCCAAACTGATAGGGATAATTTTCACTCTCAGTCGGGCTAGGTCTTTACCTTAAACGGAGGAGCAATTTCTTGGAAAAGTTCCAAGCAGGAGACAGTGGCTGAGGCAACAAAGGAGGCGATATGGATAAAGAAATTCATTGGAGACCTTGGAGTTGTACCAGCTATAAAGGAGCCCATAGAGATTTTTTGTGATAGTGAAAGTGCAGTTGCCTTAGCAAAGGAACCAAGGGATCACGGGAGATCCAGACACATCGATAGAAAATATCATTTTATCAGACATCGCATAGAAGAAGGACTCCTCGTGGCAAAGAGGGTATCATCGGATGAGAACCCAGCAGATCCCCTCACGAAGGGACTGGTCAGGGTTAAGCATCTCTAGCATGCAAGGAGCATAGGGCTGAAGGATGATATTAGTTTTAGTAGTTAGACAATTTCTGAAATTTGTAAAGTGTAATTGACATTTGATGATGAATAAAAGGTGTGTTTTATTTATGAGTAAAGTGTTGCTATCTTGTGTCGATCGTTTACTATTATTTGTTTTGCATGTTTTGACTTCCAGAATATTTATGTTGTGTTTTTACATATTATTCAAATTATCCACAGTCAGTCATATGTTGGAAGTAGATATGAATTAAGACTATCATGAGTTGGTTGTAGAGGTCTAAGATATTGGACATGGCCTTAACACTCATGAGTGCTCATAAGTTCTGAGTATTGGATTCAACCCACGCTCGCTGGTATCACTTCATGGAATTTATCTCGAGTGATTGCGAGACGGTAATATCATATAAGTCTTCAAACCTAGAGATATGACTTGTTGTCTATGAGTTGGTTATGCATTGATCGTGCGAAAACGCATTGGTAACTCGATGTTATAAAACGTGCCTTTGTGTTTGATTTAACAAGTAGTAGAACAAGCATATGAGTCGAAGTTTATCTGTTCCTTCTTGGAGTAGAAGCGATATCTGGGCCCCTCCATGATTTTGTTTTGACCTATGTACCGGGCCCGGTCAGAACTAAGTTGATGTGTTCAACTAGGTTCTATGTCAAACAAATCGGAAATCGGGAAACAAACTGCTGGACAATAAGTAAGACATTGTTCCATGTATTTGTCCGGATAATATCTAGAACAGAGGATTATATGATCACTTATATTAAATGGCGTATCATCATCTCCTCAGTTCCGAGAGACCTTGAAAAGAGCTACGATTGCTGATCGGTTCCTGAAGTCATACTTGCAGTTATAGTTATTAGACTTATCCAAGTAGGAGACTGTTGGATAAGGTGTCTAAGTCCATAACTATTTCTGGTATGTACTTGACTCGACCCGGCATGGTCCATTTGGGTTGCATGGCATCATGCATTTGGATAGACTAAATGAGAGAAAGAACACTTGTGGTTTATTAATATATTATAAGTTCTAATATATTAATAGTATTATTTAATTAGTATTGATTTAGAATTAATCTAGAATTAATTAAGTGATCAAAAGGTGACTAATTAAATATATGGGTTGATTGTGTAAATCATCCATAACTTGTATAGTGGACTAAAAGGCTCCATGGGTTATGAAGTTGGACTAAGGTCCATAGGATGCTCCATGGATGCTTCATGGGAGTTACAAACCCATGGGTCATGGAAATGAAGAGCCATGTTACATTAGGGTTTACATGGTGTAACCCTAAATGTAACACACTATATAAAGAACATGTTATCTACCAAAATTGGCTACACAAGTAGTTGCAAGAGGGCTAGGCCGATTTTTCAAGTGTTCTACATATCTCTCAAAGTCATTCCAAAGCATTTGGTGTTGTGTGAAACATTTGAGGCATCACACTTGGGGTGCTAGGCTCTCAAGGTTTCAAGGAATCATATTAACTACAAGGTATGTAATTCTAGCCATCTTTTATGTTTAAAGTTCCCCATGTATGCTAGATAGGTTTATGAACCTTGGAAAAAGTATTTTGCATGTATTTTAGACAAACATAGATCCAAGGTTTCCTAGGGTTGCATGTACACTTAGGAGTGTTAGAATGCTCAAAACCCATCAATGTCTTTGATTTCCTTCTTCTCTCCCCTATTGTTTACGACGTGAGTTAAGAATGCATAATATTCTTGTGAAGGTACTTCTGCGCCTTCATGCAAGAGATAATTCTAAGGTTTTTGCTCGGCTTATCTCTGTAGATCAATAAGTATTCTCTGTTAGGAAAAGATAATTGTACTGCTTTGTTGTAGCATGGGATTTCAGCTCCGTGCGGTAACAGCCAATCCATGCCAATTATGACATTGAAGCTCCCGATGATCATAGGCATGATGTCGATGTGAAAGGTGTGGTCGTTTAGAGTTAGAAGGCAACTTTCTAATATTTCCTGAGTACTACTAGATTCTCCGTTAGCCATTTCTACTATGTAAGGCTCATCTAGGATCTTAGACTTATGGCATGAAATTTCTCTAAACTTAGGTGTAATAAAGCTTTTCTCAGCACCAGAATCACAGAGTGTAGTTGCGTATAAACCGTTAACAGGAAACGTACATGTTACAAGGGCCGAGTCTTATACGGCGTCCCTTGCGCCAATCACAAATGCTCTACCCCGATCATTTCCCTCATTATTCCTTAGTTTTGGGCAGTTCCTCTTGATGTGACTAGTTACTACGCATTCAAAACAAGCTCGACCTTCAGGCACGACAACAGTCCCTGGATTGGTCATGGTGGTAGGCGCAGTCGCAAGCTATTTGCAATACATGATGGTATGCCCTTTCCTATTGCACTTGCTGCAGAACATGCAGTTTCCCGAGTGATGGTACTGGCATAGGTTGCATTTTGGGTGTTTTCCCGCGTACTGTCCTTGAGGGGTGGGGGCTTCTACCGATGTTGGGGCTGGAGTGGCTACATATGCCTTGACAGTCTCCTATTTCTTACTCAGAGCCTGCTTGGAAGTACCCTTAAATCCATTTCCGGATTTTCATTTATTCTCTCCTGACTTCGGGAGGTCTGCCGTTTGGAACAAAGTGCCACGTCTTATCTCTTGGTTGGTTAAACTGAACGCCAACCTCTTGGCACTGTCATACATCGTTGGTTGAGATGCCGTGAACAACCCTTGTATGGGTTGAACCAACCCCATATGTATCTTTCAACCTTCTTGTACTCTGGATCCACAAAACTGGGACAGAGAGTTGTGAGATCATTGAACTTATTCGTGTAGGTTGAGATGTCGGCGTTGGTCATGGTCAGGTTCCATAACTCTTGCTCTAATCGCTGTATTTCCTACCTAGGGCAATCTTCCTCGATAAGAATTTGTTTGAGTTGTTCCCAAGATAAGGCATTTGCATTGGCGAGGCCCATTGTCTTGACGTGGCTGTTCCACCAAGACATGGTCGTATCAACGAAGGTGCAAGCGACAAACTTCACCTTGCATTCCTTAGGACAAGAGCTAATCTAGAAAAAGATTCACTCTTTTCGATCCATCTTGTGAGTCCCACGACTCCTTTATTTCCGAAGAACGTCTTAGGTTTGCAGTTTAATAAAGTCCTTGTAGGTGCAAGTCCTCTAAGCACCTTGATTGTTTTATTGGGAGCTCTCGCCTCCTGCTCCCATCCAAGAGCTTGTGTGACAGTTTTTTCCAAACGTCGACATAGTGTTAGCGATCGTTGTTCTATCAGAGCTTCAATGGCCACTGCATCCATAGGTGAGTTGATCTGAGTGGATTAGGCATCCTGATCTGGTTGGGGACCTTGGGTGGATCTAGTTATTCTTGGGGGTGCCATTTATTGATTCCTAAAGTTAGTGTCGTGACGTGAGTTAGTTGATCATATTCGTATAGTTAGAGTCATTGTGGGAGTGGTTATGACTTGGAGTGTTAGTGTTAGTGTTTAGTCCATCAGTAGAATGATAACACAACACACATATTTCATACAACCACATTATATTATATGCATCATAATATTTTACAGCGTGACCACCAAAAGGGGTGGTTAGTGTAAGAAAAGACCTATAGGTTACAAACTAAGCAAGTACTCCATACTTGCGAAGTTTTCTAAATACACTAACCCAAAAAGTATCGATGTGTTCTTCCTAGTCATCATACTAGGGAAAAGTCTATCATCCACAATACACGATCAAAAGTGTCATAAGCTGCACTAGCTTTCTGTAAACAAAATCTATCCCAATATCATAAAATGAGATCCTCAATTCTGCTCTATCCACTTGCTGCTCCAAACTCTCGGTATGACTGACAACCTCCTCCAATAATTGTCGATGAAACTGTGTATCATCGCGAGCATCCTGCAACTGGTCCTACACTAGGATAATTTGCATCTCTACCATGTCCCTCTCCTCCTCTAGGTACTCTACCCACTCTTCTAACTGCAACGAGGTCATCCTCAGCTGGAAATGCTCAGAGTCCACAACTCCTAAATGATCGTAGTGTTGGGCAGTCCGTGGCACCAAGAAGGAGATAGCCTGATCTATCGGGGTTTCTTGGATAGGGTCTAGTGCGGTAGAGGATTCCCCTATCTCGTAGTGAAAACCGATATCCTCCTCCTGTCGCCATGCTCTAATCTGAGGCATACAATCATAGTTGTTACAATGTTTCTTTGCTAGAGGTGGGGATGTTGGTAGGGATGCTGGTCTCTTTCGAGTGGGGATCATCGTAGTTTTCCTCGGGGTATTTTTAACCCGAGTACTAGTAAGACGGGATTGGTATGATCGGTGTGAAGGAGTGGGTGTTAGATTAGGTGTCTAAGCCCATAACTATTTTGGTATGTACTTGACCCGATTATGAGCTTGGTCCTTTTGGGTTGCCTTCACTCATGCAACTTGATAGGATGACAAGAGGAGAGAGAGTAGAATTTATTATGTGAATAATAAATTCGTACTCAAAATGGTTTTATTAATATATTACAAGATTAATATATTATTTGGAAATCATATTATTTAATTAGTATTGATCAGAAATTAATTTGGAATTAATTTGGTGGTCAAAAGAGACTGATTAAATAATTGGGGTCTGTTATGCAAATCATTGATAGTTGCATAAATGGGCTGATGGACTCCATAGAGTGGAGTGGACGAAATCTATGGGGAAGCCCAATAAGATTTCGTCCAAAGGGCTCTAAGGAAGGAGTCCATGGGCTGCTTAAGGCTTAAGCAATCATATTAGGGTTTCCACCTAAAACCCTAGCAGCCACAAGTAATAATAGACCCCATGACTAAGGGATTTTCGTCCAATGCTTCTAAGAGACCCTAAGGGCCGAAAATCTTCTCTCTCCTAAAGTCATCCTATTGCTTGAGTGTTTGTGACTCCATTAGAGGTGCAACACTTGAGGCACTAAGCTTTCAGAAGTCAAGATATAAAAGGATTGTGATTGTTATTGCTATATAACAATCAAGGTAAACTTTCTAACCCTAATCATATGTGATTTTCAGATTTGTATGCTAGTCAATTAGGGTTTATTGCTTTGGTATTCAATGTTGTATGTTTACTTAGAAAAACCGAGATCAAAGCAATTAGGGTTGCATGTACACCATAGGATTGATGTTATGCACATAACCCATCAGTGGGAAGGGGTGGTGAGATCTCTGGAGAGCTGGTGGTATCCTCTTCGTCCTCATCCGACTCATAGTCTGAGCTGATGTGACCATGCTCAGCTAGTGTGTAGTCAGGCTCGGAAGGGACTGGGCTGGCGTGCTCTGTTGGAGTGTAATCAGGCTTGGAAGGGTCCAAACCAATGGTGTCGCCAGCATCGATCTCATCAATGTCCTCAATCGGTTCCTCATCAGAAGCAGTGAGCATCGCAGGAGTGTCGGCACGGTCAGTAGCGCCTGTCATGACTCTTCGGCAAACCTGCACAAGACATCAAACATGAAAGATGTTTTATGAGAGTTGTGAAGATCAAGTATATACTATATAATATCTAATTATAAGTATGTAATAGATAGTACCCATAACTTATGAGTCTCTCTACTATGTCGTAAGTCACGAATAACAGTTCCTAAGCCATGAATCCTCAAGTGTATGTCTCTCTAAGACAGAAATCCTCATACGTAGAAAGCTTCTAAAAAGAAATTTTTGAATGTAGAATCCTTGAAACTACGCATCCAATCCAGAAGTCCTCAAGCGTTTATATTGCCAACCACCATATCTGAGTTTGGTCGTGCGTAGGTTGGGCCATAATAGTGATGGGTTTTGAGCACAACAACATTCCTATGTGATCATGCAACCCTAATTGCTTTGGATATAAGTTTTTCTCTAGTTATACATGAAAATAGAAGTTCCAAAGCAATAACCCTAATACTAGCATACACAATTCGAGATCCATATGAAAAACTAGGGTTTGAATGTTACCTTTCTTGTTATCTCGTAATAACAAGTAATCCAAGGATGATCTTGACTCTTGAAAGCTTGAGTGCCCCAAGTGTTGCACCTCTAATGGAATCACAAACACCAAAAGCAAAGGATGAGTGAAAGAGAGGGTAGAATTTCGGCTAGGGTTTCTCTTGGAAGCAGTGGCCGAAATTGGGAGGTCATGGGGTCCTTAAATAGTTGTGGCTGCTAGGGTTTTTGGGTGGAAACCCTAATCCTTGCTTAGGCTCTAAGCAACCCATGAACTCACCTTCTAGAAGGCCTTGGACGATTTCTATAGGTCCTTTTATAGATTTCGTCCAACCCTTTCCAAGGGAGTCCATCAACCCAATACTGCAACTATCATTGATTTGCAATATCAGTCCCCGCACTTTTAATCAGTTCCTTTAATCCCAAAATTAATACCAAATTAATTTCTGATTAAATACTAATTAAATAATATGATTTCTAATTAATATATTATTCTTATAATATCTTAATAAATCATTAAATAACCTCTCTCTCCAAAAGTCATCCTGTCAAGTTGCTATGGTGAAGGCAACCCAAAAGGACCATGCTACTATCAGATCAAGTACATACCAATTATAGTTATGGGCTTAGACACATAATCCAATAGTCTCCCAATTGGATAAGTCTAATAACTAAAATTGCAAGTATGACTTCAGAATCTGATTAGCAATCGTAGCTTTCAAAAGCCGCTGTTGAACTCTGACCTAGTCAATGACGTGTCCTTTAGATAAGGGATCACATAATCCTCTGTTCTGCAAGATATCGTGTGGACAAAGACATGGAACAAAATCATTCTCAATGTCCAACAGTTTGTTTCCCGATTTCTGATTTGTCTGACATAGAACTTAGTTAAACACATCAATTCAGTCCTGACCGGGCCCGACACATAAGTCAACACAAAATCATCGAGGGGCCCAAGATATCGCTTTTCCCGTTAGGGAAAAGGGAACATATAAACTTTGACTTATATGCTTGTACTATTTACTCATCAAATCATACACAACAACACGTTTTATAACATCAAGTTACTGATGCATTTACACATTATCAATGCACAACCAACTCGTAAACAACAACTCATATATCTCGGTTTAAAGACTATACGATATTATCGTCTCACAATTACTCGTGATAAATTCCATGAAGTAATTAAAATGAGCATGGGTTTAATCCAATACTCAAATCCTATTTCAGGAGTACTCATGAATGTTGCAGCAAACCTTTGCTATGTCTAAGCACTTAGAAAATCTACAAGCCAATTCATGACAGTCTTTCCTCAATACTTACTTCCAAAGTATGATCTACTGTGGATAATTTGAATAATCCAATTATTTTGGAAGTAAAACATGCAAAAGTGAAACAATAGTAAACAATTGACACAAGACAGTAAACATTACTCATAAATAATTCTTCATTACTTAATCATCAAATGTCAATTACATTTATCTATTACAAGTTTCTAAACATCTATCTAATCACTAAAACTAATATCGTCCTTCAGGCCAATGCTCCTCGCATGCTGAACGTGCTTGATCCTACTTAGACCCTTTGTGAGGGGATCCATAAGATTCTCTTCTGACGATACCCTATTGACCACGAGGAGTCCTTCTTCTACACGATGTCTGATGAAGTGATATTTTCTGTCGATATGTTGGGATCTGCCATGATCCCTTGGTTCCTTGGTTAAGACAACCGCTCCTTCATTATCACAGAAAATCTCCATAGGCTCCTTTATGGCTGGCACTACTCTAAGGTCTCCAATGAAGTTCTTCAACCATATAGCTGAAGGGTTTTGAGCATTCTAACACTCCTAAAGTGTACATGCAACCCTAGAAACTTTGGATCTATGTTTTACTAAGATACATGCAAATTTGATTTTTCCAAGGTTCTTAACCTAACTAGCATGGCATGGGGAACTCAAAACTTAAAAGCTAGTAGAAGAACTTACCTTTCTTGTTGCTTGGATTCCTTAAGAACTTTGTGAGCCTAGCACCCCAAATGTGATGCCTCAAGTGTTTCACACAACACCACAACTCTTGGAATAACTTTGAGAGAAGTACACAAACACTCAAAATCGGCTAGCCCTCTTGTTCTTCACTTAGTGTCGATTTTGGTAGCTCATGGGGTCCTTTTATAGTTGTGTCACAAGTAGGGTTACACCATGTAAACCCTAATTGACATGGCTTTTCATTTCCTCCATGATCATGGGTTTTAGCCTCCATGAAGCATCCATGGAGCACCCTATGGATTTAGCCCAATCCAATAAACCATAGATCATTAGCCCACTATATAAGAATGGATGATTTACACAATCAACCCCATATATTTAATTAGTCTCTTTTTGATCACCAAATTAATTCCAAATTAATTCTTGATCAATACTAATAATATTATTAATATATTAGAACTTATAATATATTAATAAACCATAAGTGTCCTTTTCTCATTTTGTCTATCCAAGTGTAATGATGCCATCCAACCCAAATGGACCATGCCAACCGGGTCAAGTACATACCAGAAATAGTTATGAACTTAGACACCTAATCCAACAGTCTCCCACTTGGATAAGTCTAATAACTATAACTACAAGTATGACTTCAGGAACCGATCAACAATCGTAGCTCTTTCAAATTCTCGCGGAACTAAGATGACGTGCCATTTAAGATAAGTGATCATATAATTCTCTGCTCTCAAGATATCAGCTGGACAAATACATGGAACAATGTCGTACTTATTGTCCAGCAGTTTGTTTCCCGATTTTCGATTTGTTTGACATAGAACTAAACTGAACACATCAATTTGGTTCTGACCGGGCCCAACACATAGGTCAAAACAAAATCATTCAGGGGCCCAAATATCGCTTTTAATCCTCCAAGGACTAAAAGGAACAGATAAACTTCGACTCATATGCTTGTTCTACTACTTGTTGAATCATACACAAAGGCACGTTTTATAACATCGAGTTACCAATGCGTTTTCGTACAATCAATGTATAACCAACTCATAGTCAACAACTCAAAGCTCTAGGTTTGAAGACTTATATGATATTACCGTCTCACGATCACTCGAGACAAATTCCATGAAGTGATACAAGTGAGCGTGGGTTGAATCCAATACTCGAATTGCTATTCCAGGAGTACTCATGAACACTGTAGCCCCTTTGTCCCAGACAAACTGCAGACCCTTCATGACATTCTTGCCTCATTACCTACTTCCAAAGTATGATTGACTGTGGATGGTTTGAATAATATGATATATCATAACATAATTATTTTGGAAGTCAAAACATGCAAAAATTGAAATGATAGTAAACGATTGACAGAAGATAGTAACACTTTACATATAAATAAACAACATCTTTTATTTATCATCAAATGTCAATTACACTTTACAAATTTCAAAAGCTATCTAATTTCTAAAACTAATATCATCCTTTAGCCCGATGCGCCTCGCATGCTGAAGATGCTTAACCCTACCCAGTCCCTTCGTGAGGGGATCTGCTGGGTTCTTATCCGATGATACCCTCTTTGCCACAATGAGTCCTTCTTCTATTCGATGTCTAATGAAATGGTATTTTCTGTCGATGTGTCTGGATCTCCCATGATCCCTTGGTTCCTTGGCTAAGGCAACTGCACTTTCATTATCATAGAAAATCTCCATAGGCTTCTTTATAGCTGGCAACTGCACTTAAAACTCTGTTGAACTATGAAGCGCCATTTTAGATAAGGGATCATATAATCCTCTGTTCTAGATATCAGCCGGACAAATACATGGAACAATGTCTTACTTATTGTCCAGCAGTTTGTTTCTAGATTTCTGACATAGAACTTAATTGAACACATCAATTTAGTTCTGACCGGGCCCGGTACATAGGTCACAACAAAATCATCGAGGGGCCCAGATATCGCTTCTAATCCAAGAAGGAACAGATAAACTTCGACTCATATGATTGTTCTACTACTTGCTAAATTATACACAAAGACACATTTTATAACATCGAGTTACCAATGCGTTTTCATACAATCAATGTATAACCAACTCATAGTCAACAACTCATATCTCTAGGTTTGAAGACTTATATGATATTACCGTCTCACGATCACTCGAGATAAATTCCATGAAGTGATACAAGTGAGCGTGGGTTGAATCCAATACTCAGAACTTATGAGCACTCATGAGTGTTGTAGCAACTCTTGCTATGTCCAACATCTTAGACATCTATAAGCCAACTCATGACAGTCTTGATTCATATCTACTTCCAACATACGGCCGACTGTGGAGAGTTTGAATAATATGATATACCATAACATAATTATTCTGGAAGTCAAAACATGCAAAATGAAATGATAGTAAACGATTGACAAAAGATAGCAACACTTTACTCATAAATAAACAACAACTTTTATTCATCATCAAATTTTAATTACACTTTACAAATTTCAAAAACTATCTAATTTCCAAAACTAATATCATCCTTTAGCCCTATGCTCCTTGCATGCTGAAGATGTTTAAACCTACTCAGTCCCTTCGTGAGGGGATCTGCTGGGTTCTCATCCGATGATACCCTCTTTGCCACGAGGAGTCCTTCTTCTATTCGATGTCTGATGAAGTGATATTTTCTGTCAATGTGTCTGGATCTACCATGATCTCTCGGTTCCTTGGCTAAGGCAACCATACTATTTCTGTCACAGAAAATCTCCATAGGCTCCTTTATAGCTGGTACAACTCCAAGGTCTCCAATGAAGTTCTTTAGCCATATAGCCTCCTTTTCTGCCTCGCTTGCAGCTATATACTCTGATTCGCAAGTTGAATCAGCCACTGTCTCCTGCTTGGAACTTTTCCAAGAAATTGCTCCTCCGTTTAAGGTAAAAACCCAGCCTAACCGAGAGCGGAAATTATCCCTATCAGTTTGAAAGCTAGCATCACTATACCCTACTACTCTCAAGTCATCACTCCCACCGAGGGTAAGGACCCGGTCCTTAGTCCTCCGAAAGTACTTGAGAATGTTCTTTACCGCAGTCCAGTGAGCCTTGCCAGGGTTCCCCTAATATATGCTGACCATGATCAACGCAAAGGCCACATCAGGACGAGTACAAGTCATAGCATACATGATCGAGCCTACAACGGAAGCATATAGTACTCAACTCATCTTAGCTATCTCAGCCTCTGTACTCGGGGTCTAAGTCTTACTCGATCTGGCGTTACTCTGGAACGGTAACTCTCCTTTCTTGGATTCCTGCATGCTAAACCTATTCAGCACCTTATCCAAGTTGGTACTCTGACTAAGTCCAATTAGTCTCTTACTTCTGTCTCTCAAAAATCCTTATCCCTAGGATATAGGCAGCTTCTCCAAGGTCCTTCATAGCGAAACACTTCCCAAGCCAGGACTTCACCTCCTGCAAAGTTGGGATGTCATTTTCTATGAGTAGTATGTCATCCACATACAATACCAAAAAGTAGACTATACTCCTACTAGCCTTGACATATACACAGGACTCATCTTCGCTCCTCGAAAAGCCAAACTCTTTGACTTTCTCATCGAAACAATGATTCCATCTGCGAGGTGCTTGTTTCAATCCATAGATGGATTTCTCAAGCTTACACACTTTATTAGGGTACTCTGTACTGACAAAACCATCTGGCTGACTCATGTAAACATCCTCAGCCAATTTTCCATTAAGGAAAGCAGTTTTGACATCCATTTGCTATATTTCATAATCATGAAATGCAACAATGGCTAGCATAACCCTAATAGACTTAATCTTTCCTACTGGTGAAAAGGTCTCATCATAATCAACTCCCGTAGTTTGAGAAAAGCCCTTTACAACCAGTTGCGCCTTATAAGTGTGTACATTACCATCCATGTCGGTCTTCTTCTTGAAGATCCATTGCACCCGACTGTCTTACGACTTGGTACATTGTCAACCAAGTTCTAAACTTGATTGTCATACATGGACTATATCTCGCTGTCCATTGGCTGTTTCCATTTAGCAGACTCGGGGCCTGCCATGGCTTCCGTGTAGCTGTTAGGTTCATCAAAACTTACCAGTGTACTATCAATGATAAGTGTATAACCTTCCGCAGTAATATGGAAACCATAGTAATGCTCAGGTGCATTCCTAACTCTCGTGGAACGCCTCAGAGGTACAGACTCGTCAGTTGGATCAACATGAGTTTCCTCCTTAGGTTGATTGCTAGGGTTTGAGGTTCCTTCACCACTTGACTCTTGAATTTCTTCAAGGTCAATTTGCCTCCCACTGTCTCCTTGGTTTATGAAATCTCTCTCGTGAAAGACTCCTCTCCTAGCCACAAAGACCACATTATCACTGGGTCTATAGAAGAGGTAACCAAAGGATTTCTTTGGGTAGCCGATGAAAATACACCGCTCACTCCGAGGTTCGAGCTTATCGTGAGTCTCGCGCCTTACAAAAGCCTCGCAACCCCAAATCTTGATGTGGTCAAAATTGGGAACTTTCCTAGTCCACATCTCGTGAGGTGTTTTGGCAACCTTTTTGGTAGGGACTAGATTAAGAATATGGGCAACTGTCTCTAAAGAAAACCCCCAAAATGAGATTGGTAGCGAAGCTCGACTCATCATGGAACGGACCATGTCCAACAAGGTTCGATTACGCCTCTCAACCACACCATTAAGCTGTGGTGTTCTGGGAGATGTCAATTGTGAGACAATCCCATATTACTTAAGATAGTCAAGGAACTCTGTACTAAGATACTCACCACCTCGATCAGATCGAAGCATATTAATGTTCCTTCCCAGCTGATTCTCCACTTCCTGTTTAAACTCTTTGAATTTTTCAAAGGTTTTTGACTTATGCTTGATTAAGTAGACATAGCCATATCTACTATAATCATCAGTAAAAGTCACATAGAAGCGATTAGCATCCCTTGTGGCGGTTCTGAAGGGTCCACACACATCTGTATGTACAAGATCCAACAAACCTTCACCCTTAGCACATGTACCAGTGAAGGGCGACTTTGTCATTTTTCCAAGTAAACAAGATTCACAACTATCATTCGACTTTAGGTCAAATGACTCCAAGACTCCATCCTTTTGGAGTTGGCCTATGCGTTTCTTGCTCACATGTCCAAGACGACAATGCCATAATGATGCTTTATCCAAGCTAGTGGAAGAATTGATACACAACACATTATTTCCTAGGTTATCTACAATCGACACAGTTTCATATACACCATCACAAGTTAATGCTTTAAAATAAAGAACATTATTATAGAAAGCATTAATACCACCACATTCATTATCCAATGAAAAAGTAAATCCTTGTTTATACAAACCGTGAAAGGAAATAATATTTCTCGCCATTTCAGGCGAGTAACAACATTTATTCAAATCTAATGTTAACCCACTACTTAGCAACAAAGAATAAACTCCAATCCTGGTGACAGGTGTAACTTTCCTATTCCCCATGATCAAGTTTATCTTCCCATGCTCCACATTCACACTTCTTCTTAGTCCCTGTAAATCAGAACATATGTGAATACCACAACCTATATCAAGGACCCAAGAATTATAATAAAGTGAGTTATTAGATAATATAGTGTAAATACCTGCATGGTTGGGTTTTACTTTCCCATCCTTAACATCTTGCAAGTACTTTGGGCAGTTTCTCTTCCAGTGCGCCTTTTCATGGCAGTAGAAGCATTCAACCTCTTTAGGGTTGGCAGAAGGAGTGATAGAACCACTTTTGGTTCTACTTGAAGAGGATCCATCAAGAGACTTTCCCTTGGTACCCTTCGAAGGGATCTTCCTCTTCTTCCCTTTACCTTGTCCGATAGCCAGAACAGGGGCGGTGGTAGGAGTAGAAGTAGTAACAACCGTTTGACCTTTAAGACCACTTTCGGTGGTCTTCAGAAGTCCTTGAAGTTTGCTGAGTGTGACCTCCTCCTTGTTCATATGATAGGTCATTCGAAATTGATCATAACAAGAAGGTAAGGAGTGCAAAATGATATCAATCGCCAACTCCTCGGGGAAGTTTACATTCACCTATCGAGTGTACAACCGTAGCCTGTAGTTATAACCAAAGTATCCTGGAGGGAGAGAGGGAGTTTGTGTATAGATCTATACGGGGGTGACACCCCACACCTGATCTGTTCGCTACAGTTAGACTAGGCCAGTCTAGGGTGACAAACCTTACCTAACAAGTCGGCATCTGAAAAACGCCATGACGGGCAGATTAGTCATTATCAAGTATGGTTATAACGACTCACTTAGAGGAATTAACTCCATTATAAAAATTTACGGAATACCTTTACAGTTTGGTAACACGAAAACTTACACTGATAAGACTACAACGTTTTTATAGACAGACAATATCAGATTGTCTGGGACCATTCACTTTATACATTTTCAAACATTAACTCACCAACATTATATATGTTGACCCTTTTCAAATTAACTTGTATTCTCATGAAATCGTTGAGCAGGTTGGTCAGCAAGAATACTTGGATATTTTGTTGTGTTTTGTTATCAACATACTTTGAATATTTTGGCATGTAATTTGAAATACAATACTTGATGTAAACAATGACAGTTGTAATATTGCATGTGTGATGATGATGATGTTTGGTTTCATTTATATACACTGTGATGACACTACAAAAATGAAGTCACCCAACCCCCAGACGTTTCCGCCGTCTGGTTCGGGGGTGTGATAGATTGGTATCAGAGCATTGTTTATAGTGAACTGGCATATCTAATCATACAAGATATGCAACTATAAATACAATGGGACTAAACTACTCTGAACAAAATAATTAAACTACATACCTAGGTGTGCATTAATGCAATAACACTAAAAGTCTCTGGAGGAAATTGAACATCGTGGTTAAACCCGAACAGTTATGTAGTTGTATTGGGATAAATAGAGCCTGATCAACTATATTATTTCAAAATACGAGCAACATGTGTTTGGGAGTGATCATGATGGGCAATGAACCTGGAAACTCACCAACCTTGTACCCAAAAAGCTTTAAGGAACTCAAACATAAACAATTAAAATACTATAGGAGTATTTTGGAATGCTATCTACACACACACCTTACTCACTTCTCACCCCTCCATTTCTCGCACAGTCATCATGGAAGAGTTCCAACAGAGAGTCCTTTATTATCAGGCCCTAGTGGCCAACGGGTCGATCGAGGGAGAAACTGGTATGATTCAAGGAGCAGATCCAGGTTTAGGACCTGAGGAGTATGTGGAGACAGACTATGAGAATGAGAAATCCGATGAGGAGATGGAAGAAGTAGGGGACATTGAGGAAGTCCCCAGCGAGCCTCACTCTTCAGAGATGATACAGGACCATCCCGCAGCACCAGAGGATTCCACCGACCGGACGTGTTCCTTGGAGGAGGAGATTGCCACCCTCAGACAGCAATTTTTGGCAGCAGAAGCCGGAGCAGTGCGAGCAGAGCATGAGAGAGACGAGGTCATTAGGGAAATGAGTGAGATGGCTGACCTCATGGCGCGACATTTTGGCATTTGATTACCCCACCAGACCCTTCTCGCTGCAACTAAGGATCAGTTTCACCCACTACTATTGTGGTTTTATTTCATGTACTACTTTATGTACTGCCGACTTCATGATTAAGTGATTACACTACTCATGGATTCGTTACGCTGTCAGATTTTATTTTCTTCATGTATTGTATGCCTTATAAAGGAAAATTTTCATGTATTAAAAGGATTATTTCTAGTGAAAGCAGTTATATATTTTATCGTGATGTTGTTATCTGCTATGTGTTCTATTATTTTTATTTCATGTTGATTGTATGCATTCATTTACACGCACAACCGAATCACCGAAACTGCTCTATATACAAGGAAATCTCGAAACCAAAATGCGTTAAATACTCATCATATTTTCGTTCTATGATAGAAGATGCCTCAAAGACCAAATCGAGGAAAAAACACGGCGCCACCACCACCACCTCCACCGGAGGTAAACTCGGCTGCGTTCCAAGCAGCAGTGTCAGCTACGGTCACCACAACACTGGCACAAATTCATAACGGGAATAACGGTGGAGGTAACAGGAAAGGAGGTGGAAGCTCGAACCAGGGGATGAACCAAGGACCTATAAAGGTCTGTACCTACAAGGATTTCACGAATGCCAAGCCTCGAACCTTCAATGGAACGGGAGGTGTGATAAGTCTGAAGCGGTGGATAGAAAAAGTTGAATCAGTTTTCGAAATCTGCGGATGTCCTGAGGGATGCAAAGTGAAATTTGCAGCTTGCACCTTTGTCGATCAAGCGCTTTCCTGGTGGAATGGTCATGTAGAGGCCATGACACTCCCAGTGGCGAATGCTATGGCATGGGAGGAGATTAAGGAAATGTTAATGGCGGAGTACTGTCCAAGACGAGAGATCCAGAAGATGGATCAGGAACTGTGGAATCTCACAGTTCGAACTCAGACATCGATGCGTACATCTCTAGGTTTAGTAAGTTGTCACTCCTATGTCCAGGCATGATCACGTCTGAGGGGAAGAAGATTGAAAGATTCATTTGGGGATTAACCTCCCCAATCCAAGAAAACGTAATAGCAACAAACCCTGAGACGTATGACAGTGTTAAAAGACTAGCCAAGAAGTTATACGACCATGGCAACAAGAAAGGAGCCAAAACCGCTGAGACCGAGACCAAAAAGGAAGGAGATAACAAGAAAAAACAAGGACAACAAATGAAAAGGACGAGAAAACCAAGAGTCATCGAAGAAGCAACAAACTGTAGCAGTCCATGCTGCTACTGCTCAGGTTGCCTCATCACCACATGTTCCAGCCTCAACTGTGCAAACCACCACCAAACCCTAATCGGGAACCTTACCTAAGTGTAACAAATGCGGATTACACCACCATGGAGAGTGCAGATAAATACAGTGTACTAATTCCAACCGTAAGGGCCATACCGCTCGATACTGCCGATCTCAACCCCAACATAACCAACAGCCAAAAAACAACAATAACAACAACCGCAACAACAATAATAACAACAGTAACGCTGGGGGTAGTCACACATGTTATGGATGTGGAGGAACTGGCCATTTCAGACGAAATTACCCCAAAGCCAACAACCAAGCAGCAGGAGGATCAGGGAGGGTCCTGACTTTGGGTCAAGGTGAGGCAGTCCAAGACCCGACAATTGTCACTGGTACGTTCCCACTTAACAACACTTACGCATGCATTTTATTCGATAGTGGAGCTAAGCGGAGCTTCGTTAGTAACAAATTCAAGCACTTACTAAACCAACAACCCCAGAAGCTAAGCGGAGCCTTCACAGTGGAGATGGCTAATGGGAAAACCGTAACAACCAAAGATGTATATGTAGGGTGCACATTAACACTGAACAACCATTCATTTCAAATAGATTTGATGCCAGTAAATATTAGGAGTTTTGATGTGATAACCAGCATGGATTGGTTAAGCCCCCACCGTGGTGATATTATGTGCCACGAGAAGGCCGTTCGCCTTCACCTTCCCAATCACGAAACCCTAATAATCTATGGTGATAAACCTGGTACCAATCTTCGTCTTATCTCGTGCATCAAGGCATAAAAGTGCCTGCACAAGAAAAACTACGCCTTCCTCGCTCATGTTGTGGATAAAGCCAAGGAAGAAGTAAACATTAACTACATCCCAATGGCATGCGAATTCCCGAACGTATTTTCTGAAGATCTTCCGGGAATACCCCCAGAAAGACAGGTTGAATTTCGAATTGACCTAATACCGTGAGCCACATAAATTGCCAAATCACCCTACAGGTTAGCTCCCGCCGAAATGCAGGAGTTATCCAGTCAATTAAGCGAACTTCTGAACAAAGGATTCATCAGGCCAAGCTTCTGTTGGGTTTTGAGCATTCTAACACTCCTATGGTGTACATGCAACCCTATAAACCTTGGATCTATGTTTTCTCTATTATACATGCAAATATTAAATATTCCAAGGTTTCATCCTAACTAGCATATTATGAAGCACCTATACTACAAAGTTCTAGTTAGATGACATACCTTTTGATGTAGCTTGATGTCTTCAAGCTTTAAGAGCTTAGCCCCAATAGTGTGGAAGCCTCAAGTGAAATCACAAATCACCAAAACACCTTGGAAAACCTTTAGAGAATATGGATACTTGGCTCACACTATGAAATCGGTTATTGCCCTCTTTAGTGTATCCACACTAGCCACTAGCATAATTTCATGAACCATAAGACCCTTTATATAGTGTGGAGGATTAGGGTTAAACCCTAATACCCATGACCTTTCATTTCCTAGGATCCATGGGTTAAAGCTCCATGGACTATCCATGAAGACTTAGCCCAACCTAAATGAACTTGGCCCACTACACATATATATATCTAAGAGTCCATATTTAATTAGTTCCTTTTGATCACTTAATTAATTATAAATTAATTCTTGATCAATACTAATTAAATAATATGATTATATATTAATATATTAGAACTTATAATATATTAATATAAATCATAAATATACTATTCTCAAAAGACTATCCATATAAATTGTGTCGGTGAAGTGCAACCCAAATGGACCATGCCGGGTCGGGTCAAGTACATACCAAATACAGTTATGGACTTAGACATTAATCCAACAGTCTCCCACTTGGATAAGTCTAAAACTATTATTGAGTATGACTTCAAAAACCAACTGGCAATCGTAGCTCTTAAAGCCGCTGTCGAACTCTGATCTTGTCAATGAACTCTGACCTTTGTCAATGACTTGTCCATTAGATAAGGGATCATATATTCCTCCATTCTATATATCATATGGACTGAGACATGGATTATAATCATTCTCTCTGTCCATTTGTTGTTTCCCGATTTTCGATTTATGATGACTGACTGATTGAACAAATCAAATCAGTCCTGGCTCGGCCAAGCACTCACATGTGTCATCGCTAAATCATCGAGGGGCCCACAGATATCGCATTTATCCCAAAGGTAAAAGGAATGGATAAACTTCGACTCATATGGCTTGTTCTACTACTTGTTGAATCATACACAAAGGCACGTTTTATAACATCGAGTTACCAAATGCGTTTTCGTGCAATCAATGTATAACCAACTCATAGTAACCACTCATATCTCTAGGTTTGAAGAATATAAGATATTATCGTCTCATGATCACTCGTGATAAAATCCATGAAGTGATTCAAATGAGCGCGGGTTGAATCCAATACTCAGAACTTATGAGCACTCATGAGTGTTGTAGCACCACTTTGTCCACCAACTTGGACCTCTACAAACCAACCCATGACAGTCTTGATTCATATCTACTTCCAACATATGACCGACTGTGGATGGTTTGAATAACTTAATCATTCAGGAAGAGCGACTTAGTTATTCTGGAAGTCAAAACATGCAAAGTGAAACACAAGAATAAATGAATCAAATATGGTATCAAACCCTATGAATATAAATAAACACTTTTATTTATCACCATACTGATTACTCATTATTCATTGTTTCGGTTTTATCAACTTTATACTAGAATTAAAAACACTAGTTGTCCCATGCTCCAAGCATGTACACTATGTTTTTCTTAAACAATAGCTTTGCCATACACCAAGTATGCACTCTATGTTTGTCTATGATCCTTACTTTGTGAAATAAACCAATTGAACATAATTTCAATGATTCTAATTTCACACTCCCAAATCCTTATCGAAAAATGTGAGAATTTCAAATTCCTATCATTTATCGAAATCTGTTTAGATTTTAAACTTATATGCACTGACCCTCCTGTAATTAATATGTACAAAGTCACAAAGACTTGTCAACAGTCATTATAAGGTATTCCAATGGAGATCAACTCCATGGAAACTAAGTCTCATATTCAAAGTACATTGCTTTGGACATGCTTCTTGCATTAAGTTTTCTAATCTTACACAAATAACTTCCACCTATGGAGACAACTCCATATTCTCATTTTGACTATCACTTTTGAATAAGAGATGCCTCTTTTCAGAATATGTCAATATGGTCCTTCCAAAATTAGCACTATACTTCCAACTGTCCCTGAGCAACCAATCTTTGGTAAACCTCAGATTGTCCTCGACAATTGCTTAATCATTTTAGTCATATCCAATTCTAGACCTTTTCCCTTCTTAATGCCTCTGGGCATTTGGAAAAATTTAGAAATGACAAATATTATAGCACATGCAATCGATCCTATACCCAAAGCAAATGGTACACGATTCATGATGTCTCACATAAAGACATGATTCTAGACCAGTCTTTTGCTACAATATTTTTATTTGCCATGTTTTCAAAATTTGACTATGAAGAGGGATGCCGTAATCATAATCGAATTTTGAGAACGCAATATATAGAATTTCCTTAAGTTGAACCAATCCAACATGAAATTCATATATATATTCTTGACTAAGGATGATTAAGGTCTCAGTCTAAGCCTTTAGACCTGAAATGAAGTATATCCTCTCCCTTAATTATAGCAAAACAACTTTTTCAATCCCTACAGCCTCACGAATTGAAACTTTTGTTTTCTATAAATAACATTGCTAACTTGCAACACTAACAATAATTATCATGCTCCCACTAACATGATGATTATTAGCATAACACTTATGCTCCCACTAGCTTTGACATGTACTCAGAAATCAGCTGGACTTCTAGAAATCAATACTTTATTGACTTTCTTACCAAAGTTCAGATTTCTGATACGAGATGCTTTGATAAAACTTTATCAAAATCATACACCTTTCCTTAGATAGCATGCATGTGTGTCTAAACAATTTCAGAACTATGAAAAGGGATGCCGTAATCATAGTCTCAATTGTTTAGACCTTTTGCCATCTGCTTCAAATCTACTTGGTGGAAGTGTTTCCTCACCATCATTTTCATGAATCGGAGAGAAACCTTATGACCCTTAGATTTTATGGTGTATGTGTTCTTATCCATGTGAATCGTCAAAACCATAGTCACAAGACAAGGATAATGACAAATCCAAACTCATATGGACTGAACTTATGCAATCTTAACTTCTTGCCACCTGGCAGTACAGGGCCTGCAATTGCTTCCAAGTTGTTATGCAACCAATTGAGAACTTTCAGAACTCCTATGCAAAACCAACTTTAACTGGAATGGGCACAGAATATGTCAACACGATAGGTTATAAACCTCAAGTCGTGTGCTAGTGAAGAACCTCAGGTTTTATTCTTGATTAGTTCTTGAAATTCTTTTTAGGATCTTTAAGACTCCCACTATCCTCTTGACATATAAGACTATCTTGCTAAATATTCAAGAGATAGTACGGATTCTTTATCAAGACAAACACTTCACACAATTGGCCTTAGTTGGTCTTTGTTTTATCCAAAACATCACAACTTACCAATTTCAAATGTACAAGAGTAGGACACTTTTACTCTTACATTTGACAAGTGTTTTAAACCTTTCTTTAAGATATGTCACTCAAGTTACAATCATGGAGTATGACTCTAAGAATTGTTTTGGAACGAAGTATGACTCATCTTCCTGATCTAACCATTTCAACAATTCATGACTCCTCTTCTTAGTCATAATAATGCACTAAGATGACCTTTAGAGGACTAATTGTGATATGATTTCTAAATCATTAAGATTATCACAAACATGATACTAAAGTACTCTCCCATATTTTCAGATTTGAGAAACTTTTATCTTTCTGCCTAATTTGATTCTTCCCATTGGTTCTGCCATACATTGAGACTTTTCCAATGTTTCAGAATTATACTTAAACTTGTAAGTATAACCATATTTACTAAACTTTAGTAAATCAAATAGTCTTAACGAGCTTTGTGGTGGACATGACCAGTGCACAAGAATGTGTACTCGATCCCTTTAGTCCTTCACTTGACTCACACATCTATGTGAACAAGTAATTAGTCTTGATTTTCCAATGCTTGAAAGTTCTCATTCATCATACTATTCAACTTGCATGATTCCAAGTTTCGGTCCAATTGAAACTTGGGTGATGAGGAACTTTCCTGATTTGGTAAATTTAGACACTACCACAAATGAAAGAATCAAATCCATTTTCCAATATTGCTGTCAGTGGAATCTTATAAGCAATAATTTTCCACAAATACCATTGTAAGGATACTTCAAATAAATAAAGTTAAACAATTTTCTTTTATTTTAAAACTTTGCGGAAAAACTTATCCTTACAATCCACATGGAAAATTGTTGTTATATATTCCTTAGCAATATATCATAACTTCTTAAGCAACTGCTCAAAATTCTGATGCGATCGAAATCCACCTTCGCGATCAGAATCATCATATACTTCCTTTAAGATTTCTCTCTATTCTTTGATTCTTAAAACATCAACATGTGACCCGGTCACATCATGTAATGAGGATCTCAGAATAGAACTTAACAGAGTTAGATAATGGGCTCTACCTGATGTAGAGTCAAACTTATTGACTTTAACATCCC